>NC_079897.1:2451830-2812528 GCF_024868665.1 Triplophysa rosa
TGAAGATAAATCGTAGGCCTCTGTACTCCGGAACGATGTTTATCACGCCAAGAATGCATGTCTTTTTCTCCATAACTGACAGGGACAGACGTTGACGGTGGCGTAACCCACGGGGAACACGTTAAGGCTTTTACGTGATTGCCTTGGGCGTGCTCATTGCATCATGTGTCTGCCGAGACAAGTTTGAAAGAAAGCGTGCCCGCAAACCTTCGCAATACACTGTGGAGAGACTGCTAGTCATCGCAAAACTCAAGCGCCTCTCAAAAATAGAACTGGCAAGCGTGCAATCCTCCTGAGTTCATGGGGTATCATTAGATGGAGTGGTGAGACTGTGTTGAGCTGCTTTGATGGTGCCATGTAGTCTCTGTGAGCTACAGTCGAAACGTCGCTGCTGTAACGCGTGCCGCTCGCTCACTCGTTCTGCATTCTGTTATTGTCATCCGGGGTGGTGGAGTGAGAGAACGGGGTGGGGAGCAGAGGTTGTGCTAGACTTTTGCTCGTAAAAAATCCGTCTAATCTATTATAACCCGTCACTATGGTGCAAGGTGGCGTTACGTGGTAATTAGCATGTTCGTGACATCATCACGCTGTGCTGGTACTTTATTCACCTTCATGTGGTTCAAAACCTGAATATGACTGATTTCTTCTGTGTGACACAAAAGAAGATATTTTAAGAAATATCTCAGTGGTTTTGTGTTCATACAGTGGAAGTCAATGGGGGTCAGTGTTGTTTGGTTACCAACATTCTTCAAAATATCTTATTTTGTGTTCTGCAGATGAAAGAAAGTCATATGGGTTTGGAATGAGGATGAGTAAATTATGACAGAATTAGAATTTTTGGGCAAACTTTCCCTTTAAATCTAAAATCAAATCTCTCCTTGGTTTTGCGCTGATGGGCAGACTCATCATTCTTTTGTTATGCATAGTTGTAACTTAGATTGCGTCCACAAAGTTCCAAATAAAAAGTATACTGTGGAAAGTATTTAATTAGATGGATAATAATTATGGGGTTTATTATCATTTCTTGGTGGATTGCTGGGAAAAATATCTAGTTGTATTGTCAATATATCATTAAGCCTGTGAACTTACTCCTACTCTTTTCATGATTTAATGGTTTTGGTTATAATGCCGTACCACCCACCCCTAATTCTGCCCTTAGCCTGATTTCTTTTTCAGACACCACAATGGCTCATAAATGCTGTTTTATGTTGAATTTAAACTCACAGGGTTGCTCTTTTGAAAGACGATGCTTTTATATAAATATGTATAGATGTATTATTTGTGACCCTCAGGATTGAATATACTGCATTGTTGAAAAAGAGACAAAAACGCCTACACAGCAATGCACATCAATGAACAATTGCATTAGTTTAACACGCTTTTTAAAATTGTGTGTTAAAGGTCCAGTGTATCAAATTTAGCGGCATTGAGTGGTGAAGTTGCAAACTGCAACCAACATCTCGCTCCATCCCTTCCCTCTCCCTCTTCCCTCTCCTCTCTTCGGCTAGTTGTCGTCACATTTCCGCTTCTTTGCTGAATGGGATGACATTTACGAAATGCTCTGTAGAGTAGTTTGTCCCTTTAGGGCCACTGTAGAAACAACATGGTGGATTCCATGTAAGAGGACCTGTGGATCATGTAGATAGAAATAGCTCATTCTAAGGTAATAAAAACACTTCATTATGTAAGGTCTTTCTACCTCTGAACACATAGTTATGTGTATTATATTGCATTTCTGTCAATATATCTTCCAGAAAATTACACACTGGACCTTTAAATGCTTGCTTTCAAATGCCGATTATTCAGAAATGGCAGGAAATTTCCTGTTCTTTTAAATGTTATGACCGCTCGAGCAATTACTGACACTTATTTCTCACACCTCTGCCATCTTTCTGTGTAGTTTTAGCCAGCGGCTTAATGTTATGACTGTCACCCGACCGAACGCTGTTCAATTCATTCGAGGAAGCAGGTGTGTGACTTACTTCCTGAATGATTTAGGTGAACAGGCTTTTTCACCATTCCTTGAGCGCGCCGCCTCGGCTCGAAATGAACAGATTGGCAGGAGTCAGATAGGCCGGTATTGACTTTACCTGCTTGTTTCATTCTGACCTTAAAGCCTGTTTCAAACCCTCAATGAAGCAACAATAAGCTGGTGTTGGAATGAGGTGCCGCTGTGTTTCTGTATGTGCGCTTTTTAAGAGAGACAAAGGGCATCGCTGTAACTTACTGTTTACTGCGAATCCATTCATAATTAATTGAACACGCCGTTGTGAAATGGTTCATATATCTTTACGGCTGGAATGCTGGGAGCCCGCAGCACCTTTGTCAGGTCATTTCAGCTCGCCATGTTACGCGTGTCCGGAGAATTGGGAGTAATTTGGGCTGTAGCTCACATTTTATGAACATGATGAAAGATTTGTTGGCTTTAGGATATGGATGGGGTGGGATGGATGTAGTTAGGAATGTGATGATTTCTGGTTCAATGATCAAATCAAAAAGGTTTTTATATCAAAAAGTACCGATAAGAATACCGTTAAAGTACCGGACCGATAAGCAGTATCGATAAGAGTAGTAATACCAATAAAATCTTAATGATACCCATCCCTACTCTACACTACATGCAGCTACTATCAATTATAGCAAAAAGCGGTGGATGGTGTAATGGTCATATCGACATTTGTATCGTTATCGCAACAAATACCAGAACATATCGTGATAGAGTTTTAGGGCCATATTGCCCATCCCTACTGACAACCTGTCAGACAGAGCATCAGTACCCGGTTAACCCGGTACGTCGGCACTAACAAGAGTCTTATTAAAATGAGGTACCGCTAACTTTTTTATTTTTAGGTACCGACTTGGACCCGAAGTACCGGGACTTTTGTTTGTTTTATTTGTTAAAACAAACCCGTTGCCAATCAGACTTCGGCTGGAAAGAAACCGCTATAAAAGTTTTGTATGTCATGATATTGTACTATCAGTATTCCTTCTATGTGAATCCGATTGAATGGTGTGTGCTTTGTCTTTCTTCTGATTTGTGGTCAGTGCAGTGAATAGTGTTGTATTGTCATTGTATTCTTTCGCTGCACCCGTATCTTTATCTCTTATCGCATTCAATTTAGACTTTCATTCTCTGTGGTGCTGCAGATTCAATAGCGTCATGGGAATCGCTCTGGATGGATTTTAGTGCTTTGTATGTGTCAGCAATATATGTTCAACAACTGTTAATAGAACCGGATGGAAATCATTCTGCTTTTTACAACAAAAGCTGCTTCTTGATTTGTCTCAGATTTGGAAATCTATAACCAGTTTTCAATAAAAAAAGAGCCATGTCTCTTTTATAGTACATCACAAAAAGGATACAGAAATATATGTTTAAAATTTTAATAAAGTTAATTACAAAATAGTCTGATAGAAACACAAGAAAACAAGTAATTTTTAAATATAAATGCAAACACCAGAATTGTTTTCAATCATTTATAATCTCAAGTGTTCAACTTTGCAATCAGCATCAAAGAGGAAACAATTTAGCCTCGTGTTTTCTTAACTCTTCCACTGTGAATTTTATTTGACTCATTTCAAATAACCAAATTGTTCGTTTCAATAAAAAACCTTAACGGCAATCAATACAGCCTTTAGACTCAAGTGGGCACGCGTGCGAGCCGTGTGCAGTGCAGACCGATCGAGTGCGACATCATGTCACTGCGAGATCAAACACTCTCGTGATACCTTAGGCTCGTTTGAGATGCGCCTTTGCTCGCCTGAAATGAAGACGAGAGTAGGCGGCTGCAGTAAGGGGAGGAGTCAAAAACAGCTTGTAAGTCGGACACTCCCTGAATCTGGCTTTTTTGTGTTCCTGTAAATGTGAGGAATGGAAGACATTGCGTTCGCGTTTTTTATCACGGACGAAGCAGATGCACTGGAAATACCCCTATTTTTACATGGAGATGAGGACAATCTTTTTATCTATTATTAAAATTATTAAAAGTTGCTTTTAAGGCACAGTGGCCCTAATAACAAATGTTTGTCTTTTTGCTAGGAACGTCCCTAGAATTCGTTATTTTGTTGAAGAAGTGGTCATTTTGTACAGTCCTTCTGACTTTCAAAGTCATTTCAGACTTTCTAAAAGGCATGTGGAGGTATGTAGCCTACATGGTGTAAGAAACAAGCAACACATCATGTTAAGATGCTGTACAGTGTAATGTAATATAATTATATGTGTGCATGTAGCATTTGTTTTGATGGATTGGCTTATTTATTTCATGGAATAATGTTGTTGAATAAAAGTTTACACCTACATAAAATACAATAAAGTAAAAATGACAACAAATAGGACTTAAACAAGTAATAAAACGAAACAAATAAAATAAAGCACATGCCCTAATTAGGCTACATTAAAACATCCCTTTATAGTATACGATTTTACCTAGGTGTTTTCATTATCACATATAAATAAAAATATATAAACTACTATAAATTGTGAACTTCTTAAAAACCAGCTAACATTAGGCTTGTTTGAGATGCAGCTTGCCTCGCCTGAAAAGAAGACGAGAGTAGAGGCTGCAGTAAGGGGAGGAGTGAAAACAGAGCAGGCAAGATGGACACTTCCCAAATCGCGCTGTCGAGTCGACTGGAAACGTCAGTAATGGAATAGATCACGTTCACGTTTTTGTCGCATTTTTCTTGGGCCAACTGAGTTTAAAAGTGAGAAATGTTCATAAACTTATATTAGACAAACTCTCAACCATGTCAAGGCTGTACGAAAGAATTTTGATATGTTCTTTGACAAACGGATGCTTAAACTTAGAACCTCCTATTTCAAGTTTCCAGTTTATCCCCCCAAAAAATACAATTCAAAATCCTTCTGGGGAGTTCCTATATTGTGTAAATTCTGTAACTCATTTCCAGAAAACACAGACCCTATTTTTCAGAGCATATTTTCCTTTAATTGCTGGACAAAGTGCAATAATTGTAGTTAAATGAGTAAAATGTTGTGAATTTAACATGTCGTTTATAAAAACTGTAATATGGAAACTGTGAAAAAGGAGGTCAAACTTTTTTTAATATTAACAACTTACTTTTGTTAGCTAAGATTTTTTCTAAGATTTTTTTTAATTGTTTGTAGTATTTACGAATTATTTGGGACAATATTTAAAAATGCTGTCAAAAGCAAATAATAAAAAGCTGGAATTTTGTTAGACTTATTCGATTATATAAATACTATTTCTTGTTTTGAGTTTATTGATATGGATGGATTGAACATTTTGATTTTTTTTCTTTCTTTTTTGTCTTTGTTGTTTGGTTTGTATTATCTTTTATTATTTTTTCTCGTCTGATTTTGAATGTAAACTGTATACCATCTTGTTTTGTAATGTTTTTGTTATACTTTAATAAAAATGCGCTTTTTATCGCAGATGAAATCTATGCAATTGAATTGCAACTGCTTTTACATCAAGGTGGTTATGAGGACTATATATTTCACATAGGTGTGTTTTTTCCACATATATATCTCAAAACCTACTTCAGTTAATGGACTTATTAATGGAACACTTAAGAAAAAGATATCAGCTGACATTCTCGCCCAATGAGCATTTAAGCTGTGTCGTCAGCAAGTTGTTTCCCTTCGTGCTTTTCATCAGCGCAGTCGGTGGAGAGCAACTGCGCCCGACTGAAGAATCCGATACAGCCGCCTGGCCGTCGCGAGAGTTTTTTGACACACGTCAGCATGACATCAGAGCAAGGCGGACGTAACTCGGACACATTTCTTACCGGCATGCATCTCGCGCTGATCACCGGTGATCGGTTCTGCGCAGAATCTCAAACGAGCCAAATGATATCATGTTGTCATCGCTTTGCGCCGCATAAAGTGAAATACAACTATGACAGGAGCTAAAATCCATTCCGCGGAAATCCGTGTGGCCCTGGTTATAAGTTGCCCATGCATGTATGACACACGTAAAATTGCAAAAATGAAAGTGTCGGAACAAAAGATGCATTCTATCTAAAGGCGAATGCTCACCCAGACCTGCCTGAAACGCCTCGTGTAATGACGTCACTTCGTAACATGACTGACTAAGACTGCCCAAATGTAAACGCAAGTAAGGTGGGCGTACCTGTAAATCTCATTGTATCGTCACTGTCGCAGTCATGTCGCGGAGATGCTGTGTGTTTCGTTGCGAAAAGAAAGACTCTTTTTTTTTTTTTTGACCTGCCAAAAGATGAGACGACTAAAAACGAATGCTTGTTTCTATCTCAAACAAACTCTGTATGGTGTATATGGTTGTTTGTTTATGGTCTTTATAACCTCGTATATAAAAGGTAAAACAGTTAGCTATAGTTTTTAACTATTTAACATATTTTTTTAATAAAACCTTACCAATCCTTTACATCCTGATCAAGTCGCGCTGGCAAAGTTGATGTATCGGCTTGATCATCTTAATTTTCCGTATCAGATTCAGGCTCGAATTGATATGAGGAAGTACCGATGACATTTTATCGCCTGTCAGTACAATTGCTTTGGAACCTGATGTTCCAAATATGGTAAGAGGCGTAACGTTTCCGTCAACGCTTACAGTATTCGACCAATCACTACGCACTGGTGAACTGGCCAATCATAGCACACCTCGCTTTTCAGAGCTTTGTAAAAAATCCACACGTTTCAGAGAGGCGGGGCAAAGAGGAGATACAAACATGCACACTATGTGGAAAATACAGCATTTTTTAACCTTAAATAGTGTATACACATTGAATTATATCTAAAACAAATGATAATATTCGTTTTAGCCGTGTCATTTGACCCCTTTAATATCAGTGAGAGTGTTTGGGCCCGTCCTTTGATTGAAGAACATTATAAACAGAGATCTTTATTATGCTGCTGCCCCTTTAAGAGCTCGCGCAATATACTGGACCACACGTGTGTTTTGTTTCCCAACTGTTTGGTCATGAAACTGAATACCTTTACAAGGTTTCTTGTTAATATGAGAATTTTGACGTTATTTTGTGTTCATATGTCCGTTTCAGAGTAAGAAGGCATGAAAGAGAACTCTGTTTAGTATTTTGTGCTCCGACTCTCTGGGCGCACCATCTCAAACAACCCGCGAGACCTGAAGGCTTTTAGTGATTATTCTTCATGAAAGCTGCATTGATACACGTTTGGCTTCTATCAATAGCGACTTTCAAATAAATAGTATTTAGGGGGGCACTGATAGATAAGTGAATGGTTGAAGGAGGGGAGACGAAAATGAGTGCCTGAATGCGCCGCTTGCGCAATAGACCATTTCTGCGCATTAAATTTATAATACGCAAAAAATATATATTGATCAGTTTGGCAGTCGCACCGGTGCGACCATTAAGAAAAACTTGTCGCACTGGCAGGAAAAAAAGTCGCAAAATGCGACCATTTAGTCGAAGTCTAGAGCCCTGAGTGTATTGTAGTAGGAAAACGAGTGGATTGATATTTAAAGAGCTGGTGTGTAATTAGACAGAGAGTGTATTTGTTCTTCTATTAACCTCGGGTCTTTCTCTTTCTTTCACTGCTGTGAATGGTCACAGAGTGCCATGTTAAGATGTAAAAGCAATCTTCCATTTAGCTCTGAGTCGGACTTGTTTTTTTTAAAGGCACATACTTCCACTTTTTAATTCATGAGTATGCTTCCTTTTCTGGACATTTAAATCCGAAGTGATTGTTTTTGTCCCCTCAAAGTTCACGGTCGAACAGCTTTATTCTTGCTACAAAGTTATTTACACGTATGTAGTTGCGTCAACCAAATTTGGAAAATGTTTAAAAATTATTTTTTTGCTGACAGAATTTGAGAAATAATCCACTATTTGAGAATGCGGTTTAATATGGCGGTTTTCACCAAAAATTTGGAACCACGTTGCAGTTGGTAAAAAAAGTCTTAAAAATATGGCAGTATCGTTATTTTATTTTAATACAAACATTGGTAAATCTATTAGTAGAATCTGTTAATTTTAACAATTTTTGTTGCATTACATGCCAATGGTAACAGTTCAAAAATGAGAAAAAAGACGTTTTGTGTTCTTTTTCCAAAGTTTGCATGCTTTTATCTTAAGTATCAAAGAAAAGAAAACATAATATCCTTTTAGATTCTGTTCTTAACAACCTTGTCTTTGGTTTCCATATTTATAAGGCTCCAGTGTTTCTCCTACCATTACCTTAGGGGGGCGTCCCGCCTCTATAAGTAAACAATAATGCAGCAGTAATAAAGTATTTTTAGCTGTCAGTCAGTTTACTGTTTGCTATATAGGTTTGTGACAGATTATAAAACATAACGTCTTGTATCTACATATAGCATTTATGATATTAATAGCATAAATAATCAGCATGTTAAGAGCATTTCATTGTGAATCATGTTTTAATTGGAAAGAATATTTAGAATCAGTTCTAGTATGAATGGCATGGAAAGGCTGTTAGTAACTTTGTAAGTACTCCTGCTCATGATGTATTTATTTCAGTTGTTACAGTTTGTTGTCAGTAGTTTTTTAAAATATTAAAATAGACCACTGGGACTTCGCTTCAGCACCAGAGCCTACAACACATTTTCTCAGTTGCCAGACCTTCTGTTTCATACAGACTGTGGCTATCAGAATATAAAGTAAATGGCCTGATAAAACATTAGATTGATTGATTTAACACTATTTATTTTAAAATGTATTGTCCGGACCTCCGCCGCAAAAAAAATATAGAGACCGCAGCCCTCCCCCAAAGCCGTAAACCTAGGGAAAACACTGGGCTCTGTATGGTAAAATTTTAGACATTGGGGATCTCATTGTGGCTCATGTACAAATTGTAGAATGATAAATGTTTTTAATGGTTGAAAACCACATATACAGCTGAATGTGTGAAAAACAAATAAGGTTAAAACCAGAAACGGATAAATTTTTTCGCATTGAAACAATATTAGGGCTTGCAACTAACTATAGTTTCGACTAATCTAACGATTAGTTTTTCGATTAGTCGAACAATCTAATGATTAGTTCTTCGATTAATTTATTAATGTTTTTGGGATTACTTTATTAATCCTTTGGCACACTTTCCTATAATTAATAAATTCTAGTATTTCTTACATTATAAAGCATATCGTACTTTTTACACCACTACATTTCATAAATAAATGTTGTTTTAAATTTTTAATTCTTGATAGCATTACAATTACAATTTTCTTAAGCATTTTTTATTTTAAAAGTCGAAAAAGATTGGATTTTTGATGTTCTAAATACGTTATTTTTGTGTAACAGAATTTTTGTGTACATCTTTTTTTTGGAGCATTATGTATGATATTGGCATTGTTTTGGTCCCTCAACACAAACAAACAATCATTGTTGGCCATTTAAGAACTCACATCCGTCGACCACTATTGACAATTACACCATAATAATTTGGACATACTGTATGTTAATAGAGTGTATGTGACTTACTTTTGGTCATAAAAACTGCTATCGTAACCGGCCTTTATAAAATCAGTTTAGGTGTGAAGTAAATGTCGTCATTATTGCACTTGTTTTGTCACCCTGAGATGTTGGTTGGGTAATGTTTCAGTCCACAGGTTGATGATGTGTTTGTGTGTGTGCAGGTGGTGTTGAAGATCATTAAGCATTATCAGGAGGAGGGTCAGGGCAGTGAGGTGGTTCAGGGTGTTCTGCTCGGGTTGGTGGTGGAGGACCGTCTGGAGATCACAAACTGCTTCCCTTTTCCCCAGCACACTGAAGACGATGTCGACTTTGATGAAGGTATCCTTCATTCTCTATACATCTAAAAGAATAATTCACCCAAAGCTGAAAAAAACCCCATTATTTAACAGCCCATGTGTCACTTCAAACCTGTGTGTTGTTACTTTACATGCAAAACCCAGTAGAAGAATTTTGGAGCAATCTTTTCAGTTTTCAGATGGCTGGTGATGATTGTTTCTGTCAATGATAAAGAAAAAACACAAATTCACTTAATTCACCCAAAAATGAAAATTCTTACATCTAGGGATGTAATGATCCACTCGGCTCACGATCAGATTTATTCACGGATTACTTTTACAAAATGAGTTTAGACAATTTAGAAATGAACAACTGCCCTTTTATTATTTCTAAAATGCTGCACATTTTTTTGTAAAATAAAAATGTATTTTTTGTCAAATAACAAAACTAAACTGCAATTAAAAAAAACCCTCCAAATTAAATAAAAAAAATGAATAATACAAAAGTCTCTTTAATGTAAACAAACTAAGAATGTATGTATTTTTTATATTTTTTATATTTAAGAAATATCAGCATATCCACGTTTTCCAAGTTTGCAGTAAGCACAGCGGCCCCTGCTGTTCAAAATATGTATTGCGATTCAAATAACATCTCAACCGCTTGAATCGTCACATATTATAATAGATTTTCAACCGGCTCATCGTTACATCCCCACTTTAATCATTTTGTCCCGTGACCAAATATCATTAATACAAGGATTTATATGAATGTATTGATATATGATTTGAAAGGTGCAGCAAAGTGAAAAACGGACATTAAATGTTGAGCGGTTGATTTGTAAAGGTGCTAACTTTAGCCTGCTAGCGCTGAAATTATAATTCCACCATCTATGCGATTCACCATCCAAAGCCACGTCTCCTCCAAACACATGAATGTATTTCGTAAATCCACGTAACGAATTACAAACGAAACGTTTTTTGGTCCTATGCCTTTCACAGACGATATATAATTATAAAAATATTATTTGACCGCTAAACTTCTTGATTGCTATCAGGATGTAAAGAGATTTCCAACCAGCGTGACAAAAAAAAATTCTGGACAGGATCACCTATTCTGCCTTTAATTTCTTCCTGTTCAAACACTTTGCTCTCGTCAGACTTAAAAAAAAAAAAAAGTTATACTTCAACTTAGTATACGTATAGTAAAACATTATAATATGTCACACGAGTATAAACAATATTTGTTGTTTATGATCTTTTTTGGAGCTTACCATTGTGTGCAACCAAGAAAAAAATACCATTTTCATTTTTTGGGGAATGATTTGTTTAATGATTGGCTATTTTGTTTGGCTTTCAGTAAAGTGAACAGTGAGCTGTTATTGTTTCTCCCGTTTGATTGCCTTTTTGGACATTATTTAGGCCATACTGTAATGTGGGGGAGCTGGAAATGTTGCCATCCCATAATCATTGCCAGGTCTGAGCGAAACACGCTTATTATAGTCTCCGCCCATTGCCAGAGGTGTAAAGAGTACCTGAAAACCATACTTAAGTAAAAGTACAGATACCTTGCAGTGAAAATTACTCCATTACAAGTTACAAGTCACCAATTCCAAAACGACTTCAGTAAAAGTCTCCGAGTATCTGATTTTAACAGTACTTGAGTATTTTACTCATACTGAATGTAGGCTCAAAGAAGCACTAGTCCTCAACACTTAAGAGACACGTCAGTGAAAAACAGTTGATTTGTGAGGAGAGCAATCGCATTTATTTTCTTAAATCATAATAAGACTGAACACCTCAAAATTGCAACAAATCATGGTCGACACCATAACCTACATCATTACAAACACCCTAAGTCTCATTTAAGCTCAAGTGCTCATAAGTAAACCAAACTCCTTCAAAAGGGTCTCTTCAATATAACAGATAAATAAAATAATGTTAAGTAGAATTAAAAAGTCAAAGCCTTTTTGCACTGGACATGCTGGTTTGGGCCTCATCGCCAGCTGCAGTCATGTCCTCATTTCACATACACGGTTAGCCCTTACCTGCCATTTCTACAGTAATATATTGGCAACACTGTTGCCAGCTAGTTACTGTAGGTGTTTTACAGTAAACTACTGCAATGGCTGTTTGAAGATACATTATTAAAGAATCTATTAACGCACTTAAGTCACACAGTCTTAGATGAACAAGTCTAAATAACAGATGAACACAATAAATCTGTCAAGATTTCACCAGAGGAGAATTAAACACAAACATCAATAACATCTTCACATATTACAGACACCACTTTCACTTTATATCTGTCATCTGTGTAAGATCTTATTGAGATTTAACTCTAGTTCATAGTGGTTCAATTAGCTATGTTTTAAGTCACCATTATGGCGATCAGTGTTTGCTTTGGTTGGACTCTTTGACTTTCTTGTAGCTTTAAAATATACACTTTTACCGCAACTTTATGTTTGCTTAGTAACTGAAGATACATCTGAAAGAATTCAATCATTAAATAATAATAATATAGCATTTAAGATTTATTAAGATATGTTTGGTAAAGTGATTACATGTTATAATGGAAAGATCTCTGTCAGAAAATCTTTCTTTGCAATTGAGACACAGTTAGACACTTGACATACAAACCTCATCAATGATGACAAACAATCATGAATGAGTTTTGTACTATGTACCCAGCATGCATTGCAGCATGAAGCTGTTCAGTTGATTGTCACCATTGTTGAGATTCATATGTGGATTGTTCATTTCTCTGTGTCCGACTCATTCTATAGGTTAATATTTTGTCTTTTGAACTTTTGAAAATTGAAATACTATACATTCTTTTTACTGGTGTACATCACTTCATGGCAATAGTCCCACCATATGGTCAAATTTTGAGAAAACATGTTTAGAGCACATTTAGCAAGAGTTAATTTTTAAAATAAGAGCTATAGATGTGTGACCTACAGTAACTAGCTGGCAACAGTGTTGCCAATATATTACTGTTGAAATAGCGGGTAAGGGCTAACCGTGTATAAATCGCCAGCGATTGACATCTACCTGATACTGCACTCATATTCACATAAAGAAGCCATGTTGACAAGTTTTTGTAAGTTAGGGCAAAATCCACAAGATTGTAGTACCTTCATTGCCCTGTAAATGGCGATATTAATTATAAGATAGGTGTCATGCAAAATGTAATGTGTAATTGCATTAGTCATTACAAATGTAGTGGAGTAAAGAGTACATATACTTGTTCAAAAATGTAGTTAAGTAGAGAGTAAAAGTTGCTAATATCTTTAATACTCAGTACAACTACAAAGTAGCCAAAAAGATACTTAAGTAAAGTAACTAAGTACATTTACTCCAATACTTTACACCACTGCCCATTGCATCGTGTTGTTCTGTCCGTTGGGAGCTGGGTTATTAGTTTCCAGTGCTGGTCTGGTCCAGTAGCGATAGTAATTTGCTCCTGGCCCTCTATCGGCTCGGCGTCAGCCCTCACCAGGAGGTCGGGGCCCCATCCCTGGCCCTTTTGACTGAGCCTGTGACCTCGCCGTTAGAAAGCGCTTGTTAGCCGAGTTGAACCGTTTGGCTCGGCTGAGCACTAACAAGCTGCAGGTCCACATGTTGCAGGACCTGAGACCAAACCGGTGATGTGCAAGGATGACGTGGTTTTATCTCTCCTGATGCTGATGCTGGTTCAGTACAACATGGTGCAGTGATAAAAGAAGAGTGGAAAAGTGTTTATTTCAAAGCCGGAAAAAATAGGCTATTTTTGAGTGAGATGTAAAGAAAAACACATTGTAGTGGAACTGCAAGGTCTGAGATGTTTCCTTTCAGTTAGAACAAACCATATCTATCCAAAGCATCTTATAGTGCGTTAGGACTTACACGTTGTGACCCTGTCTGTGAAAACCCAGATTGTTTTGATATGTACTGTTTTCTTCTACTTGATGCAAAGATCATTCTGTAAAAATATAACCTCGTTATCTTCAATATTGACTGAGTCAAAAATTGAAATCTATGTTTCAGAAACCAGCTTCAGGTAGTTTTTGTGCAAAATAATAAAACGTAGTGGTTATGTGCAATAATTTTTTTAGGTTTTCAGTGTTATATAGAAAATTCTTGTCCAAAGCTGAATAAAAATGAAACACTTGGCTGAAGGCCGGACATTGCCTTTCGTATTTCTTCCATTTATTTAGCCAATTTTTTCACTATTGCATAAACTAACTGAATGGTCAAAATGCTTTTTATATTTTGTCTTGCTTTTCAACATAATACAATATAACTTCAAATAAAATTGAGCAAAACAAGTAGGCTAAATAAAATAAAAATTGAGCCCTCTCCTTTCTTGAATAGCCTTTAACTGACTGCTGAAAGAATGAAATGTACTCTGTCCCCCTACAACAAAACACTTTATTAAAAAGTGTCTTTCAACATTATACGCTAAAAATATGAATGGACGAATATTATTGGCTACATTGCAAAATGATTTAAAGAAAAAAAACATCCATGCAAGCAATTCTTACTGACAACCATTTCAGTTCACGTCTCTCCTTCAAACGCCGACTGTCACTGTTCTCTCAGAATGTGCACTCGTGGCTGGGATGCACAGAACATACTTTGACAAGTTGCTTAGTATTGTTACATGGAATTGTGTGCACGCGACCACTGTATCACACTCTCTCTCTCTCGCTCTCTCTCGCTCTCTCTCTCTCGCTCTCTCTCGCTCTCTCGCTCTCTCTCTCTCTCTCTCTCTCTCTCTCTCGCTCTCTCTCTCTCTCTCTCTCTCTCTCTCTCTCTCTCTCTCTCTCTCTCTCTCTCTCTCTCTCTCTCTCTCTCTCTCTCTCTCTCTCTCTCTCTCTCTCTCTCTCTCTCTCTCTCTCTCTCTCTCTCGCCCTCTTTCTCTCTCTCTCTCTCTCTCTCTCTCTCTCTCTCTCTCTCTCTCTCTCTCGCTCTCTCTCTCTCTCTCTCTCTCTCTCTCTCTCTCTCTCTCTCTCTCTCTCTCTCTCTCTCTCTCTCTCTCTCTCGTTCTCGTTCTCTCTCTCTCTCTCTCTCTCTCTCTCTCTCCCTCTCCTCTCTTCACTCTTTTCTCGTTTCTTTGTTCATCCTGTAGCTTTAGTATCATGTAACACACTGCATGCCAGCACTACTGAGAATATGAAGATGTTATGAGACATTTTTAGGTTAAATTAACAGGACTTTAATGGCTAAGGTATATTTGTAACAGGAAAAAGAAATAAAGAAATAATTGATTATTTAAACAAATACACATTTTTATTTACATATTTATTTCTTTTCTATTTTTATTTTTTAGTCATCATTTGCCTTTGTAAATAACGCAATAAATATCGTACCGCGGACTTTATACCGAGGTATTATCGCACAGTGAGATTTTGATAGTTACATCCCTAATTTGTTATATATAGTTAATATAATATTATTTAAACGCATTTAAAATATGGTAATATGTATAACTACCACAATAATTACTATATAAGAAAAATGAGTGGTAGACTGTTCCCAAAACGAGTTGGTTTAAAGGCAGAATATGTAATTATTTTATGAAATATCCAGAAACCTCTTGCACAGCGTGATATATTCCATGCAGTTGGCTACTTACACTATCCCAAATGTTCCCAAGATTGTGCATATCCAGAGAAATTCCTATTTTAAATAATGGCTCATCGCTTCTCCTTTGTAATTGTCGCATATCAGTGACTTAATATCCGCATCCTCATTTTCCGGTTGTAGAAACTACAGCAGTAGTCGGTTATACAGCATCTGGGACGGGTTTTCACTAGAAAAGGGATACAGCTACCTCCACTGGGCATGCACACTTCAATACCGCATAATTTTTGTCACGCTGAAAACAGTTGATTAATATATATTTTTTTTATTGTAAGGTTAGGTTTAGGGTTGGGGTAGGTGTAGGTGTTAGCTAATGTCATTTATTGGCGAGATTTTGCGTCACTTCCGGCTGTAGCTGTATCCCTTCTAGCTAGGGCTGTCACGATTATTAAATAATCGTCTCATCGCGATTGTTTGACCTCATCGCGATGAGTTTCAGATCATCGCAATTATTGCACATCTCTATAGAAGACACTAGGAGTGGCAGCTATTAGTGATAGTCAAGATGGAATACTTAAATGACCCAAACACAAATAAAACATATACATTACCTGCAGTACAATTTAATATTATTTAAGCTAAACTCAGCGTGAAAACTAGTCTACCAAAATTTCATTAACATTACGAGTAAACTTTTATTGTAGTCTTGCAAGTGAGAAAAAATAGTAGAACATTTCAACGATCATTTTAATGGTGGCTTCAATTCACCCTGATCAATTACTTAATTTACAAGTATTTGGGGTTGTATTATTGACAGTAAAAGCCTAAACCTTAGATAGTATGATGACCCAATTTTTTCGTATGTATTTCCAAGAAAAAGAACATAGTCTTGTATATTCAGAACAATATGGTCGTTTCAATAGCTGAATCAAAAATGATATGAGAATTAAATAGTCAAAGCCTCTAAAACAGACAATTAATCGTCATAATCGCCAACCTACGAATTATCCAAATCCATATAGACAATTAATCGTCAAGTCAATTTCATAATCGTGACAGCCCTTGTCACGATTGACAAGGGCACGATTGACCGTGACAGCAACAATCTCAATCCTAAAAAACGTAAACGTAGGCCAAATGAGGCAAGCAGGCTTCTGGACAAACGTAGGAATAAAACAAGAATAAATTGAGAGCGCTTCGCGACCAATTTAGACTCGACAGAATGTGTTTTAATAGACAGGTAAGCAAATCTTTTTTATTGTACAAGAAATGGTCATGCACAGATTATTTGAATAGATATGAATGCAGTTACCTATGAAATACAGTATATAATCCGTATTTTAGTTATTACTATTGTTATAGGTGTTGTTCGATGACGCAGTATGCTGTCGTGTAATGTTAAAATGTTCTACACATGCAGGTATATTGCACTTCATTTGTTCACCAGACTTGATAAAAAGCGTTATTGAAGTACAAGTCTATGGCAGTGTAATTAAATACAGTATGTGTTGCACAAAAATATGTAGCCAGTAACGTTACTTGTAAATACTGTGGGTTCGTTCAAATTTACTTTTTAAACGACGACTGTATGACTGTTTTAAACACGTAAAACTGCTCAGCATTATGCTACCAAATCATTTGACAAAGTCATTACATTCCACGTTTCTTGCAGCTAATTCATTACGATGACATAAAATAATGTTATCAAACATAATACATTCATTCATTACCTTGTGAGTGCACCATCTAGCGGTCCAAATTTACATATAAATTTACAGCCTAACTTGGTTCTTAGAAGTAAAAAAACAACAACAACATTCAGGAGCTTTGGAAGTATAGATATTTAAAATAGATTTTTTTCAACACACTCTTTTAGGGTGAATTCACTTTCTAACTGTTGATTAGATGGAATGATTGACACAGCGTAATGCATGATTAAAAGTAAATGTGAGATTGTCAAATTTTGTTCAAAGCAAAAATGTCAACTTGGCTGATTTGTTTTCAGGAGCAGAACATTTGCCAACGTTATGACGAGCTGATGACGGAGTGGGAGAAAAAAGTCGAGCGAATGGAGAACAACCCTCGCCGTAAAGCCAAAGACAGCCGCACACGTGAATATTACGAGAGGCAGTTTCCCGAGATCCGCAAGCAGCGTGAGCAACAGGAACGTTTCCAGAGGTCAGCCAGGCCTTCGAGTTTACCTTATGACTCAGTGCTCTGTCAGGCACACACATTCACCAGTATTGCTTTTCGCCGACACAGTTGTGATGTAACATCTTGTGTAAACACTGCCTAGTGTTCTGTCTGACCCAGCAGTTGGCCAATCAGCATTGAGGATCCCGTGGGTGATGGGGTCAGATGTCAGGTTATAAAAGTTCCAGGTATAGAGGTTGCTGGGCTTCCCTGAATAACAGGGATCTGTCTCCCTCTCTGGAACACTACTTGGGCAAAACAGAGGAGCATTAAAGGGACAGTTCACCCAGAAAAATGAAAATTCTGTCATCTTACTCACCCTCAAGATTGTTCCAAACCTGTATAAATGTCTTTGTTCTGCTGAACACACAGGAAGATATTTGAAAGGATATTTACAATTTTCAGTTCTGGGAACAACTTGAGGGTGAGTAAATGGTGGCAGAATTTTCGTTTTTTGGTGAACTATACCTATCACCATTGACCTTGATTCTCCCAAAAATACAGATACCTTTTTTGCTGATAAAACAAAAATTTGTTGCTGTTGTAGTTGATTGCAGATTGCCATACCGATGTAGAGGTGCATGTCCAATCGTTATTCCATTAATAGAGCTAGAAATAGTGTTCTTTGTTTTTGGGACTACAGAGGTGATGCATATTTGTCCTTGAATGCAACTGTAAAGGACAACACAAAAGAACGATGCTGTCTATATATTGTCTAGGAATTATTTTGTGGCACTCAGTCTTTTACTCAAATCATATTAAAGAGTTAAATCATAAAAAAACAGTTCTTGTGGAACTGTTGATTCTGTAGTGTTAGTAAAAAAGTAAGGATACAGGAAACCCTGCCAGTTGTAAGTTTGGCGTTCCTTCCACATTTGCTGAAGAATGCCAGAATTGCCAGAAACAAATGTCATAAAAAATCCAGTAGTTAAAAACACGCCATCAGTTTTGAATAAGAAAGTTCTGTTTCTTTAGTTAAAAGGTCAAAGGAGTTCCGTTAATTCACTTCTAACCGTCCAACTTCAGTGAGTGATGTTTGCCAGTTGTGATTGTTTAGAAAAGCCAGTATGTGTAGCCATTGTTGCTGGAGCCCGTCTCTAAACCGAAGAACTTCAGAGCTCATGAATAGACCTAGAGGAATCTGGCCAATAGCTGTAACCGCTGCTTCAAAGGCTTTTTTTGGGAGAAGAAACAGGGTGGGACTCTGGTCTGGTAGCTCGCTGGGAAAGCGCCGTTTCATGGATCGGAGACAACAAAGCCAGGAACAGAAAACTCTTTCTCTGACCATGCTTCATCCTTCTCTTCTTTAGGGTGGGTCAGAGAGGTACAGGTCTGTCTGCCACCATTGCAAGAAGCGAACATGAGATATCGGAGATCATTGACGGCCTTTCGGAGCAGGAGGTAAACCAGTGGCTTTTAATATCTGATCTGTAAGCCCAAAGACACTAGTTGTTGTACTTGTATCGCCCATTTAGACAGGAAAAACTGACACGCATAGTGACCAGCCACCCACCATTGGGTTCATTTTCTATGTGCCATTTGTACAAAGTAATAAATCTGATTAAAAAAATTATGCTTTTACTTCTATGTTCTGACAAACCAATGGCTCCCGGAAATTGTCTTGGAGTCCTTTGGTAGACTGATAGGAGCTTGCGATTCACAAGTGCTTACCAATTTTGAGTGCAAGATGCATCAAGATAGTCAGTGACCGCACAGTGGGATGTGGGTGTGTCATCATAGGCTCGGACTAGAGTAATGTCAACAAGTGCTGCAGAACCATCCTGGACATCAACACCTTTGTGTCTCTCGCAGAACAATGAAAAGCAGATGAGGCAGTTGTCTGTCATTCCTCCCATGATGTACGATTCGGAGCAGAGACGTGTGAAATTTATCAACATGAACGGCCTGATGGATGATCCCATGAAGGTCTACAAATCGCGCCAGTTCATGAACGTCTGGACTGAACATGAGAAAGCACTCTTTAAGGAGAAGTGAGTAACTGTGGTCACATTGTTGTAATTGTGTGTGTGTGTGTTTCTGAACTTTTTCTGTTTTCTGGGCGACAGGTTTGTGCAGCATCCAAAGAACTTCGGGCTCATTGCTTCGTTTTTGGAGAGAAAGGTCAGTGTGTGTTTGGTTGACTGCATTCGCACACAGAGCTCCCCTGAATGTTCACTGCTAGATGTTTGAACTGAACCACTGTAACAGGTTTACAGGCTCACATCACACCTACCACCCACGGACAGTGTTTTCCATGGATGGTGTTTTCTTTTCAAACTACATGTGACAGCTGTATTTGTAATTCTCTCGCTCTCTCTCGCTCTCTCTCGCTCTCTCTCTCTCGCTCTCTCTCGCTCTCTCTCGCTCTCTCTCGCTCTCTCTCGCTCTCTCTCTCGCTCTCTCTCTCGCTCTCTCTCTCGCTCTCTCTCTCGCTCTCTCTCTCGCTCTCTCTCTCGCTCTCTCTCGCTCTCTCTCTCTCTCTCTCACGCTCGCTCACTCTCCCTCACTCTCTCCCTCACTCTCACTCTCTCACTCTCACTCACTCTGCACTGGTGATAATATTTTCTGTTGCCGAACATTCGGTGCATCCCTATTATATGTGAAATTTGTGTACAGTATGTCATGGAATCTATAGTTTACTGCGATAAATGCAATTTTTTGGCTAATATTGAGATTATTTAACATGATTACCCGCGGGCTTTTAAATCAACATAAAAAAGACCTTGTCTTTTTAACTTGAATTCAACTAAAAAAAAGCTGTAGATTTTTGAAAAATGGAATGCCGCACAAGAATAATTTTACTTCGACTATTTTATTTTGTAATCGACGATTACATTTAATTGCGATTGCAAGGTGAATCAAACCCATGACTGGAGTTGGTCTGGTGATCTGACCTGGAAACAGTCAGAGATCAGATTGACCAGAGTAAAGCTCATCTCCGCGTAATGAATGAATGAATGCAGTTGTTTGATTATTGGTTTAATATCTAATATCTATTGTCTGGGATCTCGTGTGTAAGAGACGAAGTTCCTGGCTGAAAACTTCAGGTGTTCTGTGGTTATCGATTAAGCGCACGGTACAGAGACAGACACTGGCAGGCATGTGCATTGCTCTGAGATTAGACCCACAATGTGGCCGTTAGATAAGCCTATCTATCCCACCGCTTCCCTCTACATTAAACCAAACCAACTTTCCATTCCCTCTCCCCGGTTTCACACGTGTGGCCGCGCGGGCAGCTGTCAGCTGAACTCTTCTGATCTGAATTATTAACTCGGGGAGGCTGAACCTATTAGGGATGCATGAAATTACGTGTTTTCAGATCCGTAAAGCTGGTGGGTTCGTCTGAAAAAAGACCAGCGGCTTTTAATGGATGTCGGGGTAATTGCGTTGGTATGGGGTCATGTGCATCAGACACATTTGAAAGGGGGTTAACACAGGACATGTTCGTGCATTATATAAGAGATTGAGTTCAATGGCGTGGAACAGAATATAGATGTTTTTTTTGTCGGCAGATGCAGAGAAACATCTGGACGTCATGTAGTGTTCATGTTGATAAGCCAGTGATTCTGTAATGACTTCAATTTCTTTAACCATAAAACCCATAAGGTGATTGTGTAAAGAGTCTGTTTTTATAGAGATATGTGAAGGTTTCGGATACTTTTTTGGTAGCTTATGAATTATTAATAGTCAGCATGTTGCTCAATATGTTTTGGAAGAGAGCGTATTGACTTTTTGAGTGTAAAATGTTTTTGATAGGTTTTTTTTGGTTCAAATATTTTTGTGATGCAAGCTATAAGAATGATCACGGATATGATATCTCTGGTATTTCTCCCTGACATCGAAGAGTCTCCTCCTTAGAAAAAGAATCTCACAAACGTCTCTGTCATTAGAGTTTCAGAAGAGATGTCAAGAGCGTCTCAAACTGAGCTCAGATTTGTCAAGTCTGCAATCAAAAGTCAATATTATTGAAGATCTCAATATGATCTTCAAACATTGAAACATTTAGAATCAAATGTCCTCAAATCTAGATTATTTGACCTCTACAATCTACATTGTACACTCTTCATATATTTGGACAATTGTCTCATTTGTTTCTGTTTTTACTTCTCCTAAGCAATGAGAAACATCTGAGACCAAGTTGATACGACATAACTAAGAACTCCATCAAATCTCTGAGCAATGTAAGACCTCTGAACACCTGAACTCGGACTCTAATGTGAATCTTAAAGGAAACGTAATCAGCGAGGAATCACGATCCAATCTCCTGTTTGGATTCTCATGAGACGTGGCCCGCCATCGCGACCTTGGCTCTGATCCCATCTGCTACTTAAAGGGCCTGATTTATTAATGCCACTGAATGTGTCCTGTCCAGGGTTTTAGTAGATTGATCTGCACCCTTCTCAAGACATTATTAATCACAGCGGAAGATCAGTCGCCCATCTTCCGAGAATCGTGCCACCTGATGTGTGATGTCACCTTTTGGCTCTTTGCGTGAGGGGGAACAAATGCACTCGTGTTTCAGGGTTCCCCCAGTGTTAGAAAAACGCATTTTTATAAGTTGCATTTAGTTTGGAATACGTTGAAACAGACTTGTTGAAGGTTTCGGTGGTTGTATAGTTTCTCTAGTTCCAAGCGGAAAGAGAAGAAGAGTGATCGTGAATTGTCTCTGCAGAATCGTCTCAGATTCACAAATGAGCATTTCACCTGAATAACAGCGCAACAGTTGAAGTTGCACATTGCACACACATCATCAGAATTAAGCACCATCTGTCAGATTTCGTGAGGTTATGAACTGATGTGTCACAATGCTGCCACGGCAGATAATTAAACTACAAATTAGAAACTAGAGTGCCATTTTCAGAAGGAAGTTCTCATGCATGCAAGACAGAAAAATAAATTCATTTTCAGTAAGCTGTCTTTTTTTTTTAGGGTCGGATGAGTTTATTTTTCACTTTCTTAATTGTTGGACTTTGCTAACATGCTGGATTTTGTTTTGCTTTCTGTTAAGTAAACATCATATTTGAGAAATTGTGCCAAAGTTGTTCAAATCATACACTGCGTTCCAAATTATTATGCAAATGATATCTTTCTCTGGTTTTCCTAATTTGTCGATGCAAATGACAGTCAGTATAATTTTCAAGTAATCAACAGTTAGGGTACTTTTGGAATTTTATTGAACAAACCTCCCACTGACAACAGTATTTATTTAAAAAATGAAAAACTCAAAATGCACTGTTCCAAATTATTATGCACAACAGAGTTTGAAAACATTTCATGGGTTGTAAAAAACTGAAAATGGTCATTTGTTGAATTTGCAGCATTAGGAGGTCATATTTACTGAAATCAAAAGCTATTTCAATCAAAAACATCCTAACAGGGCAAGTTACATGTTAACATAGGACCCCTTCTTTGATATCACCTTCACAATTCTTGCATCCATTGAACTTGTGAGTTTTTGGATAGTTTCTGATTGAATTTCTTTGCAGGATGTCAGAATAGCCTCCCAGAGCTGCTGTTTTGATGCTAACTGCCTCCCACCATCATAGATCTTTCGCTTGAGGATGCTCCAAAGGTTCTCAATAGGGTTGAGGTCAGGGGAGGATGGTGGCCACACCATGAGTTTCTCTCCTTTTATGCCCATAGCAGCCAATGACACAGAGGTATTCTTTGCAGCATGAGATGGTGCATTGTCATGCATGAAGATGATTTTGCTACGGAAGGCATGGTTCTTCTTTTTGTACCATGGAAGAAAGTGCTCAGTCAGAAACTCTACATACCTTGCAGAGTTCATTTTCACACCTTCAGGGACCCTAAAGGGGCCCACCAGCTGTCTCCCCATGATTCCAGCCCAAAACATGACTCCGCCACCTCCTTGCTGACGTCGCAGCCTTGTTGGGACATGGTGGCCATCCACCAACCATCCACTACTCCATCCATCTGGACCATCCAGGGTTGCACGGCACTCATCAGTAAACAAGACTGTTTGAAAATTAGTCTTCATGTATGTGTGGGCCCACTGCAACCGTTTCTGCTTGTGAGCATTGGTTAGGGGTGGCCGAATAGTAGGTTTATGCACAACTGCAAGCATCTGGAGGATCCTACACCTTGAGGTTTTCGGGACTCCCGAGGCACCAGCCGCTTCAAATACCTGTTTGCTGCTTTGCAATGGCATTTTTGCAGCTGCTCTCTTAATCCGATGAATTTGTCTGGAAGAAACCTTCCTCATTCTGCCTTTATCTGCACGAACCCTTCTGTGCTCTGAATCAGCCACAAATCTCTTCACAGTACGATGATCTCGCTTAAGTTTTCGTGAAATATCTAATGTTTTCATACCTTGTCCAAGACATTGCACTATTTGACGCTTTTCGGCAGCAGACAGATCCTTTTTCTTTCCCATATTGCTTGAAACCTGTGGCCTGCTTAATAATGTGGAACGTCCTTCTTAAGTAGTTTTCCTTTAATTGGGCTCACCTGGCAAACTACTTATCACAGGTGTCTGAGATTGATTTCAGTGATCCAAAGAGCACTGAGACACAATACCATCCATAAGTTTAATTGAACAATATAAAATTAAATGTTTACGACACTTAAATCCAATTTGCATAATAATTTGGAACGCAGTGTATAAGCAACGGTGTGATGGAGTTTATATTCAGATTGAATTCTATTGTGACCTGTTTTTATGTTACTGCTTTTTGTTTATTTTTACCCCCAAAAGTTACGGGTTGCACCTTTAAAAGGTCCAGTGTATGAAATTGAGTGGTGAGGTTCCGAATGCAACCAACGGCTAACTTCCCCCTCACTTTCGAAGCACTACGGTGGCTGACACAGAACTAAGATGTTGTCACGTCTTCGCTTCGTTGTTGGAGTATTTACGAAACGCACTCTGTAGAGTTTGTCTGTTTAGGGCTACTGTAGAAACAACATGGCGAATTCCATGTAAAGGCTCGGGCATACTTGACTTCCGCGTCCGTGTCTGTCTCACGCACAAACGCGTCCGCACAGCTTCCTGCGCATACTCATCACGGATAAGGGCGAGTTCAACACATGCACAGTACAAATGAGTATGTGTGCTCTACCAGACCGTCAGAGGGCAGCGCTGAGTCGCGTCATCCACTGACCCACTGCAAATTAATGATTGAGGAAGTGTTTTCGCTATGGGTGTAATGGTTCTCGGTAAAAAATTGAACCACATGGTTCTCCACCAACGGTTTAGCACGAGCTTGGACCGCGGCTCATCTTAAATCTGACGATGGCATTATAATATGGTTCGTAAAAAATGATAATGCGTAAAACAGACCCCTAGTTACACCCCTAGTTTTCGCCATTGCAAACAATCCGAGCAAACAGCAAGACAACAAGAACAACAACCAAACAGAGATGCTTTTTAGCTTACTGTTCTTGGTTTCAGCGTGTTGGTTTTGTATCATTCTTCTTCAATAACGACACCCTGCACACTTTCTGTGTGTGTATTGACCCCTAGTGGAATAGTGCACTTTTTCACGCATGTGCAGTTGTACGCGGCACATCCGTGCGGTCTCAAATAATTGGCTGCACGCAGATGGGGTGTGCGGACGACCGCGAACCCTTCTGATGACAAAAATTGCATCATGCGGACGACGCGCGAACACAGACGGACGGATGGACGGACCTTACTTCGGCCTTAAGGGGACCTGTGGTGTATGTAGATAGAAATAGCTCATTCTAATGTAATAAAAACATAACGCTTCATTGTGTAAGGTCTTTATACACCTCTGAAGACATACTGTAGTTAGTTATGTATATTATATTGCATTTCTGTCATTGATTCTCCAAACAATTACACGTTGAACATTAGAATTGTATTATTTTCTGGTTTGAAACTAATGCTTTTACACAAATCCTTGATATGATTGCAGTTCTACCTGGTGAGCAATTTAATTTCTTTATCATGTAGATCGTACTTGCTTGTGTATTTTAATAAATGCGTTTGCAGGGAACCTTTTACAAAGCCCAGCTGACTCATTAATGTCTGAATTGCGGGAAGTGGGGGCGACACAATCGAACTGAATTGCTTTCATTATTAAAGGCTTGTACTGCAGCATTTCTGCGCTAGATCTCGTTCAACATGTTTAGCGTGCGGCACGATGAAGGCAACTACTCTGAATGGCTTCTTTAAAAGCATTTTAATTGGATGACCTCCCCGTGATGTCATTAGGGCACAATGAATCGTCTCGAGTATTTTCAGCGAAATGACACAATCTGACTGTATTCCACCAGACAGTTTCTAGTAGTGAAGATGGCAGACACTTTTTATTATTAATACTAATAATTGTAGTTGTGAAACATTGATCTGGGATACAGGCAAAACAATGACAAGAGCTTTTGTTGGCGGATGGAGAATCCTCATTGGCAAACGTATTTTAATAAGCTTCTCTGAAGAGCCAGATTTCAAGCAGTTGGCTGCCATAAGGCAAAACAGCGTAAATTGTTCCCGTGTTTTGTTTCTCTCGAGGGCTTCCTCGTAATTGACTACTTGAAATATGGACTTGGAGTTGTATGTGGCGTGGATTAGAGTAATTGAGTCTCATTTGGTAGTAATTGCGTGGTTAAGTTGCCTAAATTGTTACTTATGTGTGCAGGAAAGGTTTCTCAATGTCGGATTTGCAAAGAAAGCGTACACATGTAAATTTGTTCGTGCCATCGTTCTAATGTTAATGAATCAGTGATTTGCATAAAACACCCAGTAAGTTTGTTATAGAAGGAGTATGAGGGAAAGTTTACCACAAAATTAAATTTCTTCATCCTCATATCATCCACTTTTGTGACTTTCTTCATTGATAACCAAACATCATTGAACCCTATTGAGTTCCATTGTATGAACACAAAACCACTGAGACATTTCTCAAAGTATCTTCTTTTGTGTGCCACAGAAGAAAGAATCATGTACAGGTTTTGAAGGATTTTTATTTTTAGGTGAACTCAAACGTGTAAACTTGCAGATGTGTGTGCTCGTGGTTTTACACTTCCCTATATTTGATTTTATATATCTGTTCTCATCTGTAGTAGATAGCGGAGCGTGCAAGACCTGATGCTTCTATGAAAAACCCCCTCATTTGTACCTGTTGAATTCTTGGCATCTGACAACAAGCGAATCGTGAGAATCCCTTGAGAAAGCCTCCCGGCTCGGAGCAGGCGGCGCTCACGCCCTTATTATTCTGATATTGTGCCCCTGTAAGTCCTATTGAATTTTCCTGTCGCTGCACTTGAAATCCTACAGGTAATTAGAAGCCCACCGGAGGGGATCTTTCTACAGAACAAGTGTGAAATATGAAATCATCCACCATTTGCAGACGCGCACGGGGACGAGGGAGCCGGCGAATACATTTCCTTCTGTTCTCTTTTCTCATCCAGCTAGCCGGGGGGCGGGGAGAGAGGAGATCTGGAGAAACGCGGAGGGAGGGTCGCGGCGGCACGCGCCCTGCGCACGTGTCCTCCCTGACAGATGCATGTGTGGCGGCGAGTAAACAGCATACCGGCGTCGGCGAGGCGCGCTGGCTAATTTTCTTCTCCTAGCAGCTGCATAATAGGATCTGAGGCTTGCTTTGTTGCGCGTTCCACCGGGCATCGGAGATTAGCTGCAATTAATCTTAGTTAAGAGAGCCCAGCGTGTGCCTGACACCCGTCTACGCCGGAGGGACGCGGCGGAAAAAAATAAATAAACATCAGGCTGGTTTATTCCAGTCAATATCTGGTGTTGTAATGGGACGAGAGGCGGTCGAAGCGGTCCTTCGGTTGACAAATACGTCCCATCATTCAAGCTGTTGTTCTGGTCCCTCCTTTTATTTCTCGTGCGCCTCTTTTGTCCCTTGATCTTCTGTTTATAGGGTCTTCAGGGGTGGGCGCCACTTTCTTCTGTTTCTAATATATTTACACCGACTATGCTAAAATTTGTAATGTACTTTTTGTAATATGAAGTAATTAAACTAAATACTATATGCAATAGTGGTATTAAGTCTAACTTTAAAATCCGTGCTTTAATGTATAATTCTCACATTTGTAATACTTTGGTCAGTTAATAATACGACTTTATGTAGTTTTATATTATTATTATTTGAATGAATTGAAAGAGCCGTTTCAAGTCTATCCTTGAATCACTTAGCTAATCAAGGTTGATATAGGATATAGAAGTAATTTGTACAGTAATCTAATTATATGTAAAAAATAAAAATATGTAATTAGTAACTAGTAATTAATACATTTTTCTGACTAACTTGCCCAACACTGCAACTAGTAAACTTAGTTTTGTAATGAAAAACTATGTTTGTTAAGGGACCGTTTTCATACGATGCATTCTTGTGATTAAAAACAACTAGACCGAGCGCAACAAAACAGAAGGCTCCCAGAACATGCATTAACGTCACGGTTGTTTAATGAAGTGGTCGGCCCGTATCTTCAAGTGCTGTTGGGAAGCCTGGCCAGGTGGAGGCAGTGATGCAGTTAGTGGTGTGGCAGGGGGCACTCTGTTGAATTTAAAATAGTCGTCCGAAATGGTCGGAGTCCATGTTAATATTTGTTTGAGCTGCTTTCAGATGATTGGCTTCAGTGTTTTAAGGGGTAAAGCTGGTGTTTTTTTCAGTTTTGTTCTGCAGTATCATCACGCAGGCGCCACGGCCGTATCAAATTAGAGAATTGCAGTTTTGGAGAGCTGAGTCGCATGCATAATGCAAACCCCACCGCTGCAGCCTGAAGAAACCATAGTGCTGTCTCTCTGCACGGGTTCAGTGTAATGAAGTTGAAGTTGAAATCGATGATGATTATCTTTCTGGATTTAACGTGTCGGGCTGGATATGCTTGTAATTCCTCTGATCTTTGCAGTGACTCGGGTTGTTAGATTCATTGAATGAAGCTTTATATGTAGTTTGCTAGATCAGAACATAGAACATGGCGGTTAATTTTTAGAATAAAATTAAATAAATAATATTTAATTTATAATATTTAAAATATTATTTTGACTAATGGTAAAACTGTGATAATTTCTATTAGTTAAAATATAATTCTGTCTTTTACTCGCCTTCAATTTCTTCTACATCTGTATACATTTCTTTGTTCTGATAAACACAGAGAAAGATATTTGGAAGAATGCTTCTAGTCAAACAGTTCTTGGACCCCAATGACTACCATAGCAGAATTTTTATTGTTCTGCTGAACACAAAAGAAGGTATTGTAATAAAGCAAAAGTGCCCACTACCATTGCCATTGTTCCTACTATTGTGGGTCCAAGAACTGTTAAGTTTCAAGCATTCTACCAAATATCTTTCTCTGTGTTCAACCAAACAAAGACATGTATACAGGTTTGGAACAACTGGATAGTGAGTAGATGACTGTCCCTTTAATACATTTAATCTGCTTAATTGTAATAAAATGCAACTTATATTTAAATATATTTGTGTTTAGGTCTGTCCTCCGTTAGTGGTGTTTTTCAAACTTCATGCCAAAAATATTTACAACCTCTTTGTTTTTCTTAAAGGGACAGTGCACCCAAAAACAAAAATTCTGTCATTTACAGTTATATGCATTTGGCAGACGCTTTTATCCAAAGCGACTTGCATTGCATTATGCTATACATTTGTTTTTGACTATTTGTGCGATCCCTGGGATTGACCCATGATCTTGGCGTTGCTAGCGCCATGCTCCAACCACTGATTTTTTTATTCACCATGTGGTTTGAAAAGCTGCATATAACTCTCTATTCTGCAGAACACAAAGAAGGATATTTAGAAAAATGTCTTAGTGGTTTTGTGTTACAGAGGAAGTCAATTGGGGGCCAATGTTGATTGGTTACCAACATTCTTCAAGATATCTTCTTTTGTGTTCTGCATAAGAAAGTAAGTCATACATGTTTGGAATGACGTGAGGTTAAGTAAATGAAGACAGAATTTGAATTTTTAGGTGAACTTTAATAGGTGTTATGTTATTAAACCTGAACAGGTTATTGCTGTAATAGTGCATGTGACTTTGATTTTCCCCGAGAAATAAATAATTCAGCATCTCTGACATAAACGCCAGGATGATCTCGCCGTGGTTCCTGCACTACAGTGAATTGGTTGTAAATCAGATGCGCGTCATGAGGATTTGCAGGAGCGAATTTCAGACGTAACTGCGGTGCGGTCCTATGCCGCTGAAATCATGTCCTTGATGTGTGGATTAATGCGCTGCTTCTCTTCGATAACGTGGGCTTGTTAATGGAGAGTTGAATGAATACCACGCTGACATTACACTGGATGTCTCGTAGCCCACGGCTCAGTCTATCGGCCCCGGCCAGTAATAAGCAATACACTTGTAACTCAGACCCATGATGAATAACAATATGAGGCTGAGCGGTACATGACTGCGTTCCAGACAGGTGTGAATATTTAAAGCAGTTTTGACCGTGAAGCCTTTCGGTCGATCATACTTCACGATAGGTCATGATGTCATTGTATTTTTTTAAAGCTGCAATACATAACATTTGCCTTTCTATCATCATCATATCTGTTTAGAACATAAAATTGTAGGTTACTTTTTCATGAAATTGTAGGGCTCAAATTATAAATCTGTGGATCATGGTAAGTCAGAAAGAATGTTTTGAAAACATATTTTTTATGTACTAGATAAATAAATTATTTATTTTTTAAATAAATAGTAATATTTTGTGTCATAACTTTGCTTTAAATATTTAATATATCGTTTTATATATATATATTAAATATACATATTTTCCATTTTTAAACAGAATACCTTTTTTTACTCATTTAATAGCCATTTAAACATTTAAAACGTATACATTTAATATATATAAAATTATACTTTAAATATTAAAAGCCAAGTTATAGTGCAAGTTATTAAAAAAAATATTTATTAAACATACGTTATTTATAAGTTTTTATTAACACAGAATAACAACTTTATTAATTTTTTATAAATAGCAATAATTTGCGCTATAACTTGGCTTTAAATATTTTATGTATCATTTTATATATATTAAATGTATACGTTTTCAATTTTTAAATATCTTGTTCGAAATAATGTGCTTTTTGTGTCTTAATAGTCTAAAAACGATTAAACGTAACACAATTGATATTGTACATTGCATTACCAGTGGATTTCTGTTGTCTGACCTGACGGCGTTCCAGCAGTTATTTTCAAGCAAGAGGCATGTCAATTACGTGTTTTCTGGAACGCGGCATAAGAGCGAGTGGATTTGAAAGCATGCAATTGCAGACGCCAGTTTTGCCCTTACGTTTGAAGAGCCTGTTTGCTAAACGCAATTCACGGTTAGCCTTGACACTAAGAAATCAGGCCCTGCAAAGAAGGCAATAAATAATTCTGGAGTCTGACGCGGACTCTTATTACCCGTGTCACTCTGCGTAGAAGGCCTGCGTTGCCTAATGGTGAATTTCGCAGGGGGGGGAATTTTTCAGCACAGTCACTGACAAATCAGCTGTCACAGTTCGTCCAGGTAATGACGTCTTTGACTCCCACCTGGCTTGTGTTTCACACGAGGGGTTTGACAGCAGAACCCGATGTATCGTTTAATTAATGATCTGGACGTGATTTTGACCCTCAAGTGCTTCTCGCACACAAAAGCTTTTGATTTCGACAGCCACAATGAGAATCGCAGGATGCAATAGTCTGCAAAAGATTTAAACCAGACTCGTGCTTTGTGCAGATCAAGGTTAGGAATTATTGTTGTGAAATACCTGCGGTCAAACTACATTAATGCAGCCGTTTTATTTTTCAAAAGGAGAGTTTTAGTTTTGAAGGGAGCACCAGAAGTTTTTCACTTCGGTTTTAGATATCCTCAGCGCTAGAGGAAGGCCTTGGACATTTAATGTAACAGTCGTTGCTACGTATCAAGCAGATAGAAGCCAAAATAGTTTACATCGGTTTTAAGTGTGCTTTTTTATATGAATGCTTTTATTGGTGGAACTGCAGTTTGTAATGTTTGCCTCTCTAGCACCATCTCTGTTTCAAACATTAAATTGCAGGTTACCAGGGTTTTTCCTGGCTCAAAATGAGGCGGAGGTGGGGCCATCCTGATCTTGTACACACACGTAAGCCTACCGTACCTTTTAAGTGGCTTAACCAAAGTGACTTTGAGTTTGACATATTAAAAGTTCTAATAAAATTAGATAAAAATGCCAATTATTAAGTTATTTAAAACATTACTTTTATTCAACTAAACAGAAATGTTTTTTTAATCAAATAAAGATTTTTTTATCATTTCAACTAACTTTTCAGCCCGCAATAGCCAACTAAATTAACCAGTCTTTCTAAATGATCAAAGCTCATTCACATCTTGCATTCTCTTGTGGTTCACTTTAAATGATTCAATGATCTCTTATATTCGCTAGTGACTGAAAAGTTCAATAGTTTAAATGAATCGGTTCAAATGAGTCATTCGTGTGCGAGTCGTTCTGAATGCAATGTGCGTTCATACTGGCGAACTCGCTGTGTACAGTATACGCTGATTCAACGATCCAATTGCACAGCTGAAGACATTACAATGATGTACGTCATGTTAATTTAAGAAATTTCAAGAAATTAAACGTACTTGGATGCAAAACAAACAGCCGTGAAACACAGGCTGGCTCTTGTTCTGCAACTCTTTTTAGCGCTGTTAAATGTTAAATGCACACAGCATGTCTTGTGATGACTCGCAACATAATTTTGGCGAGAGCCTGAGGTGGCACGACATTTGACGGAGGCGGCCGCCTCCAATTTCTCTATGCAGGAAAAACCCTGGTTACTGTACACTGTATCTTTACGTTGGTTGACAGCTCAAATTGTAAATGGTTGAAAGTCTTTTTCATTGTAAATCTTTATTATTTTAAGCTTACCGTTGCAAAGCGTTGGTGCCAAATCAAGCTTTAGATGTTTGCACCGTGACTACGTAGACTTTAAAAGTGTTTGGTTTCATTTCGTGGCGGTTCATTCAACAGCTTCTCAGCACAAAAGCATGTTATACCCCCTCAAATTCATCCATCTGATGTCAGATCAACCCGAATCATCCTCAGACATGCTTCTTCAAGACGAATTAGTTCAGCATTCACCCAAGCATTGGAATACTTGACTTGAGAATGCGATCTTGTGATGGGAGAAGCGTTGTGCTCATTGTGGCGATGCAAAGTCAACGTTTCATATCCTTAGCTTTGAAGAGTATTGTAAGAGTTCCATAAAAGCGTCCACTTGTCATTTGCCTCATTTGCCACGGGTATTTTGAGCGGGTTTCGTAGCAAGAAAGTGTCATTGTGAAGCTTCCGTGGGAATGCAAATTGCATCCCGGACAGAATGTATTGCCTCATAGAGATCAGTTTTTACAGGACTGTAGGGATTGTGTCGACAGAGCTGTCTTTTCTGCTAGAAGTGGGACTGTAAGGAGTTTTTGAATGTGTGTGTGTGTTTATGCTGAAGATTTGAATCGCTTGTTTGGCTTCCATTTAGTATTCCTTTAAGACGTCTCGCTCGCGTTAGGAAACCGACCGAGAGTTTCGCCACAAATTACATCTCCGCATCTCATTCATATTCAGCATTGCCTGTCACGACCGAGGGATGATGAATTTAGTTGTTATACCTCGCCGGCACGCACGGTATTGCCGATTCTCTCTGAGAGAGAGAGAAAAGACGATGACCGAAATGGGCGTGGAATAGCAAAAAGAAAAGTATGACAGCACAGTGTTTTGCTCGATTGTAGGAAGTGCTTTTTGTCGAAAGAATATCATCATCTGGCGGAGAGCGATGAGAGTGATGCTGGAGTATGTTTCAGAGATGGAAAATGACCCTTCTGCTTTCATTCTGCTTTTATCAAGAGTCTTCAATGCAAGAGAAGACGACACGAGGAGCTTTCTGCTGTTACTATGCATTCATTTCCACATGAAACTAAAGTTGACCCTGTTTCCATTCTCAATGCGTGTTCACGGTATTGTTGGACACAAACTTGTGAACGTGATTTAAAACAAAACATGTTTGACTTCATGTTCCATAAATGTTAAAACATGCTTGCAGGGACAGTTTCCCCCATAATTAAAATTCTGTCGTCATTTGCTCGCCCTCAGATTGTTCCAAACCTGTATACATTTCTTAATTCTGCTAAAAACAAAGGAAGATATTTGGAAGAATGTCAGTAACCAAACAGATCTCATTCCACATTGACTCCCATATTTATTTTTCCTACTATGGAAGTAGGGATCTGTTTGGTACTGACATTCTTTCAAATATCTTCTTTGTGTTCTTCAGAACAGAGGAATTTATACAGGCTTGGTGGTGAGTAAATGATGACTCTTTTATGGGTCAACTATCCCTTTAACCACCTGTAAACAACTATAGGTGATGTAACAATAATGTGAATGTATTTCGCATTGACTTAAAAAAGAAGCGCCTGTGTTTTGCAGTCACACATTTTGGGGGGTTATTTGGGTTTTGTACATTGGAGTAGTTTTCTGTCCTGAGTCAGTACACATCAAACATTTCTGAAAAAAATGATGGCTTGGGGCTTTCAGAAGATTTAGTTTTTCAAGTGCAGTTCTAGAGTTGTGTGCATACACATGCATGCTATAATAGAGCCCTAAACCTTCTCGTATTTGTGGAGATTTTGTTGTTTGTTTGGTGAAAGATTGTGTTTTTTATTGTCGCCTCTTGATATGTCGTCCGGCAGATTCACCCGCTGAAGCGTTCACTGGTTTATAGGAAAGATTCAGTTTTATTCAGTTCTGAATAAATGTTGTTGTGCCTTGGGATTGTTTATTTGATGGTGATCACATTTTTATGACAACTATAATGGCAAAGTTTCAAGTTATAGTTATCATTAAGGGCCTTAAAGGGGCAGTTCACCCAAAAATGAGAAAGTTTTCACCATTTACTCATTTCAAACCAGCATGGCTTTCTTCTGCGGCACACAAAAGAAGATATTTTGAAGAATGTTGGGAACCAAGCAACATTGACTCCCATTGACGTTCATCGTATGGACACAATGAGACATTTCTCAAAACATCTTCTTTTGTGTTCCACAGAAGAAAGAGTCATAAACAAGAGTGTAAATAAATGATGAATTGTTTTATATTTGGTTGAACTATCCCTTTAAATCTATCACGTCCTCGAGCACTGAGGTTTGCAACTGCCGCAAGTGTGTTTTAATAGCACGGCACGTTTAAAATGCATCAGTTGCGTGTTGACGTCTGTTTACTCGCATAAACGGTTCTTCTGGCTTAACTTTCAGTCATATTGGCACCATCCACTGTTTGCAGAACAAAGTGACGCTCCAACAACTTTGGACAGACGCTCCATTCCTCAAGGCAGTTTCCATGATATTCTCTCTGTTTTTCATTGTCATCTCCAGGAATTGAGATCCGGTGGGCTGTCACGGTAAACTGACAGCGTGTCGGGATCCTGCGCTTCAGCTGTGAGGATTCTCGTCCCATGTTTTTATAACTGAAACAGACAATTAAACTTTTCCCCGTGCGTGGAATTGAATGGACTTTTTTCCCCATGTGTCCTGCGGTACATGTTTATTTATAAGCGGGTACATCGCAGTTCTCAGCGAGAGGAGTTGAGGTGTGAAGTTGGCCTTGGTTTGTTCAAACCGATTCATCTGGTTGTCGGTTCACCTGTAGATGTGATGGTTTTCCACACTAGCTGAAAGCGAGCTATTCCTGTGTAAATCCACGGTACGGTTCGCTGTTGTCTTCTTTTCACCTGTTGACCTCTCTGCGTTCTCGCTGAGAAACCTCGCCCAGACCTGAATTTCTGAATCATCTGACTGGGAATGGATTGAAGTTAGAGATGCGCCGATACTGGTTGCCGTTTGATATCTGCCGATACCGATAGTTTGGTGGTTATATTAACTTGCATTGACTAAATTCTAAAGGTTAAATTCATATTTCTTAACTTTCTAATCATTGGCCTTTTTTACTATTGACCTATAGCCGTTAGTGTGAAAAATCACTTTTATCGCCCGATACCGATTATTGGCCGATATATCGGTGCATGTCTAATTGTAGTGTTTGTTTTGTAGTTGAGGGTGTTAAAAGTGGTGTTTAAAAGAGTATTGTCTAAAATTGGCACCAAAAATGTCAAGTTCATCACATGCCATCAGAAAATTGTTCTTATTAGATTTGAGGTCAAATAAAAGTGTGCATGAGGATTTCGAAAACCAGATGCTGAATCTCCCCAACCATCGAGTTTTTCCAGCACCTCACTCCCACGCTCTCCCATGATGCACCAGCTTGGGAGCATTTCGCTTTGACTAATGAACAGCCCTGGAAATGTCAAAGTTTTAGTTTTTTTAGCTGGCACAATCTTTCCTCAAAGTAAAGATATGAACTAATTCTCTCTCGCTCTTTCTCTCTTTCCGCCTTTTCCAGTTCAATACCAGATGGAGATGATGAGGAGCCTGCGTCACGTTAACATCGACCATCTTCACGTGGGCTGGTATCAGTCTACATTTTACGGCTCTTTTGTCAGTCGAGCGCTGCTGGACTCTCAGTTCAGTTACCAGCATGCCATCGAAGAGTCTGTGGTGCTTATTTATGGTGAGTGGCTTTAACTGATCATTATTCTTTCGCAGGCGATGGAAACAGCAGAAGGAGTTGTGGGATGTGACTGTCGTTTTAATTTTTCTTTACAGCATCACATGCAGATATAACTGCTGTCTGAGGTTATCCTAGTTTCCCATTTTGAAGTTTATTTTAATGTGCTTTCTGGGTTATTGGCGTCACCAAATGGGATTGCAGAGATCATGCTTTCAAACAGGTTTCTTGAATCTGCCATTGGTCAGGTAGTCCCGCCTCACATTCATTCTATTGGTTCACTAGCTTGATGACATGTTGGGATATTTGGGGCAGTGTTTTCATAGCTGCTGACATTTGTCAACATACGACAAATGTCCTCATTCTAAATACAGATATAGACTATATAGAATATAGATTTATACCGGCCATTACAACAGAACTGAATGCAATACACACTCACCTTAACGATTTCTATACATCGCTATTCTGCCCGGAATAAACATTGGAAAAAACATCACAAGTAACGATTCATTTAAACACGCATGTAAACTAAAAACTAATTGTGCGCATGGTACGCTGCAAAACGGGTTGTTTTAGATCGTTATTTTGACTGTAAGTCAATGACGCCCACTGTCAGTTGGTCATACCAACATGGCGGCGCGAACACTTCCAGTGGCTTCACCTCCTGCCGTTGGTTTATCATTCTATGCTTAATCCAGTCATTTATATACAGTAGATCAGTGGTATTAACAAAGGTGTGGAAGTTATTTAACAAAGTCATTTAACATTGAAGAATTACACCTGTATTGCAAATATTAAACTGAATGTTGTCGATTCTTTAACAAAAACAAATGCTTAAGACTTCGGAAAACGTAAATAACGCTGGTTCAGAAGAACTTCCTGTTTTTGTTTTTTAACACTGCAAAAATGTTTGAACAGAATACAACCAACTGAACATTCATAACCAAAAAACGAATTTAATTTATGTAAGATTAAAAAAATAAAAATAAAAAAATGAAACTTGAAGTGCTTTTTGACCAGTGTTTACATCTTGTGGTCTATAGTATTTTTTAAATTTAAATATGATGCCAGCGTTTTCCTTTCGAGCCTTGACATTTTTGTACTAACGCCCATTGACATCAAGAATGATAGCTACAACAATAACTATAAAGATAACATCTTAAAAATTGTCCTAAATTTATTAGAATTGCGTATTTCGCACAACTATAGATTTCTTGTCATTTTATTCCTTAACCCTATTAAACCGGATGTGTCGTCGCGACCCATTCTACCAAGCGGTATTCATTTTACCATAACTCTGAACCATTTGTGCTAGCAAAAAAAATGTAATTGCCCTTGAAAGTAGACAAACTGCTTTTTGAACATACAGCGCACCCGGAAAGTATTCACAGGGCTTCACTTTTTCCACATTTTGTTATGTTATAATGTGAATACTTATGTACATGTGCTTTTTTCATTTTTTTTCTTTCGTTTTTCGATTTCAAACAAACTTCTTTCACGTTGTCATTATGGGGTATTGTTTGTAGAATTTTGAGGAAAATAATGAATTTAATCCATTTTGGAATAAGGCTGTAACATAACAAAATGTGGAAAAAGTGAAGCGCTGTGAATACTTTCCGGATGCACTGTATGTGGTATATTACGCTAATGTCTTGCGTCCTATCAGCCAATCGCTGCTGTTTTCGTGGAGAGTGGCGAATAAGAACAGGTTGTTACGGAGCTGCTGTTTTCGTGGGGCGCTCTAATAAAATTAGCTAACAAAACATGGCAAAGAGGAGATACACCGCAGAAGAGGCGATTGGGATTATTTTTGACAATGAAACGTGTGTGATGTGGGCCGGTGCTTGCAATTAGACAGGAACTGCTTCAGACACCACCACATTTGAGTGAATAGTGCAAAAAAATGACACCCAGAGAACTGGGCCAAAAAAAGGCTCATGAATAAAAACTATGTGCATGAGTGACACTAAAAAGACTTTTATGCACGTACGTAAAAATCTGTAAAAAATGATTTCCATTGTTTTATTTTTGACTATTTAAATTCTATTTACAAGCTCCCAACACACAGTAACGGTCAATAACCGTAAATTATTTAAAGACATTTGTTTTCTGAAAAAAATGATACCTTGCACACGATGATGGCACAATTTGACAGTCAAAAAACCGAAATGTGTGAAAACAGCCTATTTTTGCTTCAGGTTCTAAACGGTAAAGTATTTGTCATTCGTGGTGTAAACAGGCCTTTAGACTGTTACACCGTGTCTACACCGGACGCGACAGGCGCGACGCGACACGACAAAAGACATTAGAATCGCATTAGAACCCATTATAATTTCAAATATTGTCCACACTGGACGCGACGAGACGCGACAAACCCATTAAGAACAAGCTGGTTGTCATGTCGCGACGCGCCCGATGTAGACACTGTGTTAGAATAGTAAACTGTGTTACTTAAAGCTAATCCGAATAAGCCATTTTTCTTTAGAGAAATTAAATAATGTTTTTAGACATGGGACTTTTATCATAGTGCAGTTGTCAGAGTTTTATATAACCAATAAGCCACAGGAGGCTGTGAGCTAGTGACTGTACCGCAAGAGCCGATAATAACCCCGCTGCCATCTTTGAGGAATAGAAGATGATGTGGGTGATGTAAGTGTGTGCGGTGTTGAGAGACAGTGTTCGGAAAGTCTTTATTCCACACACGGCTCTGCAGACACCGCCGTGCCATTCTTTATATTTAATCATGCCCCCTTTAAACCCATCAATAATGCAGGACGATATATTAAAGGCTAAATAAAAATCTGCCAACATCTCCCTGCATACCAAGAAAAGTCTTGAGATCTCAGATTGTTTCTGCGGCAATTCAAGTGGCTCTCGGACGCATAGACGCAGGTGTATTTCCATTGGAAAACTCATTTCAATACATCACGCTGTCTAGCGGGCCTCTAAAGCTAATACTTATGCTTCTCAAATTTGCTGTAGGGGGATTCTGCCCCCTCACATCTGTGCACCGCATCTGTTGCATGCTGTCAATCATAACATCACGTCTCTGTGTGCGCAAACCAACAGAAAGATTGATTTAATTGAAGTTGAGCAGGGAAGTGTGCTTTACCACGAATTTCTTCTCAGAATAGCGGTTTACTTTCATTTTTAAGGCAAGAAACGATGTTCAAATGTCACGAACAGGCAATTTGGTTTAATCATTTGTAAATATAATGTAATAAATGTTATTAAAAGACAAATTTATATTTCATTTGTCAGAAAAACCTGTCAAAATGATTTGTTGCATCTGGGTTACGGTGTGTTATTAGTTTTGAGCGGTTGTTATCTGGTCATAACGAACCTGCAAATGTCGCGACTGGCCAATCAGAATCAAGCATTCCAACGAGCCGTGTAATAAATATTGATATTGAAGTCTGGTAAACATTTAAGTACGCTTTAGTATTTACTGCAGTAAACATTAAAGTGTAGTAATCATCACTATAATATAATATAGTATACTACACTAAATACTGAAGTATGCTTAATTTTTTTATGTGGGAAGTTCACTTCTAAGGCTGCATCCTAAGTATATCATTCATATGTGACATGTACTGTATATGATATATACACTGCGTTCCAAATTATTATGCAAATTGGATTTAAGTGTCGTAAACATTTAATTTTATATTGTTCAATTAAACTTATGGATGGTATTGTGTCTCAGTGCTCTTTGGATCACTGAAATCAATCTCAGACACCTGTGATAAGTAGTTTGCCAGGTGAGCCCAATTAAAGGAAAACTACTTAAGAAGGACGTTCCACATTATTAAGCAGGCCACATGTTTCAAGCAATATGGGAAAGAAAAAGGATCTGTCTGCTGCCGAAAAGCGTCAAATAGTGCAATGTCTTGGACAAGGTATGAAAACATTAGATATTTCACGAAAACTTAAGCGAGATCGTCGTACTGTGAAGACATTTGTGGCTGATTCAGAGCACAGAAGGGTTCGTGCAGATAAAGGCAGAATGAGGAAGGTTTCTTCCAGACAAATTCATCGGATTAAGAGAGCAGCTGCAAAAATGCCATTGCAAAGCAGCAAACAGGTATTTGAAGCTGCTGGTGCCTCGGGAGTCCCGAAAACCTCAAGGTGTAGGATCCTCCAGATGCTTGCAGTTGTGCATAAACCTACTATTCGGCCACCCCTAACCAATGCTCACAAGCAGAAACGGTTGCAGTGGGCCCACACATACATGAAGACTAATTTTCAAACAGTCTTGTTTACTGATGAGTGCCGTGCAACCCTGGATGGTCCAGATGGATGGAGTAGTGGATGGTTGGTGGATGGCCACCATGTCCCAACAAGGCTGCGACGTCAGCAAGGAGGTGGCGGAGTCATGTTTTGGGCTGGAATCATGGGGAGACAGCTGGTGGGCCCCTTTAGGGTCCCTGAAGGTGTGAAAATGAACTCTGCAAGGTATGTAGAGTTTCTGACTGAGCACTTTCTTCCATGGTGCAAAAAGAAGAACCATGCCTTCCGTAGCAAAATCATCTTAATGCATGACAATGCACCATCTCATGCTGCAAAGAATACCTCTGTGTCATTGGCTGCTATGGGCATAAAAGGAGAGAAACTCATGGTGTGGCCACCATCCTCCCCTGACCTCAACCCTATTGAGAACCTTTGGAGCATCCTCAAGCAAAAGATCTATGATGGTGGGAGGCAGTTAGCATCAAAACAGCAGCTCTGGGAGGCTATTCTGACATCCTGCAAAGAAATTCAATCAGAAACTATCCAAAAACTCACAAGTTCAATGGATGCAAGAATTGTGAAGGTGATATCAAAGAAGGGGTCCTATGTTAACATGTAACTTGCCCTGTTAGGATGTTTTTGATTGAAATAGCTTTTGATTTCAGTAAATATGACCTCCTAATGCTGCAAATTCAACAAATGACCATTTTCAGTTTTTTACAACCTATGAAATGTTTTCAAACTCTGTTGTGCATAATAATTTGGAACAGTGCATTTTGAGTTTTTCATTTTTTAAATAAATACTGTTGTCAGTGGGAGGTTTGTTCAATAAAATTCCAAATGTACCCTAACTGTTGATTACTTGAAAATTATACTGACTGTCATTTGCATCGACAAATTAGGAAAACCAGAGAAAGATATCATTTGCATAATAATTTGGAACCCAGTATAGTGTGGTATTTATACTGTACATTGTACGATTGTATTTATATTATGAATATTTTAATATATGTTTATAAGAGACTTATGTATTGCTTGAGATATACTATAAAGGATGTACATATATAATATTATATGGGTGTACTGTATGTGTATACATACGTGTATATACATTTACATTTTTACTAGCAAATTCATATACTATCCAAATAATTATTTAGAATTGAAAGGTGATTTTTTTATTTTCTGGTTATTTTTTACCAGAGCAGATATCACAATGCATTATGGGACATGTGATGGAACAGAGCCACGTGGTACATAAACATTAGTTTGTGAAAACACTGTAAAATATTCCCTTAGCCCTTTAAATCCCAATCCTATATCTTATCGGCCCCTATTTATTTCATTCAGACCGTGTCGATCGGTCAGAGAATGGCCACCCGTGACCGCAGATGTTCGCAGCTTCTGCGAAAGAGAAACGTTTCAGAAGAAAACGGGACGCCTCTGCAGGGCTGACGTGAGTGGCAGGGCTGATAAGACGTTTGTGAACACTTCTAAAGCCTTTTTGACAACCCACTGACAAGCACATTAATTTTATACAGCTCGCTTACTCCAAGCAACTGTGAGCTTTTGTCGGGGCGTGATTATGAAACCTGACGGCACCTGCGGTTCATGATTTCTTTATAGAGAGCGGATAAAGGTTTCTTTGCGTGACCGCCGGCATCTCACCCATCGGATTGGTTATCCAGGACAGTAATATAAATGTCTTGAATGGTGGTTTTAACTCGATGACCTATCGGTTATGGTCATTCAGCTTATTGTTCGCATTACGATTGAACCTTCAACTGTGAAATACTTGTCAGGGCTTTGTTGTTTAATATGAAACGGATATATTTTAGTGGCTTTAGTAGATGCTGCGATTAGACATTATTGTAGACATTGTCATTACTTTACTTTTTTGTTTGTGTTCCAAATCAGAATCAGTTTAACGTATCTATTGTTTAATACTTTCTATTCTAGTAACTTGGTGGATTTGGTTTTGTCTTTAAAATAAATGTATACACTAGTTATAGTTCAATTAATGTTTTAATATTTACTTATATTTCAGATTTACTGGCATTAGTTATGGTTTTGAATGATCTGATAATGTTTAGTTGTATGCACATAAGCATGTTAATATGGCAGTTTGTTTTACTTTCTGTAGATCCCATCAAGACGGCGCAAGGTTCTCTGTGTCTGAAGGCTTACAGGTTAACCCCCAAACTGATGGAAATCTGTAAGGAGAAAGATTTCTCACCTGAGGGGTAAGATCACATCTATTACATTATAAATGTGTTTGTTGTTGAAGGGTTTTTGATTAAAAGAATAGGTCATGATTGTTTTAATTAAAAACACAGTTATTGTAAGAATAAGTTGTCAGTAGTCGTGTTTAAGTCACAGTATGATGTCCTTAACTGCCAGTATTATTTTATCGTGCGAATGTGAGGAACTGAGTTCTTGCAGAACTATAAATGCTTTAAGAAACAGTTCACCAAAAACTGAAAAATTCTTTCACAATTTACTCGTTCTCATGCCATCCCAAATGTACATAACTTCCTTTCTTTAGGTAAAAACAAACTAAGTTTAAAAAAATAAGTCACTATATAGGTGCTAACTTGTTGATGGTCCAAAAAGCACATCCATTGCTCCCTGAACTCTCTGTAAGCAGTGTTGGGTAAGTTACTCTGGAAAAGTAATTAATTACTAGTTACTAATTACATATTCAATAGTGTAATTAGATTACTGTACAAATTACTCTCTCCAAAAAGTATTTAGTTACTTATTACTAATTACTTTCTATGTCCTATATCAACCTTGATTAGTTAAGTGATTCAAGGATAGACATGAAACGGCTCTTTTAATTCATTCAAATAAATAATATTGAACTGCATAAAGTAGTTTTAACTGACTAAAGTATTACAAATGTGAGAATTATACATTAAAGCACGGATTTTAAAGTTAGACTTTGAATTGTGATGTCAATTCCACTATTACAGACACATATATTACACAAAGTATTTAGTTTAATTACATCAAAAGTAGCTGTAATTAAATTACAGAAAAAGTAAGAGTAATCCCTTACTTTACTTTTCCAAGGGAAAAGTAATTAAATTACAGTAACTAATTACTTAGTAACTAGTTACACCCAACACTGTCTGTAAGTCACTTTGGATAAAGTCGTATGCTAAATGGCTAAATATACATCTGTCATTAAGTGTATTTAAATGAGACAAGATGGTTAATACCCGTCTTCTGAAGTGAAAACCAGAACAGACCCATAAGAGAGATAAATGAAAACCGTGTGACATAACAATACATTTCATTGGTTCTCGCTAATGTCATTTGACAGCGACACATTAAAGAACCAATACGATTGAAATTGTCAACGCGCTGCCATATTTGAATTTTAGTGCTTTGATGTTTGGGTCATTGATGTATAAGAATTGCCGATTTTAAAATACAAATAAATAATAATATCTATTGCAGTTATTCAAACATTAAGAATGTGGACTACGCATAAAGGCTGATGTTAAATTAAGTGATTTTAGTGTTTTTAATCTATGAATTGGCCATAACCTTAAAAATGTCATGTGGTACGACCGTAATTTATCTTAAAACAAATTCATTTCCTTCACATGCCTAACAAATCTTTAGTATTTAAAGAGTTTAGAAACAAAGTATTTCTTTGAGTTTTGCTAATTAATCATCTCATATTTCTATGGGATTCCTTTTGTGCCAATAAGAATGAACGCAAACTTTTAAAAAACGAACAAAAATATACAATGAGAAAGAAAAAAAACACTTTGATAATGAAAACAATAAACTCAGTTGCAAGAATGTGACATGATTTCTTAACAATTTTCTAAGTTTCGTTTTTGCAAATAATAGTTTTGAATTCGCTGCTAGATTTTTCATTTGCGCTTTCCGAGTTTTCGTTTACGCTTCTCAATTTTTCGTTCGCCTTTCTGGCACAAATCTCACGTGTGGGCGGGATTTATGGCCACTTTACTCTCATTGGTTAGTGAGATTTGGATTGACAGCTCTCTGACCAGGAATTCGAAATTGAAGACAGTGCAGCGGATTAGAGAGCAATCTGTTTGCGGTTTTCTGTATAGTATTGTTTTAGTGTTTGTACTTAAATTACTTTCTTATTTTGTTAGTATATTAGCAGGGTTGCCAACTTTCACGCACTTAAAAGTAGGACACGCTTCTATCACGCCGTAACAACAAGCCAACGTCGAGTAAAGACAGGATAGATAACGTTAGCCATATTCACATGTAACTTTACGTGGGTTTAGAGGCCGTCAAGACTGCAGTCTATAATTTATAATTACAATGATATCAGGAAAACGAGATGCCTAGTGAGTTTTGAGGAGATATACAATAAAGTGTTATGCTTCCAGTTCATATTTCTAATTTATATATTATAATCGTGGTGGCATTTTATGTATCGTTTCTATCTTTAAATGTTTGTTTATAGTTTAAGAAGTCTCTCTTCTGCTTTTCTTTAACCTGTTTTATGTTGGTGTGTAAATACATAATGAAATTGATGTTTGCAAGAGGCAGACTAAATTAATAAAGCATTCTGAAGGCCTCTAATTGTGTCACCTTATGAATTTGTTTTGTTGTAGCGTTTAAAAAACATAAATGTCATTTGAATGTATTGGTAGTGTTTTATGAGGTGTACTTTCTGTGAATGTAAAGAAAGGGGTATAATACTGTACATTCACCATGAGTTTAAAAAGAAAGATACAGTACTTAACTTATAAATGGACTTAATTCTTTAAAAGGAGACTGTATGCAAGAGCGACAACGTCATCCTCCTCCTCAGCTGGACACAAGTCACCCTCAGGTACATTTATGTAACCGAGATAATAAAATCGCTAAAAGTTTTAATCTCTGTACAGTAACTATGCAGCAATGATTTCATTTGGCACGTTTTTCTCACAACCCAATAATCTGTAACGTGTCTTTATTGGATGTTATAATGCAAGTTGTTCGTTCCTTTTTAAGAAAATAATCTTACAGTCCATAAAATAATACCTGACAGAAAGTATAAAGCACACAATGAACGAGCTAAGTAAAGACAGAATTGCTACTGTACAGGAATACAACTTTTAGCGATTTTCTTTATTATCTGAATTACATTCATTTACCTGAGGATGAGGAGGACGCTTGTATCCTCACCGCGCATGATTTACCAACTTCAAATACCAATTACTAATATACTAACTAAATAAGAAAGTAGTTTTAAGTACAAACAATAAAGATAACAGCATGCAGATCGTTCTCTAAGATTCGTTGCACTGTACTGTCTTCAGTATCGACTTCCTTGTCAGGGAGCTGTCAATCAAAAACTCACTAGCCAATCAGCGTAAAGCGGCCATAAGTCCTGCCTACACGTGAGATTTGTGCCAGAAAGGCGAACGAAAAATTGAGAAGCGTAAACGAAAACTCGGAAAGCGCAAATGAAAAATCTAGCAGCGAATTCAAAACTATTATTTGCAAAAACGAAACTTAGAAAATTGTTAAGAAATCATGTCACATTCTTGCAACTGAGTTTATTGTTTTCATTATCAAAGTGTTTTTTTTCTTTCTCATTGTATATTTTTGTTCGTTTTTTAAAAGTTTGCGTTCATTCTTATTGGCACAAAAGGAATCCCATATATTTCCCCCCATATTTATTCTTAAATTAGCAAAATTAACAAACATATTTTTCCTGAAAATCGCATACTGATACAAGTGTTTAAAAAATACCATTCACTTAAGCATACTGTATCAGAGATTCATATTTCAACCACAAACATTTGCGATGTGTTATTTTTAATTTAATACAATTATTATTCTATTTAATTTAAGTGAATAAAATGATTGATATTTTCTCACACAAACACATAGTTTAGCTTCAGAAGATCTACGGAAGTCATTTGAATTACTTCAATGTAAGTAAAGTGATGGGTATTTTTATTCAATAAAGGTTGTGTTCTGCTAAATAAAGTACATCTGAAATGGCCATTTTCATTTCGGGGTAAACTGTTTCTTTAACTTCTCTCTTTTTACGTCCCTCGCTTTCCGTTTCTGCCACCGTTAATCTTTGTTCATGTGAACCTTCCTCAACACGTGCGAACAGAATCTCTTCCTCTCTCATGGGTGACAGGATTTTATTTGTCATGCCGAGACGCCTGTGAAGCAGCAGTAGACGGCACGCAAACAAATGCACAAAGTTCACAACCTCGTTGCTTTCCGGCAGATGGTAATTGCTTTTAAACTGCAGTTAGACGCAAGTTTAATGGGAGAATGTATCAGCAAAGCTGGGATGTTGGGAGAGATCACAAGTACAAATTCCAGCGGCCGTTAGAAAGCAGTCTTTCGCCCTCGGGGACGGAAGAGCTCTAGGGATGGCTGCGGGTTAAAAGACTTCTCAGATGCATTAAAGGTGTTCCTGTGACCTGTTTCGACCTTGTCAGATGTCAGCGCCCCCGACTGACAGGAGTGTTTATTATTCCACAAGCAGTCGTGGAGTGGAAGGGTTATTGATTATGAAAATGAACCTCTGTTTTGTGTTGTTAACTGAGGGGGAGTGGGGCGGTGGTCAGCAAAGATGAATACAGATCGCATGATGGATTTATACAGAATATCAATTTAAATGCTGCGATTCTATCTGACCATATCCAAGTCATATATTATGCAAATTATATTTTGCATAAATAAAATAATGCATTTGGAAGCAATAGAATAGAATAGAATACATTGAACTTCTAAATTATGAATTATTTCATACGGTGTGAATTTGTAATGAATTGATTATATTTAGGGCCTGTTAGTGTTGTGTTTCAGTTTTCATTTGCAGTGTAAGGGCCCTATGAATGAGATTTTATATGAGCACTTTTTTTTCCACATCAATAGGACAACTTGAGGAAATCAGTTTTCATCCACCCAAAAATAAAAAATAAACTATCCTCATGCCATCTCGGATGAATATGTCTTTCTTTTCCTTCAGTCATAAATGGATGAAGATTTTTGCTTTTATAAAGGTATTCATCACTTTATAGATGTATATAGGTCACACAGTGCTGTAGCTCATCCATCAGAAAAGCAATCCCAATGACTCCAGTGGTTTAATAAATGTCTTCTGAAGTTAAATGTATGCTTGTTAGAGAAAATGGTTAATACTTTGAGCATATTTACTGAAATTAAAAGCCATAAGAGCACTAGATTGAATGATTGCGACCCGTCAATAACTTGGTATCTTTTTGATTCTCGCATTTCTTGTCGACTAGTTGTCATTAGTTATTCATCACAAGATGTGCAAACCAATTCAATTTAATGTTATCAACATTTACGTACATTTATATTTGAATTTAGCACTCGAATGTGTTTGTTTGGTTTAGGGCTGTCGCGATAAACCGACGATAAATATCACGTGATTTATGCACAGCTTTTGAGTGAAGTACTGGAAAATGCTGCTGCATCCGAAAGCCAGAGGGCGCTCTCGTGCGGAAACTCCAAATACGCACTGCAGAAGAAGACCATGACACGTTCTAGAATCTGGGAAATGCCTATGGACGTCTTTTTATTACTGTTACTCAAGCCCCATCAGGTATTTTTATGATAATAAAGTATATTTATAATGATCATGTTTGACGGGTGTTGCTTTTTCAAATGCACATTATAAGCGACTCAAACTCGCACTGCTTTTAGATCGAGCAGCATTTCCTACTGATCCCAGAGCCGTGCTTCACGGACAAGCTACGCATTAAAAAAATATCGACACATTGCATATCGCAGCCAGCTCGATTACAATAGGATTTAGTGGTATCGCGATAAATTATCGTGCAGCCCTAGTTTGGTTTCAGTTTTGCGAAATAAGCTCAAATGATTAAATATAGCTATCCTTTCAGAAAACATTTATTTAGCCTCATGAGTCATTTGAATTGCTTTCATGGTTTATGGTTACATGTATATCAAAGTGATGGATTTTTTTTATTTAAATAACTCTTTGTTTGTGTTCGACTGTGAAAAGATCGATATACATCTGGGATGACATGAGAGTGAGAGAATCTTCATATTTTGGTGAACTCTTCCTTTATTTATCAAAGATACAAATCATCCGGTTATTTTCTGGAACGTTGCATCTCCATCTACTCGGTTCAGACAACTCGAATACATTTTGGTTGTATCTTCTCTGCTTTCGACAGGTTGAAGAAGGCCGCCGTTGGATTCGAGCACATGTTCGAGGAGGTCCCCATCACCATCAAGAACTCCCATCTCATAAACGTGCTCATGTGGGATCTTCAGGAGAAGAGTACGGTGGCCGACAAACACGAGCTGCTCAGTCTGTCTAGCAGGTCAGTCCGGGTCCCGACCTCGGCCGGAGGCGGCGTGTGGAAAAGATTGGTCATTTGCTGATTCATCTTGTCAATCCGTGTCTTTTATAAGCCTCTCCAGTCGGTTTCGCACAGGAAGTTGACCGAGGAAATGCAGTACACGCTGACATGCCCTTACGGCGCAGTTGAATCCAGACCCTTCAAATAGGGCTTCCGTGGTGTCTGGGCGAAAAAGCTCAAGTAAAGCCGCATGCCTGCGAGCAGAGAACTTTTTTGCATTTATTCCGATCTGTTGCTCGGTTGACTTTATTTAACCCATTTATGCAAATTTTATATCTCAGATTTGCATCTATACCCTCTGGCCCCAGTGTAAATCTGTGGTTCTTAACTTTAGATTTTAAGAATTTAGATTTTACTTTGGCGCACTAAACGGTGTCTCAAAATTCACGAAACATGAAATCTGCAAATCTGTGAAGATGACACAGGCTGAACGTGAGAAAATGACATATTGAACGAACGTTTGGGTAAAATGTGTTTGTTCCAGAATACCAGAAAGCATTTTATTGCTGTTTTAAAGTAAACAACATGAAATAAGATATGCAAAGTGTTTCTTCTTTACTTCACAATGTTGATTTTGTTATCTTACTATGTACGGTTATGTGATTAGTTTGTATTATTGCGCTTAAGTGTTCTTTTTCTCAGACCGGCGAGCTCTTTCAGACCAGAAAAAACTCAAGTTTTTAGGAGGATCAGTCCGTAAGGGGTTTAAATGAGGCTTGAACATTTTATTCCCATGCAAATATTCTCCGTAGAAATTAATTTGACTAATCCACTTAGATTCCACCGAATTTTATTACAGATTGAGATGAGGGTTTCCAGGAGAACAGAAAATCTTTTCCCAGAAATGGACCTCTTTATAGTCGGAATCAAGTGTTTTTTTATTAATATGACACGTAGCTCGAAGGACGCTATATTAAACTTGTTTAATGAAAAGTATTCTGAGAAAAAAAGTATTCTTCTGTTAGTCGGGGTTTCTAGTGGAAGGAAACGGCGTTTTACAAACAGTGTTCATCATCTTTCTCGTCCTTAGAATTTAAAGGGATAGTTCACATAAAAAATGGCATTTCTTACATCATTTATTCACCCTTATGTCATTTCAAACCTGAATGACTTCGTCTACAATACATGTAATATAATCATTTGAAGAACGCGTGTTACCAAAACAACATTCAACCTCAACATTTCTCAGAATATCCTCTTTTCTTTGTTCTGCGGAATAAAGAAAGTCGTATAGGTTTTGATTGACACGAGGGTGAAAAAAATCATGACCGAACTTGTATTTTAGGGTGAACTGTCCTTTAAAGTGGCATTTTTTGCATCTGTTCCTTTAAAACCATCTATGTGAATGACCTCTGTGTTTTTGCCGTGTACTGGCATCATTCATCAGGTTAGGCCACGACGCTGAATATTGAATAGGTTTATATGTAAATGTGGGTTAGGATGATCTGTTTTCGTGTCAATAAATGATCCAGAGGACTGAACAGGGAGGGAGCTTTGTGTTGTAAATGATAAAGTAGGTTTACATTAAAGTATTGAATTTTATTGAACATCGAGAAACGTTGTACATTGCATGAGGCATGTGACTGCCAATTGATGCTTTTTCATCTCACAACGTTAAGAAAACGTTTTAATAACGTCTTATGTGAATTAGTTTAAACTGTTCGTTTCAGTGAATCATTTTTCAAACTGATTCATTGATTTGTTTATCCCTCAAAAACGTTAAAGTATGAGTATTGAATATCATCAAAAGGCGTACGTATTTTTTTCCTCACAGCCCTAGTTTACCTGGTACATCACACACTTTTTTTATTCCAAAAGAACATGAAAGTGTATGTTCTTCATTACAGTACATCATCTCTAATGAACGTAGGGAAGCGAGGATTCAATTTTTCCGTCTGTTTGCGCACCTCCCGCAGACGCAGCTGGTCGGGCCGCTCTTTGGAATCAGTCTAATTGATATACTAAATACTGGGGATGTGAGCAGGTGTTGTGCTCTTTATACTTGATGCTTTGTGAGTCGGCACATTCTTTGCCATTTTGAGTAAGTCTTTCATTTGTAATTCCGAGCATCCCAGGAGTTGGTGTGTTTAATAGGGCCTGCTGGTGAAATCATTCAGCACTCCCATCAGTGAACGGATCATGATAAGGTATTCAGTGTATAATTTCCATCTTCCTGTGTACAGAGATGCCCTTTACATTCTTGGCAAATACCAATAGGTCTATAGCGCAGATGTGTCACTCCGAAAACTCCGAGTGAAAACGCGTGGAGATGAACGTTGTGGTGTCTTTTTAGGATGTCGGACATTTCTTTACAGCCGTCCGGCCGGTCAGACTGTTGAAAAGGACGTGTGCTTTTGAGTCATTTTTATTTTAAGCATTCGCTAATATGAACGATTATTGATCATCATGTGTTTTTCCGAATTAATTCAACTTTGTCAATATTAGTTAATGCAAACACAATTTTAAAGTGATACAGATTTGTTCATCTGTTTCTCTGATGTTGAATGAATTGTGTTCAATTAATTATTTAATGGATTGCTTTCCCCTTAACCTCCCGCAGTGCATTCTGGGATTGTCTTCACCATAAAATATGCATGTTGTGTTTTTGAATTATAGCATCCACCTGTTCAAGCAGCATTTGCATCTAAAATACGTGCTTTAAAATGCAGCCTACATTAACTGCTAATTAGTTTGGTACACAGCCGACATGTCCAGAAGTCATTAAGACTTTTCATATTTGGTGGCCCACAAAATTTGCCACATGCTACAGTTAGAAATTTAGATCAGATAGTCTCTCTTATTAACTCCAATCATGTTTTTTTAATTGAGGAGCAGTTATGTTTGATGTGCAGTCGAACGTTCATCACGCAAACTTTTCTCGACTAAACTCTGTCTATCTGTTGCTATAGTAACCACCTGGAAAAGAGCCTCCAGCTCCTCATGGACCGCGTGGACGACATGACCCAAGACATTGTTAAATTCAATACATACTGCCGCAACAACAGCAAGCAACAACAGCAGAAGCAGCAGGTATATTTGCTTTTCTGTGTCTTATCTCTCTCTCTCTCTCTCTCTCTCTCTCTCTCTCTCTCTCTCTCTCTCTCTCTCTCTCTCTCTCTCTCTCTCTTCTTCTCCTCTCTCTCTCTCTCTCTCTTCTCTCTCTCTCTCTCTCTTCTCTTCCCTCGTCTCACTATCTCTTCTCTCTCTCTCTCTTTCTCTCTCTCTCTCTTCTCTTCTGTCTCTCTCTCTCTCTCTCTCTCTCTCTCTCTTCTCTCTCTTCTCTTCCCTCTCTCTTCTCTGTCTCTTCTCTCTCTTCCTCTCTCTCTCTCTTCTCTCTCTCTCTCTCTGTCTCTCTCCGTTCTCTGTCTCTCTCTCTCTCTCTTCCTCTCTGTCTCTCTCTCTCTCTCTTCTCTGTTCTCTCTCTCTCTCTCTCTCTCTCTCTCTCTCGTCTCTCTTCTGTCTCTCTCTGTCTCTCTCTCTTCGTGTCTCTCCTCTCTCTCTCTCTTCTCTTCTCTCTTGTCTCTCTCTCTTGTCTGGTCTCTCTCATCTCTCTCCTCTTCTCTCTCGTTCTGTCTCTCGTCTCTCTGTCTCTCTCTCTCTTCTCTCTGTCCTCTCTCTCTCTCTTCTCTTCTTCTCTCTCTCTCTCATCTCTTTCTCTTTCTCTCTCTCTCTTCTCTCTGTCTCCTCTCTCTTCTCTCTCTTCTTCTCTCGTCTCTCTCTCTCTCCATCTCTCTTCTCTGTCTCTTCTCTCTCTCTCTCTCTCTCTCTCTCTCTCTCTCTCTCTCTGTCTCTCTCTCTCTGTCTCTCTCTCTCTCTCTCTCTCTCTCGTCCCGCATGCAGCAATGCCATTTCAGCCCGAGTCGTCATTTACAGCGACTGAAATATCCAATTACATGCTTGATGACAACAGAGCAGCTCAAGAAGAGCGAGTGCATGCCGCCGCTCAGAGCAAATTCAGAGCCAGAGATATTATTGACTTCCCACCGTTATCTGATTTTTGTGATCGATACTTTTCAAGGTAAAAGCACCAAAGAGTGAGAATAGCGAGTACGGCGATTATTATTATTCAATTGTAAATTTAACAGGCACCTGAATTCTTTTTTATTTGAACTGTGTTTTTGTTTGTGTCGCTGATGTACGTAGTATGAAATAATTGCAATAATAGCATGTATTCTATAGACGGTTTTATCAGGCGTATACGCTGGCACGAAGTTACATGCCGTTCTGTTTTGGTTATAATATATCAATTTATTTTATATTTAATTAAATTTTTGTTTGTAGTTTATTAATTATACTAAATTACATTAAAACTAATTTTTTGCGGAGGTCTACCGGACGTTAAGCTTGGGGCACATAATGTTTGTTTATGTTGTTGCCGCTGAAATCGTCGACTACCTGTCAAAAATATCATTTTAAACATCTAAAAAAATTTTTTTTTCATGACACTAACATTTTCTTTAATAAAAAATGTTTTTGAAATTGATGACTTCGACTGAATAATGAAGAAAGAGCAGCCTGTAAGAGCCCAGAATAGATGGGAACTCCTTTAATATTGTTTAAAAGCATCTCAGGATGAGACCTCAAGAAGCTGTTTGCAGGGTTCCAGACTGCGACCAAATGGTTGCATTTTGCGACCAGTTTTCGAGACTTTTTACAAGTACTCGCGCATGTGCGACCTGCAAATTTGGAATTTCATGTTATTTCATATGGAAAGACGAGTAGATAGAACGCGAGTCCGCCACCAGTGTAGGCCGTGTGTTATAGTCAACTGCGCGGGTCACTCGCGTCAGCACAATCCAGGTCGTCATTGACAAGTTTACACACGCACCACGTGAGCGCATTACTACGAGTCGTGATTTTTTTGAGCCCGAGGACGAACGATTTGATATACGAGACGTTTAAAACGGAACTAACCGCCGAGGAGTTCAGGAAACGTTATTTATCTGTGGATTACTTGAGACAGCGCTCGATCATTTCAAATCCGTTCACAGCAAGAACGAACGAATGAGTTTTATTTGACGGTATATTTACATATGTTGTGAACATGAGGAAAGGTGTCCTTAATACACAATGGAATCATCGTAACAAGAACGTAATAACACGAGACCTTTCATTTTGCTTTAATGTAACACTGTGAACACTTAAATATATACTTTGACGAGCACAATTTCTGTTGGTTCACATGAATTCAGATTACAGTTTCTCTATTTAGCACCAATCAATGACAAAGCTTCTCTGTAGACCCTGCCTCTTTTTAAATGAACATAAACAAATCTGCTGTCATCAAGTAACTTATTTGTCAGTATCAGTAATCGTTATTTTGGGGGAAAATTTGAATAATTGCATTGCAGGCTGATTTGAGTAAATAAATGTTTTTGCTTGCGCTCCTGAAATTTTCAGTGAGTGGCTACAGTGCTCCTAGTAAAAAAGTAAGTCTGGAGCCCTGTGTTTGATAAAATGACAAGAAAACTTTTCTTTTGACAGGTAGTGTATATTTTATTATAGTCCTGTTTTCTGTCAGTTCTTTTTTCTTATTCCTATTTAATTTTTTCTTTTTGTCTCTCCGTTCTAGTTTCTGTGAAGCTTCTTTGCAAAAATGCCAAATTGTAAAAAGTGCCGTAGAACAATGAAGTGTTTTAATAAAAGGGAATTGTGAACCTGTAACTTAGATTTCATGCAGCTCATTTTATGAAACCAAACCGAGTGGAAAGAAAGACCCGGTGTTGCTCAGTAAGGGTTTGACAGATCGATTACACGAGCCTGTCAGTGTGAGATTTTTTGATATTCAGAGAAATCATTCAAGCCGTTTCCAAGAATTACCTTCAATGTTTTTAATAAAAGCCAGTATTTCATTTTCACGATCCACTTTTTGTGTAATAACATGGAATAGACTGAATTGTGAGTGAGAATCTTAGTGAGATTTGAAATTCCTTCCTGTGTTTACGATTTCGCATTGTTGCAAAGCAGCTTAACAGAAAAAGACAAGCAAGCACAAACACTGGACATGTAAGAAAAACGATATTATAATAAGGAAAAGTGATAGAGAAAAGATTTTAGAAAAATAAAATGCATTGTATAATTGCAAGACGCACATTAGCACTATTAACTGAACAAAGACTATTGTATAAAAGAAAATGAGATGATCTTTAACATTTTGTGTGTAATATTTAATTCAGTATATTAAGACCTGTATGATGGGGCATAAAGATGTATTGCGTAGTCAGAGTTAAATGCGTACCATAAACTGCTGCCATTTCTCCGTGCCCGAGATAAAAGCGCTCAATATATGTAATTTAGAGTTCAGGCGGGTCGTGTAATTTACAGCGCCCCCCCTTCACATTCATATTTTTATCCAATTCTGCAAATCGACAAATGGACCGAAATGCCCTTGACATTTTCACATTTTTTGCTTTGCTGGCATTTTGTAAGCACGACGTCGGAAGAGAGCAGATCGCAAGCAGGACGGACGAGCGTGATGGTTCTGGTTTGTTCCTCTGACCTCGTGTTATGTACAGATTATTTTACCTCAACAATCTACATTTCTTTTACACCTCCATAAGCTTCACGAATGGTATCAATTTGTTTCTTTTTATTCGAAGTAACTTCAGGGAAAACATCTGAGACTAATTTGATACTTAAATGAAACACAACTGAGATCTCCATCAAATCTTCAGGGCTACGAAAAAGCAACCTCCGAGCAATAAAACTCCTCCAGGGTAATTTGCAGTAAGAAGAACGTTACTTCTAGCGGGGCGTCTGCGTTTATGCACGTCCTCTTTGGCAGGAAGTTTGCGGCTTTGCAACAAATTTAAAAGGTGCCTTCAAACGGGACCAGACTCCAGCGGCTCGGTCACGATCAGTTCGCCACAACGGCTCTTATATCAAGCACGCTGAAATCTGCCGTAATTACTCTCGTCATCGATCATATCCTTCCCATCGCCGCCTCCACACGGCAGAGAGCACGGCGTCGGTTCCCGGGTGCACCATATAAACCAAATGACCCGCATCAATCACCATTTAATATCAAAGAGAACTGCCGCTGCGTTGGCAGTTTGCGTTCCTAAATCATATGCCTAATTTCAACAAAAATGGCCAGTATCCTCACCGGTGATATAAGTCGCAACAACTAAAATATGATGTGAATTTCTCCTTTTTTTTACTGTGAGTATAGCGTTTATTAAAAGTTGATCTACGGCATCGTGGAAAAAAATGAATGGTCGAGCTTGAAAACGGGAAAATGTAGGACTGGATTTCTGTTTCAAATGTGTGTTCAGACCGCCTGAAGGTTGAAGGAATGACTGTTATGATGTCTCTTATATGGATGTGATATAAAGTCAAGATATAAAGATATGTCGATATAATGTCACTTTATCAGTACATGCCATGCTGTAGTGATGTTTGTGGGAAATTCAACAGAAATGGTTTATATAGTTGACTAAAGTGGTGTCTGGAGATTCACAATATTGGCTTTACTTGACCCTGCACATTCAAATAAAGCTTGAAAATGGCAAAGGTGTGATACAAAATGTGCATCTTTATTCATATTTATAAATTAAAGACCTCAGTTGTTATAGGGTGGACACCTCTACATTATATTTAATTAAGTAAATGCTTATTTTTGGATGCTCCAGTGAATTTTATACTTTACAATTGAAAATGATTTTTATTTTGTTATTTTTATGTGAAACTTGATGGATAGCCACAATGTAAGATTATCGTATTTATTATAATGAAACAAGTATATTTCTGAATTGGTGAGCACTGTTTGATTTTGTAGTCATGGCTGATCACAGGTTGACACGTTTTCATCGTTGGCCGTTATATATATCTTCATTTTCTTCAAGTTTATAACTTGTTTTTTTCAGGCGTGTGGTACAGAATGTCACTGGATGCAGTGACCCGGACTCATTCTGATGCTCTTGAAATGCATCTGTATTCTCACAGACGGTCTCAATTGCCCCTAAATGACACCAAACCCGGCAACTACTCGGCTTTTATTTATTCCAGCCGAGTTGGAATGGTTCTTCCATTAGTCTTTGGTTCTGTCTCCGTCTCGCCCTTTTGGAAACTTTTTGCCTTGTTTCAACTGACCAAGGCGTTCCAGGTTCCTCCATAAAAAGAGCTGTTGCTATTCAACCTTGGCTAATCTTTTTCCTCATCTTCTGTTTTTTCTAGTATCTCCAGAGGAGACAGCAGGAGAATGCTCAGCGTCAGAGTCGTGGAGAGCCACCGCTTCCAGAAGAAGACATCGTCAAGATGTTTAAACCTCCACCTCCTCCCGCACGCATGGACACGCTTCTCATCTCAGGTACTTGCGGGGTCACCGGCCAGCGTTGTGGGCCGGTTAAGCATTTAGATTTTCCTCTGACATCCTGCACGCTATCAGCCATTTACTGCAGAATTGATCACTTCAGCGATGAATGGGGCAGTTGAAATGGGAATGAGCTTGAAGCGCGGGCCTTAAATCTTCACGCTGTCCTTTTGCTCAGAAGTGATTCAGATGGAGTCTGTTAAACCCGCTGCCTGTTATCCGACAGCCAGCATCTCTGTAGACCGTGATTCACTACTGCACATCTTAATACATCACCTCAGCAAAAGCTCGCATCTGTTTATTTCTTTTTGTTTACTGTAAAAAATCAGAGCTTTTACATTTTAAATTGTGCCGATTTTTATTTTCTTAATTATTTTTTTCAATATTTTTATGCGTGCAGTGTATAATATTTTTATACATACATACATACACTATATGTGTACGTATATAGTAAAGCATATATATTTACAATATTTATTATTATTAGTAGTAGTAGTATTATTATGAGCAATAATATTAGAATATATGTTTGTATAATGATATATACAATATGAGATATATTCTGTTATGTATTTATATAATTAAAAATATATGTATAATTTATTTAAATATATTTTTATATCATTAGCTCATTTAAAATACATTGTATAGAACAGAACAGAATACAGTTACAATTGCAATAGTTATAGTTATTATTCTAACTTGCATTACATCATTAATTTACACCAAATTCTATATACTATAGTATATATACTTAATTTATATTAAAGGACTCATAGGATGAGCACTTTCAACAAGTCGGTATGATTTATTAGGGTCTTCATGAAATGTCTGGAACATATTTTGCTTAAAAACACTCTATGGCTGTGTAAACAAAACCCTTTTTGCCTCGTCAAAAACAGCTATGCTCACAGCAACCCGTGTTGGTGCATGTCTCTTTAAGTGATAATGAGTTACAGCGCAACCCACACACACCCCCCCCCCCCTCCGTCCAGCATGTCAACGCAACACATGTGTAGTACTGCCATGGCAATGGTTTAGCTGAATTATGTTTCCTGATCTCCTCTCTTTTTAGTTTCGTTTTAAACGTCTCAAATCATTCGTCCGGAGACTAAAAAATCCGTCACAGCAAACAGCGCATCCTAATGCGCTCACGTTGTGCGTGTATGCTTGCCTAAAATCCATGGAATGTGCACCTGCAGATCTCAGCGGAATTACGTGGATTTTAGCGCTTGTCGTTGACAAGTTATGACGTTACACACACAACGTGAGAGATGCTGTGACAGATTTTTCAGCCTAAAGACGAATGATTTAAAATGAAACTAACCGCAGTGTTCGCCCCTGTTCATTAGCAAAGCAAACAGCTTGCCGCAGCTGAACATATTAACGCACATAATGTATTAACATACATACAGCTAAACTCCAAGTGTCCATTTGCCAAATAACATATAAATATAGAGTAAGTTTAACACTGGCTTTGAATGTTCTATTTAGCCCGTGACTGACTTAGCTCCCTTCGCTATCATATGCTAACGTTATCCTCCTATATATACGGTACATGTACGTCAATTCAGACTGTTAATAAATATTACTTACATCGGCAGTTTTGTCTCGTTCAGTTGGTCTCGATCCCTCTTGAGGAACAACTTTGAAGCTAATCCTGCTTCTACTGTCCCAGGTTGAAAAAGCACTCCGGTTTGAAGTGATTCGTGCAAACAAGCAGGTTTTTACTTATGGTTTCTGATGGATTTCCACTAAAAATAAAATAAATCACTCCTGTCTCTTCCGAGGTTAGGACTCTGTGCAGTGACTACATTGCATGTTGTATGTTAGTACACCGCTGTCGCTTGTGAAAACAACAATGGCGGAGCGCCGTGGGTGGAATTGTGTAGATTAAGGTGCGGTAATATTATAATAAGATACTGCTTTTACGTCACAACAGGAGCGAAATCTGAACGGCTCGGTTTCTCACATGCTTGCAGAGAAAGGCTTACCAAAACAAAGTTACTGGGATCTTGTTTTTCACGTTTTGTGGGTTGCTAGATGCACCGGAGACCCGATTATAGCACTTAAACACAGAAAAAAATTGACTTTCATGCAATGGGTCCTTTAAAAACATTTAAAGCTGCAATCCATAAATTTTGACTCTCTGTCGCCATCTCTGTTTAAAACCTAAAAGTGTAGGTTACTTTCTGTACTGATCATAACGTGGGTTAGTCAAATTATGTCAAACTGACATTTCCTCTTAAATCTGTCCCGACAGCTCAAATAATAAATCTTCATTATAAGTTTTACTGTTGTAAATTGTGGTAAGGGTAAAACATTTTTTTTATGTATCTACTCAATGATTTTTGTGCCTTTTTTTACCACAAAATAAAATTATGAAATTGCAGCTTTACGCATTTTACATAAGCATTGTAGTAAAACTATATAATGAAACAAACACTTGTCATACCCGTGTGTCTGTCTTCAAAGTCAAAGTCTGCTTTATTGTTAATTCTGCCACATGTACAGTACATACATATAGAGGATTGTAATTGTGTTACTCTCAGACCCATGGTGCATACAAATATCACTAACACAGAATACAAATATATTACAAAATACAGATATAATATATGTATGTAAAATACAACTTTACAAGCAGGGAAATTTAAAGGGGTCATATGTCACGACTAAAACAAATATTATGGTTTGTTTTAGATGGATATAATGCAATGTTTATACAGGATTTAAGGTTCAAAAACGCTGTATTTTCCACATACCGTGCATGTTTGTATCTCCTCTTTGCCCCGCCTCTCTGAAACGCGCAGATTTTTTACAAAGCTCATCGCTCTGAAAAGCGAGGTGTGCTATGATTGGCCAGTTAACCAGTGCGTATGATTGGTCAAATACTGCAAGCGTGTGACGGAAATGTAACGCCTCTTACCAACATCAGGTTCCTCTTCAATTGTACTGACAGGTACGCCCACCTTACTTGCGTTTACATTTTGGCGGTCTTAGCGGCATATGACCCCTTTAAAAAAAGAAAAGAAAAAGAATATAAAGAAAAAATAACCTATAGTCTTCATCAAACTATAGGGTTGCATCTGTGTGCATCATGTGTGCAAACAGTCACTCCATTTAAATGAACAACATCACTTGGTCTTGTTATATATCATTTCTGTTCTGTTTTCTCTTCACAAGGACAAATCAACAACTACTGTCAGAACATTAAGGAGTTCACCTCCCAGAACCTTGGCAAACTCTTCATGGCAGAGGCCCTGCAGGGCCACAACAGCTAAAGAGAGAGTGCCAAGACAGAGGAAGAGACGAGACAAAGCGAGGATAGAGCCAAACCATCTGCCTTTTTCATCTCTGAAGAGCAAAAGTATATTCATGATGAGCTTTGGGGAGAATCATGTACCGTTTTTTGCCATTTGTACTTGTACGAGGCCAATAAAAGCGGACACATCTCTCGTTGCTTGTTCTTTTCTTGGTTTTTGTCATTACGCGAGTTACTGCACATCTGCCAGAGTCCCGCTGTGAGATGATGGAGATTTTCAGGGCTCAGAATCAGACAGACCGGTAATTACCTTCAAGTTTCTGAATTATGGTGCTTCAAGTCAGCAACTGTATCGATATTCTCCAGCGTTCAACATTCTGCTTATGGTTATTTTTTCTCAAGTTCTGTAATAAAATCATCCATTCAAATTTTGTTTTAAAGATCATTTCAGCCATAAGTGTGTTCTGTCTATTTTTGATTGTCGTAAAAACAGCAAAGTGGCTTTGACTCAGTGTTTACTTCGAACACTGCCGTTCTGAAAACTTAAACATTAATCTTTTGCCGCCTTGCCAACGCTGGTTCGTCCTTAGGGAAACACAAATGTACCTTCTGTTATCACCTCCACATAGAGAGTCATGGGTGATGCTTTCACAGAGCTGCTGTGTACCGAACCACTGGTTCGCTTGTTTCAATGAGGCTGTCAAATTGGCTTTAATCACAAATAATTAACGTTCTCTCTGAACTGTGTACAGCAGCGCTTCTGTTGCTCATATTTTTCCACAGCGGGTTACCGACAGCGGCCCACCGAGAAGCTGATGCACAAAATGCTTTAATGTCTTCAATACGTAAAGATTTTCGTGCCATTTCTAGCAAAGCAAGAGTGATGATGTGAGCCTAAAGCTATCTGAGGGAAAGATGCATTTTGTTATTGTTTGGTAATGTCGATCCATTGTTAAGGTCAAGTTACGTACACGTCCAACTTTGCACAATCCTTCAACTTGTTCCTCAACCTGCAGTTTCCGAAAAATCCCATGAAGTTGTGTGCTTTAAAAAACAAGGTTGTGGGTCTGAACCAGTTTTATTGATATTTACAGATGATGAACTTGATTATTATTTGTTCAGTTTTCATGTTAATTATAGTTTTGTGTTTTGCTATTTTTGCATGTGCTTTTGTCATTTTACTATTTAGGTTTATAAGTTTATTTCTACTTCAGTTTAAGTTTTATGTATTTTCAGGTAATCGTTTTGAGGCTTCCACCTAAATTTTGGTTTGTTGCAAAGCAACTTTTACAATTTTTTTTAATTATTTTTTTATAATATAAAGTCCCATATTTTATTCGAGTTTAATTACCAAAAATGTTTACATTTCTTATAACATTGACTTTTGGCTTTTTCTAGAAGGGTTTGGGCAGGGAAAATAATAAAACGCAATAAATTGTTTACATTGAATTTTAACTTTTGGATAAAAACCTCGGGACATTTCAGCAGGTCTGTTAAATTGGACATTGGAAGTAGGCCTGCTACCAGTAATTATAATTATTGTCAAACATTTGGACACTCAAGTTTAGAAACTAACAAATTCCTAGATCTTTCAAGCCGTGTCCACCAAACTCTACACAAACGTGTTCATTTGAAATGTAGAAGACTTGAAATTCAAGTTTGTGTGTCTGTCTGGTTTAAAAATCCTCCGAAAAGCCTTGAAAAGTGCTGCTTTGTTCAACATGTAGACGTACCTAAGAAAGGGCGTTTAGTTTACCTCACCGTCTGAAATCTGATGAGAAAATGAAGTGCTGGATCATGTCATAGAAATCGCTGTAAGTTTTGATTGTTTTGTTAACGTTTGGGAGCACGCTAGTTTAATAGATATCCAAAGGAGTCATATTAATACTAAAAACCCCAAAAATAAACTTCAAATTTGATTACATGAGGACCCAGGGGCGTAGCTACATGGTGGCCACGGCTACCCCTGAATGATGGATGGCCACCTATCTGGCCACCTCTGTTGTGCGAAGCAGTTTTAAGATGCGTGTCGGAGTTTACGGAGTGCTGCGCAGATCATTTAGCGTATGCACTGAAAGTAACGCGCGAAGAACATTACTCTCGCGTTAATATGATGTCATACGCTGACGCAAACAGTCTGAGCGCTACAGCTGAACAGCTGCTAACCGCTTCCTGACAGGTACTGTCTGTGTACCATGGATGTTCATCACGAGCAGAAGGATCAGGTCAGTAAAATCAGTCTTGTTTAACTGGATTTCATTCATAAATTACATTTTCGCGAAAATGTTTATTTTCTATAAAAAACGCTAACTTATGCAAATGATAGCTAGCAGATTATTTAAAAATAATGTTAGCACATGAAAGCATTGCAAATAAATGGTTTACTTTACGTTCTTTGTGTGTGTTTTTGACCAGCAAACTATGTGTAATGAAGAATTGGTGTAAATTACAGTAGAAGTTAAAGAATTTCTGTCTGTAAGGATTTTTTGGTCACCCTAATAAAATCACTGGGTCTTACCTGGCCACCTCTAAAAAAAAGTTCTGGCTACGCCTCTGTGAGGACCTTAGGTTTTTTGTCTATCTTTTTCTGCTAGGCGATCTTTCCACCTGTCCATTTACAGGCGCAGTTCTTAATTAACAGCGGCCACTAGCGTTGTGTTATAGATTTGTCACGAACCGCTCAGTCCAAACACGACGGTGACGGTACAAAAAGATGTCGTTCTCATGTTGACGCAGGGAAGAGATTTTGCAGGCATTAGAAAGACTGTAGAAAGAGCTATGACTTATGTATTACATAAAATAAAAGGTTTGTGGATTTTAAGTGTAAAAAGAAGGATAAAAGTCAGGCAGGAGCTAGGACCTGCGCTAATATTATAAAGACTTTACAGCAGAGACACGTTAGGACTAAAGGGCTCGGTATAATCCATGCGAATTGCGTTTGGGGGTAAAACGAAGCTCGAAAACGTTGAGACGGTTTAGTGCTTTCGAACAATCCAACACCCCTTTGTGTCTGGAGGCGGGGTTTACATGACGTATCCAAATAGCCTCCGCACTTGGCCACACAAACAACACACCCACCTATTACGTAATGGCCATGGACCAATGGTGGCTCGAGGGTGTTTACCGGCCAACACGAACTTTCCTCTGTTTTGGTTTGCTGCTGCGAACTAGTGAACGAATTGTCGTTTGGACCGGATCTTGTTCGAAATCAGGTCACAGACGGTCGTTTTTCCATTTCGAATGCAGTATGCCGAGCCCTTTAGTCTTTTAGCAGATATGTACTCACAGATATCTATGGAGATACTTTCCAGCAGAGAGAGTCGTTGGAGAGAAAGATCGTCTAAAAATCACCCCTGAGGAGGTTGCTTTGATTCGGATCATGATACTAACATACCAAGATATGTTGTTGTTGTAATATTAACTGTGTGAAGGAAGAGGAAACGCGCGTTGTAGAGTTGTTTGTCCGTTTAGGGCTGCTGTATAAAACATGGCAGCGAATTCAATGTATGTAGGGCCTCTCTGTATGTAGATATAAACAGCTTATTCTAAGGTATTACAAACTTAATGGTTCATTGCGCAAGGTCTTTATACACCTCTGAAGAAATAGTTTTGTATATTACATTGTATTTCTGTAAAATAGATCCTCCTAAAAACGCCGTATTGTTCCTTTAAAACTCGGCATAAATGATGGAGACTTCAAGGCTTTGAGAAGTTTCAGGCGTGATTCAGAGTTTGCCCTGACGCCCTGCAGCTTCCCATTTATGCTCACTAGAGTTTACAACAGACTGGAGGTTTGTTCAGTAGTTTATCAAACACCTGTTTCTCTCTCGGCGCTTAGTCGTCAAGATTTAGTTTGCCGGGTGTATTCTATTTTCTGGATGATGAGGATGAGATGTCCTTTAGTCCTGAAAATAGGCACGCTGAAACTCAAAAAAAAGAAAAGCTTTCAGGCTCCGCGCGCGCGCGCTGCGCATTGTGAATGCGCAACAGGGGAGAACTAGGTGTGCTGAATTTGTCACGTCTTTAGATGTTTACTAGGTCTGCGTTTTTCACGAATGGTCCCTAAAATCTCTCCCTGTCTCTATGTGTGGCGACCCTGTAACGGGACCTATATGTTGAAATATGCCACAATGATTAAAAAACGGCATTGGCTCGAGCTGCGGCGTTCAAATCAGTTTTTCAGTAATGATGGACAATGCGGCGGCTTAATAAAATGAAACAAGTTATCTCGCTGTTAAGTCATCACTATCTTACCTTTTTTCCTTCACTGAAATTGCCATGGCAACTGCAGATTCCCCGCGCGCAGGCGGTATGAAGACTGCCCCCCCAGCACCCTCCTAAAAGTAATCTTGTAAATCCTCAAAACCTAAAGAAAATATTGATTTAGCGAAGGTGTGGGTGGGAATGAATTGAGCAGCGCGCGATGATGGTTATGTCTTCTTAATTGTGTTCTGCAGAAGAGTCATGGAGGTTTGGATTGACATGAGGGTGAGTAAATGGTAAAACATTTTGGGGTGAACTGTCACTTTAAAAATTCAAAGTGTTTTTCCCACCGGCACAGACTGGGAGTATTTGAACACAGTTTCTAAACGCAGGGTTTAGTCGAGAGACCCCCCCTAAATTCTAGCATGCCGCATAAATCCACCACATGGTTTTATCATAAACAGCTGTCATGGGCATATCCTGTTCTGTGACGCATTAAAACAGTCGTCTACGGCCTGTCAGCATCCTTGAGAGAATTTATGCCGCCTGAAAGAGAGCTGCGCGTGCTGCGGGATGCGTGGCCATAAAGCGCGAGCTGCTTAATGTAGACTGACCCAAACTGTCTGGGATAATTATGACGGGTGGCGTTTTTTCCGCGTCCCGAGGGATGGGTTGTGTCTGCTGCGAGCGGCTGATAGAGGGGATAAACCCGTGATTGACTTGGCTTTATGGCTGACCCCTCTCTCAGCACCTTTTGTGCTCACCCAGAGCCACCATAGCCCACTTTTTCCTCAGTCAGCGCACGATCTGAAGCAGTTTTACATGTTTCCAGTGAAGAAAAGGTGTAGAAAAACTGCCTCCCACTCGGAACCGCTGATGGCAGAGATCAAGGGGCCAAGGTTGGTTTTATTATAGTTAAAGTAATCCCACTAAAAAATCCACATATTTCTATATACTTCGAAATTTAAGGCAATTTTTTTTAAGTTAAATCATATTTGCTTTACAATTCACTTGAATTATATTAAAGGTGTCCTAAACTGGGCTTGTTTATTGTTTTATACTGTTGTATGAGGTCTACGTATGACGTTCGCGTTGTTTTTACATTAGAAAACATAAAAATCAATAAGTAATAGGCTATTTTCTACCCGGGTTTTGAGGCCGTCTCGTCAAACGCTCTGTTTGTATGGTGCCGCATTGAAGACTTGGAAGTAAACACCCACTGCTATGATTGGATAGTTGTTGCATGTTGCATGTTTGTTGCTTGGTCGCTCTAAATAAAAATAACATTGAAAGAAGTCCTCACTTTTGCAGATATGACACGGGGCTAGCCGCTCTCGAGAGCCCTTCGCTAAAGTGACAGGGTTGCCAGATCTTCACAGAAAAAATAAGCAAATAAAGACAAGACAAAAACAAACCTTAAAATGCAAATTGTTTATATATTTTATAAGACCAAAAATGCTTAAAATCTGCAACAGACCATCCGAGGCTTTTTGATCTAAGACCAAACAACAAGCATAATAACGCTTAATAATAAGAAACATGGCAACACAGCAAAAGACCGCTGTGTGATGGAGCCTTCCGAGCATAAACACAACACAGCGCATATCAGCAGTTTAGTTTAAACTGACGGACAAAACAAATCTTTACCGGAAAAATATGTCGCTATGGTTACCAGTTTGTCGATCATCACAAATGCGGGAGTGTGTACTATGTGTGGCTAAAGTCATTCGCGACCCAGTGGGCGGGGCTAGAGAAGTAGTCTTTGATATTTTTCTGTGGAGGCGGTGTTCAACCTATCGTAGATAGGTGCATTCCAGGTCCTGGCGTTCGCTGAGCTTGGTGTCAATAACAATTGTAATTTCAACAGGGCGTTTTCAGTTCTGACACTTACAGGATGTTCGCTTGAATACGTTTCCCTTTAATACAACAATATCTCTGGTTAAAATTGTGGTTTTAATTCATGGCTCCTTTAATATTAAACTGACTAACTTAGCCTAAAATGACGTTAAAATTGATAAGATTGGATTGGATGAGTCAAAGTAATGGGAAAACTTGTTAACACGAATTATTAAGCACATACCTTTTTACATGACATGTTTTTTTTGCAGATTGATTAAAACTTGTATTACCATAATTGTACCATAGTCACATCATGGTTAAACTATGGTTATTGTGATGAGACACTAAGAAAATGTGAATATCACAGAAATTTGAAGCATGTGATGGAAGTCAATGGGTTATTTTTTCAAAATATCATCTTTTGTGTTTTGCAGGTGAGAGAAAGTCATACCGTTTTGGAATGACATGAGGATTAGTAAATGATGAAAACATTTTCAATTTTGGGTGAACTGTCCCTTTAAATTGTAAATATACTGTAGGTTGCCTAGATTATGTACAGTATGTTATAGGATCTATCTAACAGGGTTTCACCCCAAAATTCTGTCATCATTTATTCACCCTCTTGTCATTTCCAACCTGTATGACTTTCTTTCTTCTGCAGAACACAAAAGAAGATATTTTGAAGAGCGTTGGTAACCAAATAACGGTGGTACCCATTCACTTTTATTGTACGGACACAAAACCTGTGCAAGTCAATGGGTACCGCCGTTGTTCAGTTACCAAGATTCTTCAAAATATCTTCTTTTGTGTTGTGCAGAAGAAATTTGTGCAGGTTTAAAATGACATTAGAGGGAGTAAATGATGGCAGAATTTTCATTTTTGGGTGAATTGTCTCGAAGTCAGAACTTTTAAATAATTTCTTACAAAAGTAATGGCTATTTTCCCAGAGACATGTTATTCCTTGCACAGCTTTAAACTGTACTGCATGAGCAGATTCTGCATGTCCTTTCTTTAAGTGAATAAAATGCATCGATGAGTCATAGCTCCCACATTACGTGACGATGAAAGTGTTTAGCAGTTTGCAGGTGTGTCAAACACAGAAAATAAGCAGTAATCATACACCTGCAGAACAAATGTTTCCATTGCATACGATCATTTATCTTCCCTATTTGCCACACAAACAAACATATTTCTGCAAAGCTTACAGTACCATAGCCATTTTGTTCCACTGGTGTAAATAAATGGCAGCCAGGGGCGTCGTGCACTCATTTTTTTTAAGGGGGCACAGTGTGCACAACACTGAAAAAGAAACATGTCCGTACGTACAAATACATACCTTTAAAGCAATATTAAAGAGAATATCTCTTAAGCGTATTCAAAACATCGCACGAATCATTGCGATAATTAAATGACACTTTCTGATTGATATATGAATCTTCTTCCCAGTAAATTTTTTTTGAGAACAAATATCTTTTTTGTAATATTTTGTGCTATAGTAGTAAAAGAGTCACTGTTTGCGTACAAGTGAACATAGAGCACAAAAGTAAAAGCAAATAAAAATGAAGCAAAGTGGTTACGCTTTGCTAAACTGCATTTAATACAGATTTATTATCCATTGCAAAGTTCCTTCCATTATGAAACAAAAATATATAACGCAATATAATACATAATATAATTATTTAAGTGCATCTATTTCTTAATATATGAAAAGTGTCAATTCTTTATGTATTATTTAATATATTGTATATATTATTTTAACTAATATACCACTCTATGTATTTCCAAATCTATATTAAATGATTTAATATATTATTGATAGTTAATTTGTTTGTGGTGCATGCATACGTGTCTTTTGCATTCGCGTTGCGTGCATTCGCATTTATAATACGTCCGTCTAAGCGGCCAACACCTCCGTTACGGCCCCATACGTTAGCGGCAAAAGCGTCCGTTACAGCCCAATACGTTAGCGGCCACCTCCTCTGTTCCAGCCCCATACGTTAGCGGCCCACCGAGAAAACGCCCGGTACGCCAGATGGCCAGTCCGCCCCTGGACGGCGCATACTAGCGTAGAACGAGTCTGAAAGTCTTGTTTTGGGGGCGCGGGTGTTTCGGTGCACCGAGCTCCCGACTGCGCACAGATGCTGATTACATCATTAGCCAGCGCTGTTGCTTCTGTCGCCGGATTGATAAATGTTAAAGGGGTCATATGACACGGCTAAAAACAATATTACGGTTTGTGTATACACGATTTAAGGTTTAAATACGCTGTATTTTCCACATACCGTGTACGTTTGTATCTCCTTTTTGAACATACTCTATGAAACGCGTGGATTTTTAACAAAGATCATCGCTATGAAAAGCGAGGTGTGCTATGATTGGCCAGTTAACCAGTGCGTAGTGATTGGTTGAATACTGCAAGCGTGTGAGGGAAATGTAACGCCTCTTACCATATTTGGAACATCAGGTTCCTCTTCAATTGTGCTGACAGGTACGCTCCACCTTACTTGCGTATACATCTGGGTGGTCTTAGTCAAATCATACCACCAACTGACTAGATTTGTGGGGGTGTGGTTACACGAGGCGTTTCAGGCAGGTCTGGGGGGGCTCTCACTAAATCCTTGGTGTTTCGAGTCAGATCCGTGGGCGTGACTTGCTGGTTTTGACTAAATCCTTGGTGTTTCAAGTCTTAGGAAACCTTTACCCTAACCCACACCCTAACCTTACTCTAACCATCTAAACTACCTACGATTTTGTTCCGACACTTTAATTTTTGCAATTTTACGTGTCTAATACATGCATGAGCAACTTATAACGCACCAAAGACACATAAAAACACGTTTTTGCGCCATATGACCCCTTTAAGCTCCTGTACTTGATCAAAACGGCGATAACCCCCAAAAGAGAACGAGGGTGCAGCTCATAACTGAAATAGTGTCTTCCTATACAATCGTGCAACTGATTAATAGATGCCTAACTCGTCATTTGGAGGTTGCATGCAACTGTTCAAAAATCTGAGGGGCACGCGCCCCCGTCTGTTTGAATGGGCATGACGCCTCTGATGGCAGCGGTAATAAATTGGCCGGTTACAATGTAGAAGAAACCCCATGACTGGCTGTGACATTAAAAGCTTGATGTTTTATTCATTCTGGGCAAGACGGAAGATCGTCCGAGACCACTGACGCGTCGTTCCTGACGGAGTTTCAACACACGACCCAGACTGACTCCTGCAGATGCCTGCAGGTGATTTAACGCATGCTTGCTGTGCTGGTTAACCTTGAGTTTTAAAAAACTCGTTCAGGGTTCGAGGGCCGGTAAATTCTCTGGAAGTGTCAGCGTTTTCACATTGCTTACCTCATGAACTGAGGAATAAATTCTCACCCAATTTTCGCTCCTTTTCCCCTCACACGGCCTTCGGTGACGGCTCTAAACTCGCCGTATGTGATTTTGCCATGTGTGCATATTGGACGGAGCGCTTCATTTAGATGCTCTTAAGTATTTATGTATTTTTATTGCACCTCATGAATAAGTTGTTTGCTGCAATACCTTGTCACACCAGGAACAAATTAACTGTCAAAATCTGATGGTGTAGCCAGTAGGAATATTTAGTGCCCGATGAGTGGACCATATGGCTCCTGCTCAGAATTGAGCTGCCAAGCAAGCAAGTCTTTATGAGTTCAGCACAAACAGACTAATGACCAGATTACAGAAATACTGTGATTAGGAAGGCAGATCTTCTCTAACTGACACATGTAGTGGACGAACATCACTATCGCTTTCGTTTTTGAGATCGGGTGGGTTTGGTAAAATCCTCAAATCATATGTGTTAAATTTGACACGTAACTCATCCTCTATTGATTCCGCTCATTTAAATAAGTCAATTATACAACAATTTCAGAGCTGTGCTATGAGACAAATATATTTGGAAGAATGCTTGTAACCAAAACAGTTCTTGGCCACCATTGACTACCTTAGTAGGGAAAATTGCTTTATAAATTCTGTGTTATGTTCTGTTGAACAAAGAAGATTTTTTGAAGAATGTAGGGAAGCAAACAGTTCTTGTGGCACTTTTGACTACCATTGTCATTTTTCCTACTATGGTAGTCACTAGGGTCCAAGAACTGTTTGGTTACAAGCATTCTTCCAAATATCTTTCTCTTCGTTCATCAGAACAAAGAAATTTATACAGATTTGGAACAACTCAAGGGTGAGTAAATAAAGACAGAATGTTTATTTTTGGGTGAACTGTCCCTTTAAGAATTCGGCTGTTAAAACATTAGTATGTAGCTCTCTCTATTTTTAGATTCATGTACTTTATCACTCACCTAAACACAATTACAGCCATTAAATGGAGATTTTGTTCAGATTTTGTTCATAACATTTATCAGGTTTTCTCTCTGTGAAGTGTTTCATAGCAACAGGTTTGGCAGGAAAATATTTACAAGTCACACAACATGACATCACCATTAAGTGTTTTGGACAACATTTACCATTAGCTTTATTTGTCAATTTAACTTAATTATATTAAACTGACTTAAAATATCGAGTTGTAAAATGCAACTAGATTTTTAAGTCAGTTCGATATAATTTAAGTTTAATTGGCCCATATTTGATTTAACTTAAAAATTTATAAAGCGGTTTAAGTTTTTAAGTTGTTTTTTACTGTGTAGTAACCTTTTATAAAAATGTGTAAATATCAGAATGTGGGTATTTGTTGCCAACTCTTTTTCTTCTTAGCCTGCAGAGCCTATTATTATAGCAAAGGAAAGAAAAGCTATTCCAAATGATCTGTAATGAAACTTCACAGTGTAAAAGATGCTCTCACACACAAATCAAATTTAATAGACACGTGGTGTGTTTGGAATTAGTCATTATGTTTGAAAGCAGCAAAAGTAGCAGCACTATACCAATGTGATTTAATGCAGAAATTTAGTGGCGGTTTCTTATGAATTTGTACAATGTCAGTCATGCAACAACAAACGGTTAAAAGATCAAATAAGAATGAAGCCCAACCTCAACATCAAACCATCACTGGAGAGAGAGTAGATCATATGGTAAAAAAAGAATGAGATTGTATGAATTCATACAATTTGGCCACTTTGTAAAATTGTTACTAATTGTCATGTGATTGTGTTTGCAGTACAGAAACGACACACTTAACCCTTCAATTATTTTGACGTGTATTCATTGATGTGTTTGTTAAAGGTCCTGTTTGAACAGACTTCTGTGATCAATATCTCACACTGATGTTGTGAAGCATTGCCTGAGCAGACCTGCAGCTCACAATAAATAAACACAACTCTGACAGGCCGGTGAAGTGAAAAGATACGAATCATTAACGGTAATTATAGAGGCTTTAACAAGCTAATGAAGTGTTGTCTTCTGCTGTTTTACAGCACTCTTAATTTTCTTCTAAACGCTGTGCATTCTTCTTCTAAACATTTCTTGACAATTAACTTCCACACTGAGATTTTAATTCACCTTTTTTATGATTTGTTTTAGTACAGTTAACATGTATTTTTTGTATTTAAGTGCTGTGTTGATTCGTAACGGAATTGTCTTATTAATTCATCCATCCTTCCTTTCTGTATATCTGTTGCAAAACGATGTCTCACAGGAATCCGTGGCATAGTCACGAAATTTAATCTATTGATTCGTGTTCGTGGACACGACTTTCCCCTTTTTTCGTGTTACTCAGCATGACTTTCAATCTAATGTATTTTGACTAGGGCTGTCAATGTTAACACGTTAACGAAGGGCTGCACGATTATTTATCGCGATACCACTAAATCCTATTGTAATCGAGCTGGCTGCGATATGCAATGTGTCGATATTTTTTTTAATGCGTAACGTTAGCTTGTCCGTGAAGCACGGCTCTGGGATCAGTAGGAAATGCTGCTCGATCTAAAAGCAGTGCGAGTTTGAGTCGCTTATAATGTGCATTTAGAAAAAGCAACACCCGTCAAACATGATCGTTATAAATATACTTTATTATCATAAAAATACGTGATGAGGCTTGAGTAACAGTGATAAAAAGATGTCCATAGGCATTTCCTAGATTCTAGAACGTGTCATGGTCTTCTTCTGTATTTGGAGTTTCCGCGCGAGAGCGCCCTCTGGCTTTCGGATGCAGCAGCATTTTCCCGTACTTCACTCAAAAGCTGTGCATAAATCACGTGATATTTATCGTCGGTTTATCGTGACAGCCCTACGTTAACGCATGCTATTTATTTTTTCAGATTAATGCGTTAAAAATATTTAACGCCATTAAGCAACATCTGTTTTTTTTGTCATCTTTGTCTAACGTTATAGTATATAATCATGCTCTTATTTATAAGGGCCTTTAAACTATTTGGGCGCGATTTGAAATGGTGTACAGACGGGCTAAAAGATGCGTCAGAATCTGTCAGACAGCGCACCATTAACACACAAGTTTATTCCAGAAAGCACATTTTGTAGCAGTAAAGACTCTAAAGTGTTAGAGAACTTTATTTATTTTCTTTATATTGAAGGGCACACTTATTATAATGGGTTTGATTAGTATAATTCTAATAACAATATTAGAATGTTGGCTTTCATTTCATTTCGTTTCTACATTCATTTGGAGATAAAATGTGAAATTATTAGAATGTAGATGTATATTTAAAAACATAAAAGCTGTGTGTAATTAGTTAGTTAATTTTTTTGATCGATTGAAAGCACTAAAATAAACATGTTAAACAAAATAAATTGTGTATGTTTAATTCACTATACGTGTGCGATTAATCGCACGAAACGGGTGCGATTAATCGTGATCAAAAAAATTTAATCTATTGACAGCCCTAATTATTTATTTTGTGAGTTTTTTTTATTTTTATTTCCTCCCTAATTATAAAAATGCTTAACTTTGAAAAAACTGTATGACTTGAACGTTGGTAGCGCATGTCCCTGCAGGATGACACTGCATTCCCACAGTCTGAACCATGAGGTGAATTTTAATTTTACAGATGCATTGCTTTCTCTTGTTCCTGTGAAAGTGCAGTGCTGTGTTGTGTTGTGCCGTGTCCGGTCTACAGTGTTTTTTTATGAATTACTTCTGCATTCCTTTTTCTCGGTGTCAGCTAGCCGAGGGCTCTCTCTTCCAGATCATTAGTGCTTTGCTTGTCTTGCATGTGTTCCTAACATTGTTTTTTTATTCTATATATTTTTTGTTGTGTGCATTTGTCCCCCGACATGCCTACTGCCGAGTCATATGCTCCTGACTCCTGAAAGGTGTATGCGGCCACATGAGATACGTCATTACGTTCAAAATCTAAAGCACTAATCTGATCTTAAGTATTTTATGAGATGGTTAATATGTATGAATTTCTATGATGTAAATGGTTAAAAACGTATGATTATCAGAAAAAAATACAGTATGATGTTCATGATCATCACGTGCTGTCATACTCCTGCGATGGCGGATGAAGCAAGAGATTTGTTGACTTATAATTCATTCAAGTCTGAACAATACCATTAAAACCTTTTATTCACATTATTTCTATGATAAGTTTTAATAATGTGTAGCATTAAAAGTCACTTATAAGATGTCATGTAAGCAGCACATTTTCTCTTGCAAAAGAGTCATTGTTTGCATGCAACAACTACCGTTACTGTGATCTTACGTCTAAAAACTTTGACTGCGTAGCGTTTTTTATTGAGCATGAGGGTTTATTGCTTGGCCTTTTGTAATAAGTCATGTTGGTCAAAAATGGTCACTGCCTCGGTTTTGATTCTGAATAAAGGATCAAACGATCATGAAGCAAACGCTGGAATGGCTTGCCCTTTTCCCCCCTTGCTCGCAGAAAGATTTATGAGCTATTTAGGGTCGGAGAATATTAATAACTGCCAGACACGACACAGGCTTCAAAAGCATTGTTTACAGTTTTTTGTCTGCTTTTGTCGATATAACTTCATTAAGAGGTTGTCGTCGTGATAAAATAAGTCAAGATTGATTGAATATTTTGATCATTTTCAGGTTCTAATGTTGAGGGTGTGTTCCGAGTTCTTATTGGGTTGCTGTTATGTCCCTTGTTTTTTATAATGCTGAAGTTCTTATAGCAACGCAATCTCACGGCAAAAACTATTTTTCTATGTGGCTAATTTTGGCTAATTCGTATGATCTCATTCGTACATTTTAGATTAGAGGGGTTAGAGGTGGGGCTTCAGTAGTGCTTTTTTCTAGTCATACATTTTCGTACGACTCGCAATGTACAAATTTACACAAATAAGCCACTTATGCCGGCCAAAAATCCTACTTTTCCCATACAGCGTTATACGACCGGAAGTAAGCCCGCCCACGCTCGCTGAACAGAAATCTAATATGGCGGCTTCGTGCAACTAGCCCTTTAACTTATAAACTTGTTAAGAATTCCCGTGATATCACATTGCTTGTACTATTACCTTTATTTGTCTGTGTGACTCGTGCATAAAGTCTGCTTGTAAGTCAGTTTAAATACACACTTTATGTGATTTGGAACGGGCTCCATCACAATTTGCATATACGTCTGCTACGACCTGCTTAGGAAAGTACATTTTCTTTTATTGTGTAGTCAGTATGTCAAGATTGGGATATACCACCTTGCCTTGATATCACAGATGCCTTTATCACATACTGCCTGCACATTAGCGTCTACATAATTGCCTGTAAGTTAGTACGTCTTAAAAACTACAGCGGATGCTTTAAATCTTTTTTTATCTTGTTCTTTGCTTTATTTCTACAGCTGGAAAAGTGAGACTAGAGACACAGAAACTGAGCCGCCTCCGTTGTGTGAGGGGTTGGTGTACATGAGGGCAACACCTGCGGTGTTTAGCTGCAACTCAAACATGAATACATCAAATACTATAGGCTCTTTGGATAAAAGCATCTGTTAAATAAATGAATGTAAATGATAAATGTTTGCATTATAGTTCAACCAGGAAGAATACATGTGTTGGTACCTATATATCATTTTGAATGAATTCTTCTGAATTTGGTGGCTCCTCAACTGCGTGGCCTCATGGGACAGAAGTGTACCGAGAAATCAGTAGATCGTCTGGGTGTTTCTTGCATACTAAGATTTTGCGATTTGGACGCAAATGAGATCTTTGGGATTTATTTGAGGTGTATTTGATTCCAGAAGGGTGCGGCCGAACAGAAATAGAATAGCCTGGATCTATATGTTTGATAACCTATATACAGTATCTCTATCTATAACCCCGATCATATATATTTTAGGTATATACAGTATCTATATATTTTTCTAAACATTCGTTGTTTTCCTTCACATAAAGATCTTTAAAAAACACAGTTTACTCTAACAGTCCAAATGTGTCATTTTCAACATCGGTGATATCTGGTATCCTAGTCATTTCAAAAGCAATATCCTTTTTAGTGCTTTAGAAATGAAAATTCACTTCGTTTGAGGTGTTTCTCTTTTTAATTTAAACCAATTTTGCATTATGGAGGAATTCAAAAACAAAAGACGTAAAGCAGGAAAATGAATATTACAAAATACAAGAATACAACCGTCAGAAAATGACTCAGTTTTCAGTCTAATATACCAGTTGGAATGCACTACTATTAATATACTTCTAAAATAATGCCATTGTTATACTTGGGCTGTATTGGGATGCAGTCATCAAATGTGATTTAGTGACCTCAGCTCAGTTAGAGACCTCTTAGTCGGACGACGTAAAAAAATGCGGCTTGACGATACGTGATTGATTCGATCCGTTTGCCAGTGCCCGGGTTCAATATAAGCACGACTGTGGAACAAAACAGATCTGTGAGGTTTTGTGGCATTGATATAGAGCTCAAGGCTCATAAACTCTAAATGTATGGAGCTCTTCTCATGCTTTGACTGATAGTGATGGCGGACCGCCGCAGTCATCCAGCCTCCTGCACGTTTCTGTGGTTTTAAAGCCCACCGCACGTGTCCGATCAGGGCTCCTGCAGTCCGGTGAACAGCTGATGAATAATGAAGAGGTCACACGGTCACTAGATTCAGTTCTTCACCGCTGGCTCTGTTCCAATCGTTCACACACGAGAGCTAACATGAGCTTTCGATTCTATTGACCTCACCCTCAGAGAAGGACCACCACACAGGGACTGACTGATGTTAGGACGCCTGGAGTTCAACCCAAGGTGAGAGAGTTTTTCAGTTTTTAAAGATCAAGTATTTATCGATGATGATTGAGATGTGCAGTATTTGTGTTTTCATATACAAAGTATATATTACGCATTAAAGGTATAGTTCATGCAAAAGTAAAAATTCTGTCATCATTTATTCACCCTCATGTCCATCAAAACCTGTATATGATTCTTTCTTCTGTGGCACATAAAAGAAGATATTTTGAGAAACGTCTCATTGGTTTTGTGTTCATGTACAATGGAAGTCAATGCTGAATATCTTCTTTCGTGTTCTGCAGAAAAAAGAAAGTCACACAGGTTTGGAAAAGACACGATGGCTATTAAATAAGATACAAATGTTGATTTTTGAGTTAATTATCCTGCATGTCATTTTTAGGGCGTTTGGAGGCCTTACTTACTGTGGAAAGGTGTACGAATGTCCATGGATAAAAAAATCTTCATTTTTTAACATCAGTACTGTGTAGTATAAATGTAATTTCAAAAGGAATGCATCTCTAAATGCTTTAGAAATGAAAGTGACTTCATCTCATTTGATGGTTACAGCAATGCAAAAAATGCGTTATTTGTAGTACATTATGTAAGAGGTAATTAACAAAACTTCCAATGTGTATTTAAATGCAATATAATATACTGTACATAACTATGTGTTCATAGGTGTATAAAGACGTTACATAATGAAGCGTAATGTTTTTATTACCTTAGAATGAGCTATTTCTATCTGAATACACCGCGGGTCCCCTTACATGGAATCCGCCATGTTGTTTCTACAGTGGCCCTAAAGGGACAAACTGCTCTACAGAGCTCGCTTTGTAAATATGTTATCTCCTTCTGCAAGAAACGAAAACGTGACGACATCTTAGTTACAGTACGTGTCAGCCTCCGCGTAGTGCTTCGAAAGGGAGGGGTGAGGAGTGGAGTGAGCCTTTGGTTGCAATTTGCAACCTCACCACTAGATGCCGCTGGACCTTTAAAACAGTAAAAGTTATTTTACAAAATAATCTATAACTCTAACACAACAGAGATGAATGGAAATACTAACAGGTAGATCTCCTCTGGTACAACCATGACGAATGGTATTTGAAAACTACTTTGCTCAACTTACTAAAGTGGAATACAGCAGTGTTTTAAAACTTTGTAAAAGTGTTTGTGCAGTGGAGACGAGCGCTCCTCCTCAATGTCTTATCATGATGCCGACACGCGGTTTGGATAGCAGACATGAAAAGAGATGAGATGCCCAGATAAATGCTAAAGCCTGAGATCAGGGCCAGACGCGCCTCACAAAATATATTTCCTCATAACCAACAGAGATATACCAGCAGCAAAAGGAAGAAGTGGTGCAGGACATTTAATCACTCTATTAAAACTCTTATCGTCGTATCTGTATCATTTCAGTTTTGTATACCGCGCAAGAATCATTTTTCACCGGGATTAACTCCGAATCTCCAAACCTATTTAGCCGAGAGCTGATGAAGGCGATTTAACTAGTCGATCATTCACAGAGTTAATTGAAATGAACTGCGTGGGGTTTTGAAATCAGAAAAGGTGCTGGAGAGGCTTTTTCAATCATCTATCCGTCAATGATATGCTCATAATACTCTCAAACTTTTCCTCAGTCACTTTCGGAGAGTTGCTGTTGTGATGACCCGTAAAGAATTGGATGCAGCTTCTTTTCTGCTTTAAACTGTTGAAGTAAAAACATTTTAATTGACACATTGTTGAGGAGAAGATTGCTCGTGGGTTTCATTGAACTAAAGTTTGATTTGGTTGCTTAAACGAATATAAACAACGGCAGTCAGTTAGCAGGTAATTTGGTGAAAATGAAGATGTTGCTCTTGTAACTGCTTTTGTCTTTTTATTAAACATAAAAGCAGCACAAAGTAAACGTGTTGCGAGCTCAAATCTCAAGAGGACGTTCCTGTTCTTTCTCAAAAGTTTTAAAAGTGTGATTCCTTTTGATCCCTTTACCAGCGACTTCAGAACAGGGTTTTCAACTCCAGTCCTCAGGTCTCCTTCCAGAATGTTTCTGATGTCTTCATATTCAAGACATTAACAAGCTGATTTATTCACGATTTACTCACGATTTATTTTTACAAAATGAGTTGAAACAAATTAGAAATGAACAACGTCCCTTGCATTATTTCTTAAATGCTTCACGTTTCTTTGTATAATAAAATAATGTTTTATTTCAAATAACAAAACTAAACTTCAATTTTATAACAAATTAATAATAGAAAAAGTCTCTTTAATATAAACATACTAATACTGTCTGAGCTTTTCTTGGATTTTTTTGCATTTGAGAAATATCAGCATGTCCACGTTTAGGTTTGCAGTGAAAATAGCGGCCCCTGCTGTTCAGAAAATGTATTGCGATTCAGTTCACACTTCAACCGATTTGAATCGTCACTCATTATAACCGATTTTCAACCGGCTCACGGTGAATCGTTACATCCCTAGTAACCATACAGTAGTTTATTAAACATATGCAATACAATCCAAAAAACTACACTTTTAAGGTGTAAACATTGGTCCAGCAGCACTTCCAATTTCATTTTTACGATGTATTTTTAAATCATATATAGTTCAATCTTAAAGCCATTTGTATAACATTGGGTTTTAAATGTGTTGTTGGTTGTATTCTGTTTAAACATTTGTGCAGTGTTAAGAAACTGAAACAGGAAGTTCTTGTGGACCAACGTTGTTTACGTCTTCCAAAATGGTCTATAATAAAACCAAAACAACCAAAAAACAGTTTTAATCGATGCCAAAATGTACTGATGTTTCAGTCTAAAGGCGCATTCACATTCATTAAATCCTTCAGTGGAGTTTTATTGGTTGTCATTGTTTTATTAGTCATACGCTGAACTACTAAAATCGCTTTTGAAAGTGAGCCCAACCATATTATTCCTCAGTATTGTTATTTGTAATATTTGTTGGTGTGGATGTGTTTGTATGGTAATATTCGACTTGTTGTATCTGGTGTTCTTGACCTAAATCACCCCTAAACTCTTTTTTAAATGACGCTGCGTGTAGTAGAAACGCAAATATATAAGATGCTTTAGTTGGTTTGGTAGAAAGAAACACTGTGTGCATTAAATCAAACTTTACTGTGTTGTTCAGTATGTATGATTCCAGGTTGCTCTTGAACAACGAAACATTTGTGAGTAAAGTATTAGTGAAACGAGATGATGTTTGCATGATAGAAACCAGTGGATTTACTCTGTTGTGTGTGTGCGCCGGGGGGCGTTTATGTCCTGAGCTCATCTTAAAACCCACAGCATCCTCAGAGCGGCTCCTTTGCTAGGAAGCACATTTCCTCTCTCCATCTGCAACAGGTTTTGCTCTTTTGCTGTTGGCTCCTTTAATATTTTATTGGAAGACAAACAAGTCTTAGTCAGATAGCCTTACCAGAGAGATCTTGTAGCCAAGATCTGGTACAACATTTTTTTTAGTGTCAAATGCCGGAATCCTATTGAATAAATGAGATGTATGTACATGCGGTTCTGGTGAGAACAAGAGCCCGTCTTGAAGTCCTGACAAAATGGCCTGTCAGAGGCTGGGAAAGCCACGAAAGAAAACAAGAGGCAAGTAAACAGATGAGCAAGTGCACGCGGCTCCGAGAACAAGAGCTGTCAACACGCGCACCCAACGCAAACACATGCGCATCAAAGATGATGAGCTCCGAAGCCGGCGGTGTGATTTCCCAAAAGATTATGCGGCTTTTTACATCTTCTAAATCTACAGTGGAGTGTAAAAGCGCAAATGTGAGGGGTGCCGGTCACAGCAGGAGCAGCCGACTTTAAAGCACGGCTGGTAGTGGATTGTATAATATCTTAAAGCGAGGGTCAGTAACCTTAAGCAAATATAGAAATAATGTAGGAGTATTATATAGTTAAAATCAATGTTATTACGTTTTAGAAATGTTGAAGTCACTGAACACTCTCTAAATGATGATAAAACTAGGCTTTAGAGAGTAAATAAAAGATGACAAACCTTATTCATTAAAATAGAATGAAACTAAAAGAATGACAATTTGACAAGTTCCAGAAAAATATCAATTTTGTCATCATTTATTCATTCTCATGTCATCTAAAACTTGTATGACGCACTTTCTTCTGCAGAACACAAAAGAGGATATTTTGAGAAATGTCTCAGTGGTTTTGTGTTCATACAATGGAAATCAATATTCGTCAATGTTGTTTGGTTACCAACATTCTTCAAAATATCTTCTTTTGTGTTCCACAGAATTTTCCACAGTTTTGGCTTTAAAACGAAAGGTTCCTAAAACGTTCTTTCTCATTATTGTTCTAAAGAACCTTGAAAAGTTATTTGTAGTGGATAAAGTTTCTTCAGACTACCTCAAAAGAGGTTCTTTTGAGAACCTTTGACTAAAGATTATTTGTGGAACACAAACAGGTTCCTCTAAGAATCAGAATAACTGTGAATAACCCTTTGGAAACCTTTTTTTTTAAGAGTGCATGTATATTATAAATATATTGTTTTGTATAATACTTTTAGATATGTGTGTGTCTGTGAGGTGCGTGGCATTAATAACAAACGAAGAGTTCGTTTTCTAAAACAAATAACTTAATAATAAAAATATTCTAAAATCATGTTTTTATTGTGCATTCCAAGTATTAATGAAGCTGCAGTTGGGTTGTTTTGATTAAGTAATAATTACTCCAACAAATACCGCTAAGAAACATAATAAAAACATGATCTATGAAAATGAAATTGAATGTTTTTGCAAATGAACTCTTCAAATATAAATCTAAAATGCCCAAAAGTGTAATCATGGTCTAAAACGTGCACATTCTCCATTGCATTACTTACTGTACCTATTCACCGTTTTTCCATTTCGGCTGGCAGGTTTTTTCAGTTCGGTCAAGGCATGACTTTATTTTCCTGTCTGAGCAGTGGTTCTTACCGAGGATAGACCCCGGATGAATTACTGTTTTTACTCAAGATCGGACTCCACCGCCAAACGCGATCAGTCAATACCAGCCCTAAAGACAAGCGCCCAAAGGACTCTTGTCAGGAAATATCAATTGTTACAAATCACAGGGCACCTGCTGGAGCGCAGGGTGTAAACTCCAGCAGACTGATTCCCTTAGCTAAAGGATTTAATGACTGTTGTGAAATCTTGCTTCTGTAGTGACAAGTCTAGAGAACACTTATTCTCCCACTCATAGTGCTTCTGTTGTGCAACAGCGTTGTGCTTTGAGGTTGAAATGAGAACCGGCGAGCTTGCTGACCTTGCGCTCCTGGATTTGCAGCTGGAAGTTTTTTTTACACTGTATCGCATCTTTTATCAGCGCTGGCCAGATGGATGCCGCTAGATTGAAACTTTCAGTTTGTTGTGCGAGTTTTTGTAGATGGAAAGTAAATAACTGAGCAATGATATCTTTGGTGAAATATTACTGGTCTACTTATCTCGGTCTGAAATCTGTGCCGCTGTGGTTCATCCAGACAGTACAGACAGGTTTTGCGTAACTTTTTGCCTATTAACAGTTAAACACTGTGTCCTCGTTATTTTATGGTCACACGTGCAGATAAAGAAGTGTTGCTGGTTTCATTGGGTTGGTGGATGTTTCTGTATTTAGTCTGGCGTGACTCACTAATAACAGCTTCAGCTGGACTCATTCTGTTTACTCCTGCGGTTCAATTGGCAATGGCATGTCTCGGGTTTGGAATGAGAAAAGAAGAAATTGCATCTTGGATTCCTCAAAACCAAACATTTAGATGGAACGTTGCAATAAAAAAGTATTGATCAGGTAATATAGCATTATTTTGGACTGAACTGTCTATCATGCGTATTTTCATTTTGGGGAAACACAATTTAATGGCAGATTGTATGAATTAGTTCTGATCTCATTCGTATGCTTTAGTATGATCTGCATTTGTGCTAGAGACAATAGGTTTTTGTTCTTCGTTCCTGTTTTTTCCAACAGTCATATGTTTTTGTACAATCCATATGAATTCTTACGAATTGGCCCCGTGTAAAAAAATTAAACCCAATGTTTGTTCAAAAAGGGACAAACCCAACTGTTGGGTTGTAACTTAACCTATGCTCGGTTATTTCAACCCAAAATTCTGTGTTGTTTTAACCTATTGTTGGGTCAAACATTTTCTGGGTTAATTTAACCCAGTTGCTGGGTTTGTACCTTTCTGACCCAACGCTGGGTTCAGGGCTGGACTGGGAGTAAAAATTGGCCAAGAAGTCCAGGGCGAGGAGCGGCCATCCATATGTCTGTCTTTCCACAACTGCATTCCGATCACACTTGTGTTTTGCGTTCCGGGGGTCCCCCTCCATTTTTTAAGTGCGGTCCACCAATAATAGTCCCTATACGCCAGACGGCCAGTCCGCCTCTGGCTGGGTTGAAAACCCAGCAAATGTTGTAGCAAATCTTGTGAGATCGGATTAATTGTGCCTTCCTATGCAATCATTGCATTTGTACCATGGCCTGGGGTCATTTGAAAGCGTCGTGTTCTGCCCTCCACCAATGCTTTTTGCAGACTTTGGCTGTGTGCATTCATGCATTTGGCTTTGGAGAGAACACTGCTTTCAAAGCCACTTCAAAACTACCTAGCCTATCTGTAAATGTATAAAAGACCCAATTTATTATTGCAGGTTACAATGGAAATGTAAAAGGGGACAACATTAATCCATACCGTGAGCTCTGATGTATACTGGACTTGTGGGTAAATGTTGTAGGCATTGCTGGTATTCCATGTGTCGAGGAAATTTACAGCTGTATACTGCAGGAATAGAAAGTTGTGTTTGTAGTGCACAGACGCTGGATATATAGAACTAGACTGTCATAAAATCAGATATCTGCATTGCTTTGGGTGATGGTATGGTTGATAACAGAGCGCTGTGGACTCAGAAATGCCACATTACAACAGATTGTTCTGGACACTGGTGTACACTTGAAAGTCATTCTTGACTACATGATAAAGATGATGTATCTCTGTTCGGTTCAATATACTAGACGTTAGAGTTTCAGAAGAGATCTCAACAATGTCTCAAACTGAGCTGAGATCGATCAAGTTTGCAACATTATTGAAGAGCTTAATATGAACTAATTTCTCATCAAATTGACCCAAATCCAGATAATTGTACCACATTCATTTAACACCTCCATACTCTTCACGTTATTCAACTATTGTCTCATGTGTTTGTATTTTATTTCTCCAAAGCAGTTTTAGGAGAAACATCTAAAAGGTGATACTTAAATGAAAGCCAACTGAGAACTCCATCAAATCTCGCAACATCTGAGCAATAACACTATTCCGCTGGATGCTGGACGCTGGATGATAAGATAAGCCTCTTAGTTAACACTCAGTCACGTGGATACTTGGCTCTTTATTCTGGCAATCAGGACAAAGGAGGCTTAAATAATTACACGTTGTTATGAATGATCATTCTGACAGCTTTAAGTGGGACCAAAAATCAACACGAATGACATACTTAATCACATCAACATCGTGTTATTTGCCACTTACAGCTGATTTGTGTGCTTGACTGAAAGCGGACTAACTCGGTGCTCTTTTTTTTCCAATTTTTATTGAATATGATTAATATTAATTTACATGTTACAGTTCACATTCTTAGTGTGCAATCCAATTTTACGTGTTAAAGAGAGTTTCATAGAAAAGTCTCATTGAAAGAAAACTTGTATTGTTTGGGATGTTTTGCTCTCAGAATGTCTGGGAAATCACGGCGTTGGATCTTTCACCTGTCAGGAGAGTTACGGAGGCTGTAAATGCAAACCGTCTGCAGTCTTTCCCAGACAAACAAGTGGTGAATTGGGTCTCTATGCATTTACTGCAGGCAGAAGGAAAGTGAAATAAGCCCTCGTATGCAAGTCGCTCTCACTGTGTACCTGTCTGTAGTAGTTAGTGCCGATTGTAATGGGACTGTGGGATTTCCCTCCCTCACCTGATTTAAAAAATCTAAATGTTCTCGAGTCTTTCACTTTGACATTTTGCTAACAGCGCCGGGAACTCGCTGTACACGGCAGCACTTTGTTTCTGCTCGGTCCCATTTAGCAAGATTTGTGACAAATGACATATTGCTGTTTATTACTTGCCAAAAACGGCCCACTTTGACTGGAAGAGTCTGTCTGACTGGCACGTGAAACAAACAAACAGTGTTTGTTTATGCTCTGCAAAATTTCACCATGTTTTTTTTTGTTTAATTACCATGGCCTCAGCACAATAACCATACCTTTACCAAAAAATGTGTATACTTCACATTCATAGTATTAAGTATGCTTAAAGGGGTCATATGGCGCGAATACGTGTTTTTCTGTGTCTGTGTTATAAGTTGCCCATGCATGTATTAGACACGTAAAATTGCAAAAATTAAAGTGTGGGAACAAAAGATGCTTTCTATCTAAAAGCGAATGCTCACCAGACCTGCCTGAAACGCCTCGTGTATCCACACCCCCACAAATCTACGTCAGTTGGTGGTTTGATTTGACTTAGACCGCCCAAATGTATACGCAAGTAAGGTGGGCGTACCTGTCAGTACAATTGAAGAGGAACCTGATGTTCCAAATATGGTAAGAGGCGTTACATTTCCCTCACACGCTTGCAGTATTTTACCAATCACTACGCACTGGTTAACTGGCCAATCATAGCACACCTCGCTTTTCAGAGCCATGAGCTGTGTCAAAAATCTGCGCGTTTCAAAGAGGCGGGGCAAAGAGGAGATACAAATGCGTTTTTGAACTTTAAATTGTGTATACACATTGCATTACATCTAAAACAAACGATAATATTCATTTTAGCCGTGTCATATGACCCCTTTAAGTAAAGACAAAAAAAGTATAAGTACAATGCACTACTTGTATACTTGCAAATGTACTATTTCAATGCAACTTTGGACTAAATTGGTCCACTTTTTAGTTTATAAATGTACTTATACTTTACTTTAAGTGCAACTGTAGTTAACTTTGAGTATAACTAAAGTAATGTTTTTCTTTTGTGTTTTGTATACTAATTTCAGTGTGTTCGTAGTATACTGTACTTGTGCTACTAATTGGGACTAAATTGTTCCATTTTTAGTTTATAAAATTTTATTTCAAAGTATACTTTAAGTGTAACTGTAGTAACCTTTGAGTACACCTTTAGTATACATATACTGTACGTTTATTTTTTGTACTGCATCTCTTCTACAGCAGACCTTAAGTCATTTATATACTGTAAGTGTACTTACATGTTTTAATTGAGTGAACATTATTATCATAGCTTACTATATATTATTTATATCATACTGTTGCTATTTAAACTTGAACACGTAAGTTTATAAGACAGTATGTCAAGCTATGTGAAAAAAGTGTATCAAGAGTGTAACAAGCCAAGTATTCTTAGTATACTTCATTGTACTTTTAGGTATATCTCCATCAAAAGACTCAGTACAAGTAGGCCTAATTTACTAGCTAGACTTTTAAGTCAAAAAGTATAAAAGTAACTTTTTTGTAAAGGTAGTTTAAACAAGGTATTTACTATGGTATTGGTAATCAATCTGGCAAAAAACATGCTATAGTAAAACCATGGTTAATTTTTGGACGAGCTGTTAAAAGAAAGAAATGGATTCAAAATAAATTGAAGTTATAAAGACACGGCAGATATATTCACTCAATCTCAGACCCTCTTATTCAAGAGTAACCAACCAGCTCTCGTGCTTGTCACCACTTGGTCCTCATCTCAGTGTTTCATTTTGTGAGTGAACCCTCAAAAGTATTTGCTATTGATTTGTGATGTGTTCAACAGCTCATGTGTTTTGTGATGTGTGTCTGTAATGCAGGGTTAGTGACAGCAGCGTTCTATAGCCTGTAATCTATAACTAAAATAACTCTCAGAAATCTTTCAGAATCAAAGATGAAGGTGCTACCAACTGATGTGTTGTGTGAAAGGGACCAGATGACAGCTAGTCATTTCACATCTATGTACTGTATACACTCCTGTCAACTATAGACATTTTTATTCAACATTATTTATTTATAACACGTGGCATACAAAAAAAGTATATAATGATGATGGTAATGTCATGTTAATTTGATTACATTGATATAAGAGAATCTATGCTAATACTGGTGGGCTTGTAAGTGTTTGGGTGGAGAATGAATCCAAAAGAATGGAACTGGGCAAGAACGGGCCCGGTGAGTTTTCACACACACACACATCAGAGAGGATCAAAGCTACGAGAGATTCGCCCGAAATACAGAGCGGTTTGGAATACAAATTGAAATGCAAAACAAAGTCTTGATATTTATCTGTCACTATGGTTACAGGCATTTCACTGCTTTCAAGTCCTGGAAGTTCGCAGTTAGAAGTTTGGAGGTTATAATTTTCCTGCGAGTGGCGTTTAAGTGGTTGAAATAAACTGGACGCATTAGGCAATATAATATTCCTTTTTTTTGACTTCATGACAAATATGAAAAGCTTTTTTTAACAACAAAAGAAAGAGCAACTGATGTGCCCTTGGAGCATGTTAAGGCTCGCACTGTTGCAGAGACTGCTGGGAAATGCAGTTTAGAAATACAGTACACAAATCTCTTTAAAGAGTAAATATTTTGTGATTTTTAAGGTCCTACTTTAGTGTCTATATGGAGTGTCCGACAACAAGTTTATGTACATACACGGTGTAAAACACTTTCATTTTCTAATAATAGGCAGTTATTATTACCTTACTTACTGACGGACTCTCAAAATGATTCGTCCGGCGATTCATCCGTCTAAGCCCCTCCTTTCTTTCAGCCTACTGTGATCTGATTGGTCAGATGGTCTAGTCTGCTGTGATTGGTCTACTGCGTGCAGTGTCACAAATGGACCGTAGGTGGGCATTACACGGAGTGACGCAAATCTGACCCGGAACTGAAATTAGAACGACAGACGACTCGTTCGCGTGATTCAGAGTCGACTCCTTTCTCCCAAGCCAATAATTTTGTTATTCGTTCACTTTCGGCAGACTGCTTACATTCGCTCACAGCAACATTACACACTGCATGAAATGTAACTTTAAGGACATTGTAATAGTTCATATTTCAATTACTTTTGACATCATTGACATTAAACAGAGAGTAAATAGAAAACATCTCATCTGCGTCTCAGATGTTTCTCCTGAGAAAAAGAGTCATAAATCTCACAAATGTCTCTGTCATTAGAGCTTCGGAAGAGATGTCAACAATGTCTCAAACTGAGCTCAGGTTTGTCAAGTTCTACCAAGAAGGCCAGCGTCACCCGAGCAATCATCGATGAGAGGAACGGCATCGCTAACAGACAGCTCGCTCCAGGTATTAAAGACCTCCTCAATGTTCATGTAACACGAATCACCCTAAGCAGCGACACGCCGCCTTTAATCTTAAATAAGTGTGGTGTAAAACAGGCCGTTTAAGAGCGCGGCATTTCGCCTCATGCCCACCGTGACGGGTGAGCCCTGCATTTTGTCACTCACGGTGTGCTCAATCGCAGCAGGAACATCTGCTCTTGCCACGCTGGTAATTGCAGAGTTCAAGGCAGACTGGCTGGATGATTTGACAGTGTTGCCATGGCGGCGGGCCGCTGCCACGTACCTGCCGGATACTCGTCTAATGCCGGTGGTCTTCCGAGATGCACCCGGAGAGGTGGGAGGGGGACAAAAAAATTGAAAAATCTAATCGGCTTGCCGGGTGTCGCCCGTGGGGCCGCTTGCCTTGCCGTGTGGCGAAGGGACCCGCCGGGGTCTCCATGGAGATGAGTTATAGGATTTTGCCGCCGCATGTTTGAGAATGTGCCTGTGGTCGCGGCCCCTGCGCACTCACGCCCGGGCACAGATGCCTGCTGTTATTCTGACAGATTCTTTGGAGAGGAGTATGATGAAACGCACACTATCTTTAGTACAGTGAGCAGTGGTAAAGTAAGTGGGGTCATGCTCTACAGAAAATACCACGGTTTTATGCTCTATGCACACTGGCATGATGGCAATACCATGGTATTCTTTGTAATATCGTGATGTAAACGCACTGGTATAGGACTTTGATGGACAATCATGAAAATGCATGCGTCTACATGTCCAGGCTAAGCTCTGAATAACAACTAAGCAGTATACGTAGATGCCCGCTCCAGACACTATTTCAGAGTTTTCCAACATGCCGCATCATTACACATCCTCACATTGTTAAAACCGCCAAGTATTAAGTGTGATAACCTTTCACATGTGAGAATGTGTTGGTTTGTTTTTATACACGTGTGCTAATATTACAGATTTCAAAACTATTTTTAATGCCGTGTTAGCAAACACCTTCATCATTTTGATTTCTGAATTAACTTTTTGTAGGGATGTGATTGTTTAGGTAAAATGCTCATTTTTGTTTCATTCTGTGAACTACTAAGAATGTTTCTCCCACATTTCTAATAAAAATATTATTTCTATTTGCAGAAAATGAAAACTGAAGAAATGGGTCAAAATAACAGAAAAGATGCTGTGTATTTTTTCAGACCTCAAATACAAAGAAAACAAGTTCATATTCACTTTTAAGCAATAGTAATATTTCTTCATGTAATTAGAAAATGTTCAAAAATAACTTTTTTATGTGATAAATTGGATTTTTATCACAGTTTTCATGTGTCTTGTCATGCTGTCGGTCTTTCACAATGCTGTTGGGTGACTTGACTGAGGTTTGATTTTGTTGAAATTCAACAGACACCGGACTAGAATGACCACAATACATCTAGAAATGCTGATTACGTGAAAATATGGAATGCTCTCTTCATTTTTTCCGCATCTGTATACGGTATATTACTGTTTTGCCATAACTCGTTATTATTAGTCACTCTTTTGTCACTGGGTTTTGCAAATATCTAACCATTAAAAAGTGCTTGTCAACTTTTTTTTCTCTCCTAAACAGCGAATTATTTTAATTTAAGGACAGGGTTTAGACTAGTTCAGACCAAGTTATTTTTTAGAACTGTCTCTTGCTGGCACTGACAGATCCTAAAATATGCCAGTGCCATTGTTTTGTGTCAAGATGCACACCATTTATGTTTGTTAGGGAGGCATGTTTGTAAAAACTAGCTAAATATCCGAATTTAACTAAGGCTTAGTCCTGCCTTAAACTAACCCCTGTCCCAGAAACCGCCCCTTAGTGTATATATAGGTCCCAGCTGGTTTTAGTCTCTTACAGATTCGGTTGCATTTCACAACTTGGTGCATAAAACCCGCAGTAAGTGATTTCAGCAGTTTTGCAAACTTCCTCTTTTCTTCCACCACTGCTCTCTCTAAAACCATGTCCTCCAGAGAAATGTCAGCTATCCCTAATGTGTAACATGACTGACAGGTAGACAGTGTTTTTGATTGGCTAGTTTTCCGATTTGTTATAAAAGCGGGCTGTTTTTTTGCAGTACACAGAGCCCAGGGCTGTCACAGAGACTCTGATTCCTCTGAACACCTATTTCACTGATATTTGTCAGCTAGTGGAGACGTTCTATGCATGGCAAGCTTACAGCCCCCTTAGTACAGAATGTTCTTGTTTGTATGGTTGCATTTTGCAACCGCTTGTGTATCCAACCCTTACAAACAATTCATCAACAACCACAATCGCCACAAATTTACCATGGTCTCACTACCATATTTAAACCACAATACATACAGTATAATTAAATGTTAATCAATCCACCAAAATTGTGGTTATATCACTTTTTCTACACTAATAGGGGAATTCAAATTGAATAAACAAGATCACAGGGTGAAACAGCAAAGTTGTTTTCTTTCATGCCCTGTGGCTCGAATGGGCTGGATTTTGTAGCTCTGCTTTTTCACTGTAAACCGGAGTAAATGTGAAATGTTATTGGCTTCTCTGTTTTAGCTCCATCTTGGCAATCTCACATGGAATGCACCTCTCAAGGGTACAAAACCACCATCCGCTATCTTGGGATTGGATTGGCATTCAGCCAGTTACCCGCCATCTCGTCCCTCATTGCCACCCAAGAGCGAGCGAGGAATCCTGGAGGTTCTGTGTTAAATCGATTCGATTGTATTGTGATTCATTCCACCCAAAGAAAATTACCGGCCGGCTTCCCTGTTTCCATAATTAATATGCGGCCGGTGATGTGATGTTGTTATTTATCTAGCAGCTCTTAAAGTAAAATTATCAGCCTGTTGATTTGCGCCGTAGCACTGTATAGATCATTCGATTATACCTGTTATTTTCACATCTATCCTGATGAATGAACCTCGTAATGCTTCTCATATATAATCTCACAAGTAGATATAAGACACTGTGGAGTGTATTTCATTTCATTGCTGGATTTGGCCGGAGTGTTTCTCAGGAAGAGGCAGTGCCAAGAATCCGGATGAGAATATAATTCACCATAGTAAAAGCAAAACCGTTCCTACACTGGCGGTTAAAAGTGTAAATGTAGTAAATAAAACAAATGTTATGAAATATGAGATGAAATGGTGTCAATTATTTGTAATGTGAACTGTCCAACAACAACACTATCATGTGTACTAGCCTGCAAATCATCTTTATTAAGTCCAAGTGCATTTTTGGCTCACTTTCAGATTGAAATAAACGTACATTTTTTACGTGAAACGATAATGTGGGAGTGAGAAAGACTTTAATAACCACTTGGACGAATCAAAGCTGTACTTTTGCATCTGTGAAAACTGCGAAAACCTGCCTTTGAAATCTGTATTCAGATATGCACATACGTACGTACAGATGCTCTTTAAAGTTTTACAAATAAGGGCCCTGGTGTTTAACAAGACTTTTTTACTTTTGCTCTGAAACAGTTGTAGTGACCCTGCACAAACTCATATTTTTGAAGCAATCAACCATTGGCCAGAAAAGGTACAAATATGAAACAAAAATCGAGGATTGGTCGCCTGCTGATAGTAAGATAAACGCCGCTCCATTAGCCTTTCACCTAGAATCTGTGTAAACATTAAATGAAAGTAAATCGAGTTTGAGAAATCCACCGCACGGCGCTGATACGAGGCATCGGTGAAGTGAAAATGTGTCGCTGCAGTCTATATTCGCGGCAGAGATGGACCATTAGTCAGACAGATGCTCAGTATTGAAGCTCTTTCTGAAGTCACAGCTTTCCGTCTGGACTGGAGTTCTGTCACACTGACTGCACACAGGTGAATTACACAAGTCCAGCTGATATACCTCACTAATGCCAGCGGCCCAGGGGAGACCAGCGCTAGCCTCTTAATTACCTTGCATTAAGTATGCATTTCAGATGCCCCTAAAACACAAGCGTGCCTGCAAAACCAATGGCAGTCCTTTTCCATTAGCCATGAGATTTTAACGATTCTGCTTCCATTTCCGGACCCCTAATGGTGCTTTAGTACTTTCAGAGGAGTGTATTATTGAGCAGGTGGGTGTGTCTACCTGTACCCGAGACATGGGCCTACTAAATAAAAAGGTGGCACTATTTTTGTTCTAATGGAGACATTTGTGAGAAGGAGAATACGCAATAATCAATAGAACAAAAAATGATAGTATTTTGCGAATGATTCGGAATAAGAATCTGTTCCTTTATGTCCCAACCCCAGTTTTTGTGTCTGGAGAAGAGAAGGGGCTCTGTCTATGGATTGATATGAAGAAATAAGAGAGGTCAGATGTGTAATTACAGAAGGGCAGCTGGGCTGTAGTGAGTGACAAACTTATCTATCTCCGGAGGAGGCTGTTGTGATGAGAACTGATAGCTTCTTCTGGATTGATTGAGACCGCTGTCACCGCGACTGTAAGTTGAGGTTAACACGAAACCCTTGCTCCTTTCCTCTAGGACACACACTTTTACACACGCAGATGTTTTTTTAACAAGCGACTGAGTCAATCAGTGTTTTAATTAGATTGCCATCTGCTAACATCTAGGCCTGTGGAAAACGTACAGTAGCTGGTATGTCTTCTTACGTCAGCTAACAATGCCCAACAGTGGTCACAGTTATTTATTTGTATTTTTTAAGTCATAAACGCTCACATGACAATGTCATTTCTATATGCTATATTATAGCAATCCGCCAAAATTACATTTGAAACCTAATAAAAAAGACAGCATTTTATAGTTAGCAGTTCATGTAACCTAATATGTACAATAAAAAACTTTTTGCATAATTTGACAGTTATGCTTTGATTGAAAATGACGCACAAAACTATTCTGTTCTCATATCTCATCATTTGTAGTCTGTTAAGCACATACTGACAGTATTACACAGTGGTAAATAAAATACTAATATATAGAAAACGTTGTGGTGGAAGTGATGCATAACTGTGGGGCAATCATAATTTAATAAAAATATATAGTTTTCACACAAACAAAAAATACTGAAATTGTTTTAGTCGTCCAGACCATGATTGTTAACAATTCTGTATTAAACTTACATTGTATTATATAAAATCTAATACAAATGTTATCTAATACATAGTAGCCAAAGAAAGTAAAATACACATGGTTTCCAAGACAGTATAACTAGGAAAAGTTGATATCTGGTCAAGTAAATCACAGTCAATCCGCCAAACAGCTTGCCATTTATTTTTATTCATTGTGAGTGGATGTGCCTTACGGTGTTATTTATGTTGTCACCGGTGCCTTGTGTTGCTGTTTGTGTTGTTCCCTGTCTTGTTTTGTACAGTTGAGCAATAAAAAAACGCTTGCCAACGCATAAATACGCCGTCAAAGTGAATGACGTCACCGCGCCAAGGTGACGCCCCTAGCGGCAGCAAACGGATTCGCACTGACGGTTATTTACAAAATGAAAGACTCGCTAAAATCTGAACAGTTGCCTTGATGGATCTCCCAAACAAACAGAAACGGTGTTTAAGCAGAAGTCAAGAGCCACACAGGTCAATTTTATCAGACAAGTCTGTGTTTTTGCTAAATTGCTTAATAATAAATTACAGAAGGTAGCTGCATGTCGTTATGTTTTATGAGTATTTCAGTCTTTTTCTGCATGTTTTTGTTTACATATACTAAATCATAGTTGTACTAAAACGGTAGAAATGCCTTTTACAGTATGACATGTTATTCTACCATGACACCAAGGAAAGTAAATTATTTTGAACTTATAAAACGCTAGTGCAGTTTTATTGTGTTATTATTTTAGAGACGTTGTATCATCCTTTAAATAATAATTGTAATTAACATTTGATTGTGACACTTATCAGCTGTTCCTTAAATATCAGTTATTTCTAAATAGTTCAAATCCAATATGTGCATCCCCTGTACCTTCATTTTACATTTACAATAAAACGCAATATGACATTATCACCTGCTTCTTTTCGTTTTCATTTTAAATAGTTAAGGTAATGTGATTATTTTCATATGGCTGTGATGTATTTTAATCAAATACAAAACACATTTTTTTGTAAAGTATAAGAAGTACTTTGCACAATAGGGAAAAACAATTCAGTCAAAGTACACAGGCAGTGCTCCAAGACTACATTTAACTAATAAATACATACAGCCAGGCTGTGTAGGCCTATAGTTATGAAACTCTGACTGTCCTCAGTCAAAATGATTAGTCTCGAAACTAATAGATTCATCAGACCAACGATTGTCCATTATGAAACGTGACCAAAACTAGGCTAATAATCATATTACCAATTAAGTGATAGAGGCAGCGGCCAATTTGAGGTGTATTTGCTGCCATCAAGCTGTTCTTGGCGGCGCTAACAGCCCGGTGATCACGGAGAACTCACACATTAGATTCGCGACGAGGCCAATTTTAAAATAGCCACTAGTATCTTTATAAATCAACTGCAGATTCTTGGTTTCATATTTAAAATCTTCAATACAAAAACACCACAGTGAAAAAGTGGCTTTAGATGTAGGCCAATAGCGTTTAAGATGATGTTGAACAGGCAGCTTTCGTGTCCAATTGCAGGCACCTTTCGGCACTCCCCTACCTTTCGGTACGCCCAGTTCTCCGACCTGCAGATACCCCTTCTCCCATTCCCCACTAACATTAAGTGTTAGGATTAGGTGTGTGTGGGGGGGTTAGGATTAGCCAATCCTCAGCAAAATCAATGAGGGAGTCATAATCTGGCAGGGAGTCCAAATTCGGCACAACACCTGAACGAGAGTAGTTTAGCAGAAAAAATGACACGCGTCACCTTAAGTGATGTGATATATCACAAAGGAAATGGTGTTCTTCAGTAACGCATGGTCGAGGAGACCGCGTCACCTTGATCTCGTGCCCCAACATGTGAACGATACCTCGAGAGTGTCATTAGCACTCTGCTGTATGGATAGTCATCACATAACATCTCATTTTCAGGGAAATTGGGGTCATAATGATCCTTAGCAAAAGGTTAACCTACAGTACCTGTCACGATCGAGCACTGAGAAGGTTATGTGCAACGGCGCTCATAACAGCATATATTTCATAATGCATCGACTGTCTATTTCATCTGCGAAACAAACACGGTTTATTCTTCCTTCATCCGGTTTATTCAACTCTCAAGTCAAAGTGATGGACGGAGATAAATTTAGCGCGCAAAGCTGCAGTTTAGTTCATCCTGCATTTCGACTGATCAATTGCTTGTTTTTCGTTGCAGACTGGCATTTTGATTTATTTCAAGTCCATCTTAAGACTGCTGTATGGAGGTAAGCTTCGCTCTTTCCTTGTGTCGGTGAAGAATGGAAACATTAAATGAAACTTCAGGAATAGCTTTCTTCAAAGACGCGTTTGAGTGCGTGGGTAAAAAATAGACGCGTGCGTGGCAGAAGAAAATGAGAAGATCAGTGGAAGATGAAATGTCAAAATGTTTTGTCGATAAAATTGCAGAGATTTGTTGACTTGAACGCAGAGGTGAGCCTGTAAAATTGTGAAGAAAATTTGATGGACCGGTGTTCTGTCCCACACTGTAAAAAAATCCCGTAAAAAACAGATAAAGTACTGGCAGAAAATTACCAGTACATTTTCCTAACGCTACACACTGGTGACGCGGAACACAGCTCAAACAGGAGAAGCGCGATTTCGCAGGCTGCAGACCACGGCTGCGTTCAGCCCCGACAAAACGTTGCAAAACGTTTTTTAAACGGAAACAGTGGTGCGGTTGAACGGCACTCACTAAATCCTTGGTGTTTCGAGTCAGACGTGATCACCCAAACGTGTTTTTTCGTCAATTTTAACAATCATAGGTAGTTTAGATGGTTACAGTAAGGTTAGGGTTAGGGTGTGGGTTAGGGTAAAGGTTTCGTAAGACTTGAAACACCAAAGATTTAGTCAAAACCAACAAGCCACGCCCACGGATCTGACTCGAAACACCAAGGATTAAGTGAGTGCCGCGGTTGAACACCCTGTTGTGATGATGCAAGAGTTTAACTATGGCAGCTGAGAAGGCCATTCTTTGTGTTCTTTTTGTAGAATTATTCGGAGCCTGATGAAATCGGTATAAATACGCGTTGAATACTGCAAAATACATCTCTTCTAATATCTTCAATTGTTGCGTGTACCGAGCTGCAGCGGACACATTTAATCGACTTTACTTGGACCCATTGTGCGAGCTGTCTCTTTAATGCCGCGTGGGTTATATAGATGTTGCTGCTGATTGGGCTGACATTCTTGACACACTCACCAAACAAGAGAAAACGTAACCCTGTTGCACACCGTTGCAAAGTAAACCGTTTCCAGGAAACGTGTCGTTCAACCCGAAAACCGTAGCAAAACGTTGCGCACCGATTTGAGCTTGAACATGCCCCACGTCTATGTTCCTGTAAGTATTAAATTAAGTATGAAATACGTTAATGTATGTTGAAAGCTTGGTTGTGTTATTCAGCCGTGATGCAACAGCACCGCTCAAAATAGAAATCATTATGTTATGTTTCTTCCTGTTGTTTCAAAGATTAAAGGCACAATCAGTGCAGTAACGTGGTAAAGGCTAAAATGTACGTTAGGGTTTTAAGAATGCTAGCGTTCTCACACTTGGAATTTTAAGATGTAGAATAGTACATTTGAATAAACAAACATTATTGCGTGGTAGAGTCTTATATATTTTTTTCGTTTGCTATGTCCAAGAACAGCTTCACGTTTCAATTATTTTGTCTTTAATCAGATGAAAATATGCTATTAAATATACTATTTGAGTAGTATTGATGATGATTAAGTTAGAAGTGTGTTTATTTTTAGACAGAATTTTGTAGAAAAAATGAAACGGGCACAAAGTCAGGGGAAGTTGTGGTTCGGGGCGTTTCATTTGTTGGTACTGTGTGGGTCTGGTCTGGTTGGTCTTGTTTTGTGGTCGATGTCGGACAACAGAGGAATAAAGTTAATTATGCCATTACTACTTTTCCCTGGTTGTCCCTCTTTTGTCTGTTGTTGACCACGGAATGGGACCGGGTTGGACCTGCACGGTTTCGGCAGGTGGGGCTTCCTGGGTCGCGGCTCGTGGGCTCTCCCTGTTCTTCGTGGACGTTGCTCGGTGGCTTTGGTCGGGGTCACTGAGTGCAGCTATGACACGTCAGAGGAGATCTGGCCCTCCCGGCTGAGCCTGGTTTCTCCCGAGGTTTTTTTTTCTCCATTATTCAGCATTGGAGTTTGGGTTCCTCGCCACAGCAGAGCAGTGCAGTGTTGGCTTGCTCACCGGGAGACTGCATTTATTTATTTATTTATTCATTTATTTATTAGATATTATTTATTATAATGATCTTGCTTGGTCTATAAACACCATGCACTGTGCTGTGTTTTACCTTTCTGTGTTTTTCTTATTTGCTCCTGTAAAGCTGCTTTGGAACAATGCACATTGTGAAAAGCGCTATATAAATAAAATTGAATTGAATTGAATTGGAAGTTCAAGAAGAAACTGTGTCAAAAGACAGGCAGATGCAGTACAGTGCAGGTCAGAGCCAATCCACCAGCAGGGGCCAAGTTGGCCAGCAAATTAGCAGCCCTGAACCTTGCAGCACGGGTCAGAGCCAGCCAGAGAGGGCCAGTGAGGACTACACCAGCAGCCATCTCTGCAGCAACAGGTGAAAGTCAGAACATGAGCAATTTTTTCAAGAAGTTCTCACGATACCATTTCATAATCATAAATTAACCATTTAAAAATGACAATTGAAAAGAAGTTGAGACAACAATTATTGTCTGTTTAATGTATTTTATTTATAAAACAAGAGATGTGTTGTCCAGGCACTTGTGCCATCCCACTTTTCCCATGGCCCCCCTGACTGGTTCTTGGTCCCCCTTGTGCCACCCCATTAAAAAAATCCTAGAATCGCCCCTGCTCACTACACGTCAGTAATGAATACATCCATCGCTTGTCTAATCTAATTAAAATAAGTAAAATACATCATCCCACAGAATATGGAGGATGAAATCAATGCATTAGATTATTCTTTTAGCCTAATAATTCCTTTTTCATTACTGAAGTAGCCTAGTTTTTGATTTAAACAGCACAGGATATCATTTCTAATAAAACCACAGTGTGTGTAGGCCTACCTCAACATCAGACATTATAGATATTGAAATAAAATAACCAATGACTTCAACACAATATTTAAAGCAGATTTTTATTGACAGAAGATAAACATTTAATTATCTTCAGGCTAACAATATTCTTGTCTCACCACAGAAGTGTAGCGCGGCTCCGTCTTTAGATATAACAATCAAAAGCCCCGAGTTTCAGTCCTTACATCATGGTCTGTTGATTTAGATGTGTCAAATCAATCGAAAACCACGAAAATATAAGTTTACTCTCAAATCTGTACATTTTTAAATACAAAATTAAAATAAACCGCTAAACGATTGTGTTAGTGGGTGAGGTAAAACGAAATGACCGTTATTTTTTAAATGACGGGAGTGCTGGCAGAGCGGAGAATGCACGTGCTCGAGCGCACACACATACAGTAACAGACAACCACACTAAAGAAATACACATATATATGATTGTATTTTCATTTAGCTTAACTAGTTTATTATTTTCAGCCATTAAAGGGCACATTTATTAATTTCATTTGGTCAGTATAACGTGTTAATGTGATCTTATAATTTCTGTATTGCACATGTCACTGACGTTTACCAGTTTTGACTATTTTTACCATCAAAAAATAACCAAAAAATAACCACCAGGGAACGTTATTTTCTGGTTATATTCTGGTTGCGAAATAATAACCAAAAAAGAACCATCAGGGAACATTATTTTCTGGTTGCAAAATAACCAAAAAGGAACCATCAGGGAACGTTATTTTCTGGTTATTTTCTGGTTGCAAAATAATAACCAAAAAAGAACCATCAGGGAACGTTATTTTCTGGTTGCAAAAAATAACCAATAAATAACCATCAGGGAACGTTACTTTCTGGTTATTTTCTTGTTGCAAAAAAACCCAGCCTGCAACCTTCTGGGAACGTTATTTTCTGGTTGAAAAAAAATAGCCAAAAGGGAACCAAAAACTAACGTTAGCAACAGTAGAAGTATTTCGCAACATTACTAAATGATCAGTAACATTTGAACATTACAAGTATTTATTAACGAGCGCCGTTCCAGAAATTATTTTCGGGTTGATATGGGAAATATCTTAAATCCGAGGTGTATGTAACTCGTCACAACTGCTAATGTGTAACGGAATTGTCGAAAAACAAAAAATAACTGCTCTCATTTCAGCTTTTCTTCAGTTATTTCTTCTAATTTTATATATTTTTAAACTTTATATAAAATATATTTTAATAATTTATTATCACAGCAAATACTTTTTAATGCAATAATTCAGTGTAGTGTCTCAATAAAAAAAAACAGAGTACAATTTGGAGAGCTATCATAACTTTTTAAGACACAAATGTCAGGGTTCTGGTAGACGGAGAGCACACCACGGAGATCGATAAGAAAAAGGAGTTTATTTAAAAAAACAGGTAAGCATCCAAAAAACAGGTAAGTATTCAAAAACAGGTTAAGTATTCAAAAACAGGAAAATACTTATCGGGGTTGAGAATTGCTTTGAAGACAACAAGACTGCATCCAACTTTGTCTGTTACAGTACGCCCCCTCCCGAAAAGGCGTGACCTCACGCCGTAACATATCCAACAGAGGAGGACAGGTGGGGGTTCAGGAGGAGGACGGAGTTTGGTAGAAGACAGATGAGGACGGGCAGACAACCAGAAGAACCAAGAGGGTGTAGATGGGAGAAGGAGCCAGGGCAGAGATAGAAGGGGACCGGAGCAGGAGGAACCAGCGAGAATCCAGACCACTACCCTGATGGTGACCGCCGAAGGAGCCGATGGAGGACGGCGCCGTGGAGGAGGAGAGGCTGACGACGTCAAGGAGCCGACTGATAGAGGCGACCCAGGTGGAAGTGGAGTCCGAGGCGGAGACAGAAAGCCGATAAGCCAGGGTGACACCGAGGATCCAGCGGGACCAGGCGGAACCAAAGTCGCACTCGACCGAGGCGGAGGCGGAGACTTGGGAGTCCGCGGCGAGACCGGAGCGACTGATGACCAAGGAGTAGTCGACGGGAGGGAGAAGGCCAACAGAGCTGACGGGACGGAGCGACGAGGCGTAGCAGGAGGAGCAGAGTTCTTAGGCGAAGGCGGCTCGCCGACCGACCCAGACGGATCCGGAGAGAGGAGGGAGCCAGGCCGAGCCAGTGGACGACCGGACGATGATGCAGACGAGGGAGGATGAGGCTGAGGGGACGTCACGGGGTCGATGGGCCGAGGTGGAGTCTGGGGTTCAGAGGCTGAGGACGGAGACTGAGGATCCTTCTGCCATGCAGCTGATGCTGACTGGTAGACCCATGGCGATCCTTCACCACCGATGGATGGCTGAGGGTGAGACGAGGGGCTGCCAGGATGTAGCTGCTGCCGTGGTGCTGTTGGCTTGGGACGAGGAGGTTGGAGAGGGAGGGTGGGTGGGAGTTCCGATCTTCTTGGGGTTTCTAGCGACATGTGTGCGGCCCAGACACACCATAACGCGACTTCCAGAAGCGGAAGCGCCAGGGGTAGAGAAGCTACCTCCGTAGAGGTAGCAGGGCAAACAGGCAGTTCAGAGGCCCCAGGCAAGCAAGTTTCTTCCCAATCCACCCACGAGTCCAGAAGATTCTCCTCTTTAGCGGGCTCTGGCGGCTTTTGAAGGCTGGGCGGGACCGTCTCACGGATCTCAGGCATACCGGACAGGACCGACTCGCGGATCTCTGGAAGACCGGACGGGGCTGGTTCGAGGATCTCTGGAAGTCCGGGCGGGACCGGCTCACGGATCTCTGGCAGTCCCGACGGGTCCAGCTCGGAATGGGCTTGGAAGCAGAGCGGGAACGGCTCGGAACAGGCTTCAAAGTCGGGCTGGATCGGCTCGGAACTGGCTGGAGAGGCGTGGCGGCGTCCTCGCCGTTTTCTACGACGATGAGGTTTTGCGGAGGAGTGCGGAGCGGATATCGAGCGAGTTGGAGCTGATCCCCCTCTCTTCACTGGTTCTGGATGACGACCGCTCAAGTCCTCCTCGGCATCCCCAACGCGGAAGTTTGAGCCCATCACGTGGAGGACCTGGTTAATGAAGTCCTCCAGCGAGGAATCTTCCGCGAAGGGGAGTACGAGAAGGGCGAGCAGATCATCATCCAGACCAGTCAGAGAATCATTACTGAAAGGTTGATAGGAACACCATACTAATACGGTGTTTGACCCCCTTTCGCCTTCAGAACTGCCTTAATTCTACGTGGCATTGATTCAACAAGGTGCTGAAAGCATTCTTTAGAAATGTTGGCCCATATTGATAGGATAGCATCTTGCAGTTGATGGAGATTTGTGGGATGCACATCCAGGGCACGAAGCTCCCGTTCCACCACATCCCAAAGATGTTCTATCGGGTTGAGATCTGGTGACTGTGGGGGCCATTCTAGTACAGTGAACTCATTGTCATGTTCAAGAAACCAATTTGAAATGATTCGAGCTTTGTGACATGGTGCATTATCCTGCTGGAAGTAGCCATTAGAGGATGGGTACATGGTGGTCATAAAGGGATGGACATGGTCAGAAACAATGCTCAGGTAGGCCGTGGCATTTAAACGATGCCCAATTGGCACTAAGGGGCCTAAAGTGTGCCAAGAAAACATCCCCCACACCATTACACCACCACCACCAGCCTGCACAGTGGTAACAAGGCATGATGGATCCATGTTCTCATTCTGTTTACGCCAAATTCTGACTCTACCATTTGAATGTCTCAACAGAAATCGAGACTCATCAGACCAGGCAACATTTTTCCAGTCTTCAACTGTCCAATTTTGGTGAGCTCGTGCAAATTGTAGCCTCTTTTTCCTATTTGTAGTGGAGATGAGTGGTACCCGGTGGGGTCTTCTGCTGTTGTAGCCCATCTGCCTCAAGGTTGTGCGTGTTGTGGCTTCACAAATGCTTTGCTGCATACCTCGGTTGTAACGAGTGGTTATTTCAGTCAAAGTTGCTCTTCTATCAGCTTGAATCAGTCGGCCCATTCTCCTCTGACCTCTAGCATCAACAAGGCATTTTCGCCCACAGGACTGCCGCATACTGGATGTTTTTCCCTTTTCACACCATTCTTTGTAAACCCTAGAAATGGTTGTGCGTGAAAATCCCAGTAACTGAGCAGATTGTGAAATACTCAGACCGGCCCGTCTGGCACCAACAACCATGCCACGCTCAAAATTGCTTAAATCACCTTTCTTTCCCATTCTGACATTCAGTTTGGAGTTCAGGAGATTGTCTTGACCAGGACCACACCCCTAAATGCATTGAAGCAACTGCCATGTGATTGGTTGATTAGATAATTGCATTAATGAGAAATTGAACAGGTGTTCCTAATAATCCTTTAGGTGAGTGTATATTATTCAAAAAAGGATCGCTCCAACTCACCCGATAGCTCAACTCCACAAATTCCTCCGCGTACCTTTCAAGAGGTTGTCCAGCCTGTTGCATCTCCCGTATTGCCATATCTGCCTCGAGGACCTCGGCTAATCCTGGTGGAAGCATTGGCATCTCTACTGTCAGGGTTCTGGTAGACGGAGAGCACACCACGGAGATCGATAAGAAAAAGGAGTTTATTTTAAAAAAACAGGTTAGTATCCAAAAACAGGTTAAGTCTCCAAAAACAGGTTAAGTCTCCAAAAACAGGTAAGTCTCCAAAAACAGGTAAGTCTCCAAAAACAGGTAAGTCTCCAAAAACAGGTTAAGTCTCCAAAAACAGGTTAAGTCTCCAAAACCAGGTAAGTCTCCAAAAACAGGTAAGTCTCCAAAAACAGGTAAGTCTCCAAAAACAGGTAAGTATTCAAAAACAGGAAAATACTTATCGGGGTTGAGAATTGCTTTGAAGAAAACAAGACTGAACCGGGAAGAACAAAAAGGTGCAAACTTAAATAGAGTCCTGGTGATGTGATGCAGGTGTGGACTAAACAAAAATGGTGGATGTGTGGTGCATGCTGGGAAATTGAGTTCAAAACTCCGGGGAGAGGGAACGGGTGAAGCAAGCTGGCGGTGACGACATGGGGGGCGTGGCCGGTGGTGCTGAAACCGTTACAGCAAACACATGATGTACTGTATATATGTACACACACACACAATATAGTGTTTCAATGTTTTTTTTTTATTGTGAGCTTTTACTGCGATTTGAGACATACTAATTTTGAATATTACTTTGGATGTGTAGTGTGCAAATTGCCTCGCAGGGGGGTTTCTGCTCTGTGTGACTCTGCTGTTATTGTGGCCTTTATTGTAACTTTTGTTGCGATACAGATTTGTCAATACCCCTTTCCTTTGACGATATGATGCGGTTCGAGACATGCGATCAGAGTACATTCAAGTCCATAGAACTGGCGATGAGCATCACATCTCTGTAATTACTGACTAATCATTGCTAATTACATAACGAACAAGTATTAAGTAATTACACCACAATGGAGATCATTTAACCTGTTTTCACAGAGAGTTAAATGGGCCTGGTTGCTTTTGCTGGTACGACTGTCAAAAGGCGGTGTCTTTATCCCTGCGGGATGTTGGTGCAGAAGGGAGATAGTGGCTGTCATGAGGTCAGATTTGCTAAACGACAAGTAAACGCAAAAGAGGGAATGAATGATTCACTAAATGATCCTCTCTAGAGTCACTGGCCACTAGACGACCTGAATGAAGAGTCATTCTGCGTCAATCCGTGGCCCTGAGGTCTGTAGTTATTAGCTGCTGTCTCTGCCCTTCAATGCATATGATGAATTTTAAAAGCTGATAGCTCATCTGAATAGATAGACGGTGCTGACCTAAACCTATGCTGCTTTTTTTGTAGTTAGTAGCCTTGACCGGTCCATTTCCATAACATTTACAGTGCAACTTTTTATCCTCCGGGGGCGCGGAACACTTGACTCTACAAAGTTTGATTTTAACAAGGGAAAATGGATTGGAGCAGATCATTATAAATGAGTCTAAAATCAACTCTAGCATGGCAAGGAAAGGCTTAAGGGATTAGACTCGTCTTAAAATGCATTTATGTGCCAGTTTTGCAGCGAGAGTTTCTCTCATTACCGCGGCTCCTTAAGACATGTTTTGTTCTAACAAACGCTCTGTGTAGTCAATGTCTGATCTTTGCCAGTCTATACACAGTTGACACCAGGTGTGTTTCATTTTTTCAAAACATTCCTTTAGAAGTGTGTATACATACATAAAACAGACTGTGCAAGTCCTTGAATTTAATAAGCTAGACTGGTCTTTGTCTCCTAAAGAAGGCTTACAGTGAATGCATGTAGAGCAGTACTGTATCTTGTTTTAAGTTTCTTATTAGAGCTGAATTTGTGTTGTACATCAGGGATTTTGTCAGGTTGAGTTGCACTTTTTTGGAGTTAAGCAAATTGGAGTTTTTGTTAAAATGCTGAATATTTACTGTACTTTAATTTTAATCGTATTGGTGGCGCACCCTGAGACATCGATCACAATTGCAGTTTTGAAAAATTTGGCGTTTTACTCTTATTTTAACATTATATAACACATATACTGTATATATGTATGTGTGTTAAATCAAGTGACATTGCTAAGGAAACTCAAATCACACAGTACCGCTAAAGTACATCTTACACAAACAAATCCAAAGGTATAATGTATTCTATGTTTTCTTTATATTTCATAATTTCATGAATCTACTGTCTGTACTATTATGCATTTACAGTCTAGCATATGCATTTTTGAACCCATAATTGAGTCAAAAAGGACAAACCCAACTGTTGGGTTATAAATGAACCGATTGTTTCAGCCCAAAATGTTGGGTTGTTTCAACTTTCAACCTATTTTGAAAACTTTTGACCCACCGGTTGGGTACGTCCCCCTTTGACCCACCCATGGGTTTAAAATATCCCAACTTGTTTAGATTGTACTGTAAAAAGATATTTTTCGTCAAAAAGCTGTTGAAATGCTTTTTTTTTGCGAAATCAATATAGAAATTGTATTATAGAAATAAAAAATTGAATTGAATATTATAGCTGCAGTTAAAAGGGAGTTGGGTGGATATTCTTTGATTAGGCCTATTGAGAAACCTCATAGCAACATGCTAAAACCACTCAGAACACCTTAGTAACCGCATAGCAATACCCCGGCAACCACCCATAGGGATCCAGCTTTGTGGTGGTGGCCTTTGAATGGGCGAGCGCAGCTCACGTATTCTTCAGAAAATGCAAAAACCGAGCTGATTTTCAACCGCAATGTCAAGCAAAGGCAAACACACAGGCCGAGTGAGCTGATCAAAAACCGAGAAACCGAGCCTCCTGCTGTGAGAAAAAACTGGTTAAGGCTTTGATACTAATATTGTACGGATTATACCGCTGTTGTGCCCTTGAGCGAGACACTTAACCCGCGTCTGCTCGGTAAATACCCAGCAGTAAAATCTGTTGAGAATGTGTGATACTTTCCCCGTATTTCACAAAGACTAATAAAATAAACGGCAGAGTAAAGATGTTGCGGGGAAGACGCTTGACTTCTCTTGTTTGTTCTGAGGGTCTGTCATTCACTTTATCACCTTGTCAAGAGTCGCGCATCTCTGAAATATCATCGCTATAAAAGGAGACGACTCCTAAACATGCGACAACAAATATCTGATGCGGAAGGAGACTTGTGTTTGGTATTAAGTATCTCCTTGAGGCTGTGTTTCGAAATCTTTGCTGCCTACATACAGTAGTGGGTGGCCGTCTTCTGAGATCGCATCTTTACTGAAATGAAACTTCATAAAAGTAAACAGTAGACTTGAGTTACAATTGATTCCAATAGTTTGGTATTAGCATGTAGCTATACTGTGTTTCTTTACAGAAAAGTACATAGCAGCACAATCGGGTACGAGGTAAAATAGTTCATTTTCAAAACTACAATCTGTACTTTTTGTCTCTCTATCGCCATCTCTGTTTGAAACCCAAAATTGCAGGTCACTTCACAGACTTATCTTTACGTGAATTAAAGTAAAATGACGTCAAACTGACATTTCCCATGAAATTGTACCCAACAGCTCAGCTTGTAAGCTTATCGTCGTGAATTGGGGTGAGGAGAGATTTTTCAACACTGATCTTTCATGTACTTGCTCAATAAAGAAGTTGCCGTCTTAACTTCTTTCAAATCCATTTTTCTGTCTTCTCATTTATCTCGCTTTGTCCACTTGTTTTTTTCACAGAGCTCATTGTGAAGCATCATGGGATTGACGTCTTTGTAATGCATAAATACATGATTTGGGCCCGAAGATGTTGCGTTGTATCTTTTGGAACACTAGGTTTTGAAACGTTATCTTTGTTTACAAGAGACTGTATTTTAAGAAGAAGTGGGCTTCGTATCAGGCAGGAGTCAGTTGGCTCTGCTTCTGTTTTCAGTCTCGCCCTTCTGTCGAGTTTTATGTCTTTCAGAATAGCGTGGCCTGAAGTGAAACTTGAAATATATTGTTTCGTATATTTACCTGGCCTGTGAAATGTATACAACTGACCATAACTCTCAAAGTCCAGCGGTTTGTAACGCCGTAACCTCTCCCCTCACCAACTGTAAAATATTCATGTTGAAACTGCAGCAAAGTCAATGAGCGTTCAATCAGTGAATTCCCTTCAGCCGAGCCCTGAGTGCGCTGCCCTGTGATTTATTGCTGAATTAACACACTGAAGTGTTTCATTTCTCTGTGTTGCTTTCACGCTCTGGGCCGGCACATCAGCCCAACGCTGGCCGAGGTAACGTGCGTGTTCGGGAGACCGGGGCTCTTCTCGAGGGACGTCAGCTTGGAGAAGATGATGGTGTTGACCACTTGTAGTGGTGCTCGTGATGATATTGTGCTGGTGTTTTTAATCATCCGAAGTACTGCAATCCAAGCAGTTCTCCAGCTGGAGAGAAATTATAGTCATTGTTGTTAACGGTGGAGTGTGTAATTTCTGAGCGGAAAGAACTGCAAAAATTATGACTAGTATGTTTACTAGGGCTGCACAATATATGGAAAATATTGAAACATCACAAATGTGCATATCGCAGTTGTTTGCAAAAACTGAATGGTTTTAATACTTTAAAAAAGTTATTCTGTATATGGTCAACGTTTTAGATGCAGATAGCCTAGAAGATATTTAACAATCACAAATAATTTGAAACATATATGTCGGTTATATATTTCTTAGTTTTTAATACACTGTATATTCAAATAGTTCAAATTGATTTTACAAATTTAAAACGTTATTATCTTAAAAGTTTAGGTGCTTCACGGTGCTGTAGTGCAGGGGTCTTCAACTACTTTTCTTTGAGGGCCAGATTCCAAAAGTATAAATAGGATGCGGGCCAGTTTTTTTTACCATATCATCATTTCTTCTGTTTTTTTGCATTTCTGTTATTTATTGCATTTTGTTCCTTTTACACTGTTTTTGTTGCTGTTACTTATAGGTCATATATTAAAACATGCACACAAATATTGCATCCAGTATTTTTGCCCTTTCATGATATTTAATTAAAAGGGATATTATCTTTTTAATTGAATTTTATATTCCTTAATCCTTTATAATTCCTAAAAAAAGAAATTGCTGTTCATTTACTTACCCACAGTCCCCCAGTACTTCCAAGATGTGGGTGGCATTTTTTTTCAAGAAGATATTTATGAAGATATTTGGTTGAATTAATGAAAGTCAAATGAATAAAAGTCAAAAACGCTAATACATGAAGCACAAAAGTAATCCCTGCCCCTTGACGTTAAACTCACGTCTTTTATAAATCAGTTGAGAAACCGAACGCTATTATTGCACCTTCGGGTGAATTCCAATCGCATCCATGTGCCCCATGCACTTAGAAGGGCAGATCTTTGGTAGTGCAAGTTTCAGAGGGAGATGAACAGCTGTTTTTCGTAAATATAGCTGTTTAAATCATTCATAATGAATGCAGTAATAAAAACAACATTGTTTTTCTCTTATCTGAGACAACCGTTCACATAGTGTAGTAGTCTTCCTGCAGTTACTTTCAAGGGCACAAGACGCGTTTAGGAACGCGACCTATCCCGTGCGCAAACCGACTGCCTGGGACTGTGGATTGCCGATTACAACATTGCAAATAACATCAAGTTTCTTGGACAGACCGATCAAAACGCTTCATAGATGTCAATTGTTGTAAGCCGCAGGAATTACTTTCGTATTGAATGTAGCAGCGTTTTGGACTTTCAAAGATGTGGCGTCTCAGGACGTGCATTTCTTAAAGCACACCATTCTTAAAGTCTCTCCACTTATTTGAAATGTTAAGGCGGGCCAGGTAAAGATGATTGGCGGGCTGCCAGTTGACTAGCCCTGCTGTAGAGGAACCATTTTGGATATATACTCAAAAAAATGCTGAGTAATTTTCAATCCAGCGTTGGGTCAAAAAGGCACGAACTAACCGTTAGGTTATAAATTAACTTATGCTGGGTTGTTTCAACCCATTTTTGGGTCAAATATAAACATTTAACCCAACGGTTGACTTCATTACTTTTCGCTTCTTTTTTGATGGAAAAGGGTTCTTTAGTGTGTCAAAAGTTTTAAGCTTAAGGAACCTTTTGTACTGTAGCACCTTTACTTTTTGAGCGTGTCACATATCATATCAGTATATTGCATTATTTAGCAAGCTATGGCATATCACACAGTTAATTCCTACTGTCTATTGTTGGTTTGGAGAAACGAATAGACGGCTGCAAAACCATCTTCCAAATTTTGGAAGATGTAACGTACAGATGGCTTTACTTTTGGTTCTCTTTGCACACTACGTTAACATAAGAAGAAGTATTTTAACACAGAAAAAACTGCACCACCTTGCTATGGAATATTGCTAACATTTCATAACAGTCTCAAACGATTCTTTTTTCCTCCAAAGGTCAAGATATAGAACATCCTTTGTTAACACTTTTCTGCGGTCAATTATCCATTTCCAGAAATACAATTCTGAAATGCATTGCCACCTTCGCCTGCATTTTCGAACCGATGGAACCGCAAGATCAGTGCTTCCAGTTGGACAAAAGCACCTTGGCGTTTAACAGACTAAATTGGGAGGACTGTAAGAGAGACTCGCCTGGAATTTAGAGAGCGGTGCAGATCAGAGGAGGAGAGAGTTGCTAGTTATTAAATTGGCCAGCAGGCAGAACGTGGGGGCAGACGGGAACTCGCAAAGTGCATGGCTAATGAGCTCGAGTAATGCTCGCTCTCATCTTTGAAGCAAACCTTCAGATGGTGGCTGAGAAGCTCATTGTTGGCAGGGAAGCCGATGCGGATTGTTAGCGAGTACAAAACCTCCATCCCGGAGTATCTCTCTTTCTCTGTTAATCTATGTTAATGAAGCGGAAATCAAAGCCTGAAATGTCAAAGCGCTGCTCATCCTATCTCCATCATACTCAATGCTGTATTAGAGATGACAGAAACAAGTCTAGAGGATTCTTTTATGCGGTTATGTTGCCTAGAGGGAACCTGTGTTTAGCTCCGTAAACAAGCGCGTTCGAGTTGTTATATGAATTGTTTAGCGGTGTGATGTCCGCGTGGGCCCACGCGCTGGCCGTTTGACAAACTGCAGGGGTTGATAATGCGGTTTTCTGGAGCATTTCATGCATTCTTGATATGCGCGCGCATTTATATACCTGGTTTTAGATATCTTGACAGCGGGCCAGTGGAGTAGCAGCTTTGCTGGCCTCGACCGAATCAATGGACAGATGGGTTGCTCCCGAAATAAATCACGGGATAGCGGCATGCTTTGCATTTATGAGCGTGTATCATAGATGTTATTGCAGTGGTTGTGTTTTGCAGCGTGTAGGCTAATCCTTGGCAGGGATGAAAGTTGAACAGGGCATGCCTTCTTCAGCAGAAAGCAGGCTTTCACCGGATCAGAATGAGGCTTTTTCAGCTGATTTACAACCACTGTTACTGAAAAGGTGCTTTTGACCCCCTAAATCCCAAAATTCAGCGTCGCTAGACGCGTACTTTTGGGATGTACTGTAGCACAACGGCAGCGTACATTGTTTTAGATATTTTGTGCTTTTTCCATACTTTATTGACTTCCCCAGCAATGTTGTTTTAGAGAAACTAACCAGTGATAACACATCAATCTTTCAGAAATGACATTAGGGAGAGTTAATGATACAATTTAGGTCATAAATATACATGCATGAGTTTGATTTGTTGTTTTTCGTTAAGACAAAGATGGGTTGTGTGTGTGTTCCGGTTTCTGTTTGGGGTCACCACAATGCAAATAGATTTTTAATCAAACTAAATGCTAGGGTTAAGGGATAGACTATAGGCCCGGTTTCACAGGCAAGGCTTAGCTTAAGCCAGGACTATGCCCTAGTTAAATTATAATAGTTAAGTCGCATTCATAAAAATGTCTTAGAAAATACATTACTGGTGTGCATCTTGAAACAAAACAATGACACTTACGTGTTTTAAGATATTTCAATTATTTTCAGCTCAGACGGCTCGAACAATCATTTTAGTCTTAGCCTTAAGCCTTGTCTCTGAAACAAGGCAGTAGGCAATAGTTTGTACAGTAAAGACGTTATTATGTCCCCACAATGTATAAAACAAAAGTGTGTGTATTAGAGGATAAGGGGTGCCGGTGATGTGTGAAACAGAAGTGGTCACATAACCTACAGATGGCAGAAGACTCCCTCTAAAATCTCATGTTTGATTAAATGTACCTGAGGGGGTGGGGTCGAGGAGTTGGAGATAAATGCTGGGACCCTCTCCCACCTTTAATGAAGTGCTGAAATGGACCAATAACGACAATGCAACACACACCGAGTTCAGACTGGTGCGTTGCTTTTAGTTAAAGCATGGCCAAGGGTTTAAACAGTGGCGCGTGCATACGGGAACAATTAATGAAATGCAGTGTGCATTGCGTAAACTATTCGATAGAAAGAACATTGATTTATTAGAGGAAGGCATCGCGTTTGTTAATGGATTGCATACATGTGCAACAGTACCACACATGCAGTTGACAACTCTCTGCGTAATGTGCACTGCATGTGATGTTTTCTGGACGCCTTCGTTTATTCGCAAGCCTGTTTTGGTCGATGCATTGCAAGCATTTTAAATAGTCACGAGCGTGCATTTAGTTAACTATTTGCGAAATCCAATTAAATGCTTTGTGCATTGATTCAGTGGTAATGCACGCGCTCTTTAAAACAAGTCATTCCTTTTTGTAACATTTTTAAATACTTGCTCTAAGTAGCCTACTCACCCGCAATGCAAAATTGATCAATGCGTAAATGCGTTTATAACAGCAAAGCATTTAGTTTGACGCATTGCCAACATTTCAAATCATAGAACCCTCGCGCATTTGGCATACTGTTATTTGCGAAATCATATTAAATGCGTTGTGCATTCTGCATATGTGGAATGTATATTAACGTATACTAAAGTAAGCCATTGACCTGAGGCTCGTGCATTGCCATTAGTTGCGGAGTGCACGCGCAGTGCTATTTCTCTAAATGCACGCGTTGAGCCAGCAGCTCTTCTCTGCTCTGTAAGTGAGGAGAAACTGATGAGAGTCATATGAGGAGTACAGAGAATACTTTGTGCCCCTGTTGGCGAGATGGTTGAGTCCTCGCCAAGGTTGCCGATGCTGGTCTCCTAAAACACCTCCTTATACATCCAGACGCGCTCCAGTGACCGCTTTCCTCTCCAAGCCGAGGACTATCCATTTCTCCCGGACACTTCGAGACAATGAAAGGAGCTGAAAACGAGGGATGGCATGGATTTCTAACGTTTGCACATATGGGATGTACGACATGCGGTCGTGCGAAGTCTTACCACGCTAAAACAATGACGTTTAAAGCTGGATTTATCATTTGGAATATAGTGTTCGCCTTTTTATTCACGTGTGCGCAAGGTACGTGCTGCTTTCTGATGCTTTGGTGAGGCGGAGGGCTTGCAGGTGTCGGAATGCAAAGGATGCGAGAATATTAGGAGTTTTCAATGCAGGACATTTCAGTTGGCACGAATTTGAAGATGTACATGCGTTCAGATCTAGATATGCGTGTTGGCACGAATGTTTAAGCAGGCTAATCTATTGCTTCAGCAAAGGACGTTTATGAGACGAAACGCATTTTATGTCCTTTGCTTTCACTTTCTCCTATTTCAAGACGTTTTGGCTATAGGCAAGAATATAAGGGATTAAAATGACATGATATGTGCGTACTTCACGCGCACATCGTCCTGCTCCTCAAGTGAGCAAAAGTGCTCCAATCTATCTATCTATCTATCTATCTATCTATCTATCTATCTATCTATCTATCTATCTATCTATCTATCTATCTATCTATCTATCTATCTATCTATCTATCTATCTATCTATCTATCTATCTATCTATCTATCTATCTATCTATCTATCTATCTGTGCTGTTGCGATGAACGAATGTGCTTGTGTATCGAGGAGACATTTTATTTATATTATTATTTATATTCTACTCATGATTTTATTACATTAGTGTTTAAATGTAATACTATTGTTGCATGTGCATCTTCATTTGGCGTTTAGAAATCTACACAATCCACACGATCTCATATTGCATGGCTGTTTCTGTATTGCCTACAGTATTTATTAATATATATAATACAATATAGTTTAGCTCTTGTCTTCTGGGCTTTAGTTTGATTAAAAACCATAGGATGCATGGGCAAAATGTTTAAACTCTGTAATGAAAGCGCCTTTGTATTTCAGACCATTGCACTTCTGTACTGCAATTATTCATGTGCTGATACGTAGGATTCATAAGTGGAACTAACACTGACAGTCACCGTGATGTCTCGCAGAGACTTGTAGAGTAACAGCATCATATTTGATTTTTAATACTTTTCTATAAGCTAAGAGTTGCACGTCCACTGTGAGATGTGAATGGAGATTGTTGTGCGTCCGACGTGTATGAAGGAATGAATTTTTATTGATCTCCTTATTTATATTGCATGGGTGGTATCGAATGGGATCCATATTTATTGCTGCAGTCTGTGTCAGGCAGAACCGCATGACTTGAAGCCGACTAGCTAGTAAAAATCGTCCGCACGTCCGCTTAAAAGCACGACTAAGTTAAACACGCACATAATTGCTACTTTTGCTAACAAACACCTTTAAACTCTCGCAGCGTTCCTGTGCGCTCGGTGCTAAGTGACTCAGTCTAATGGAAATCTGATGGAAATTATGCCAGCACAGCAAGATATTAACCCCCCCACCCGTTCATTTTTTGGTTTTCTGCATGTGCATGTCGGCCAATGGACAGACAGTAGAGCGTACTGCATGCTAAATTCCTCATTACATTTGTCTGGCGACGCAGGTAAATATCAGATGGTGGTGAGATTGAAATGCTGTAGGAAAACAAGCGTGATTAATGTAGATCAGCTCTGAGATTTGCTCGATTCATCATGTCAGATGGTTAAATAAAGGGCCCTGTTTTCACGAATGCAAAGATTTTGTGGCTTTCTTCTACAGCGATGAGACGAGGCCTCGGGCATTGGAGCCGCAGCTTTGAAGTTATTCCTCATATAACGTCCTTGACCAAACAAACAGCTCGGCACTGCCTTCAACGCTCTGTTGATACATTTTTAATAAGAGGCGCTTGGAAAACCTGTACAGTGTGTTGGGTAGAGAGGCCAGTGAAATAACTTTACATCTGATTTGAGATTATTGATCTCGGTCGTGCTCGATTGGTCCTGATGTGGATGGCCTATAGTCAGTTTAATGGTATGAGCATTAAAAGCTCGACTGTTAATGGATATTACCTGTGGTATGGGGCGCTTTCATCAGATCAGTAAGGACGGAGTTTGATCTAAGTTCTCTGATACGCTTTGTTTGCTCAGTAAAAAGCCTCAATCGAAAATCCAGTCGTAATCTGTAAAACAAAGGAGGAGGAAATGCGAGAAATCTCTTTTTATGAACGCTTTTGCTTAAAATTGTATTACTTTTTTAATATCAATTCAATAGCTGTCGAGCTTTGACAAAGACGAAGCTAATGAAAGCACTCCATTTAACTTATTTTCCAGAAAGCATACAAAACCTTTTTTGAACAATAGCACTGACGCTTTGAAATCTCTCTCATGACGCGTCGGTGTGGTCACGCCAAGTGGGACGTGATTGACAGGCGCGTTCGTGGCGTAACCGAACGCAACGTGCCAGTTTTACTCCGCAACACGTGAAGAGATCTGAGAGCCGCAGTGTCTGAGCATCAAAAATCAAATGAACTACTTTTTGTGTTTATTTGGAGTTTGGCAGCCGTGGTCACTACGATCCGTCGATGTACTGATAGCTTACAGTGTCCTGCAAAAATGATAACAGCATATGGGTTGTGGAATAACATTATGTTTAATGTCAAGTTCAAACAGCCCTATTCCGGTTGAGTGGGACATTGCCAGCTCATATACTGCTTAGATACTGTCATTATTTTCCCTCTAGCCGACGTCTCAAGGACACTTGCTTGTTGAATAGCTCACATCTTGTCAATGTTTTTTCACTTTAACCAATGATTGCCCGCAGGACAGAGAAGGATATGATGTCGCTGAGATGTATCCTGTGGTGGTAATACTTATTGTTTTAACATCACGACTCACGAGTCACGTGATGTTCCAGTAATTTAGGAATCCATTGCACTAGATCAGTAGTTCTCAAACTGGGGGCCGTGGCCCCTGGGGAGGCCCCGAGATGGATCCAGGGGGCCACAGATTTTGTGGCATTTTATGAAATATAGAAATTGATCATAGATTTTATGCAATCAAACATCAGAAAAATAAGACCACCAGACAAAAGAATTGATGTTTCAGCATTGTATAACCGAATATGTTTTTGTTTAAATAAAAATGTTACATTTAAGATTATAAGTCTTTATTTGGGGGGGGGGCCGCAAAGCGATGCACTCTACACAAAGGGGGCCTTACAACGAAAAAGTTTGAGAACCACTGCACTAGATAAATGAATGCTGTCGTGACGTCCTCAATAATTGATCCCTTTAGCTATAAACAACCCCTGGAAAACATTGAATTGCTTAGATGTTGTTCTTTTAAAACCCGAGAGACTTTGTTACCTTCTTGTAAAATGTTTTAGGAGCAACTACAAGTATAGATTCCTGTAATGAATGTGGATAGCACAGCTCAGAGTTTGGTCTCTTTGATGAGAAGTCTTTACGTTCATAATGAAATCTCTGACGTTTGATTACAGAACATCTTGGCGTGAGACGTTGTTGAGAAGAATCTAGGGTAGACCTGAGATTACAAGTGTCAGGAGAAAAATCTCATAAACGCGAGCCATTTAATCTACATTTAATCTTATCGACGTCTGGAAGAAACAGTTGACGTATATTAAAGAGATTTCGTTCCCTTCGGAGACGTATTATTAATCCAATTATTGACATACGGTGAGAGTAGAGAATTATAGAAATGAATGTGGATATCAGAGCTTCCATCGTTCAGTCTTGGGAGACTTTGATGAGAAATGTTTTAAAAGTTTATATATTGACATTTTTAACTTAAGATCCGTTTTAGATCTCGAGACTTGTGGGGCCTTCTATTAGAAGGAAAATCATTTTACTCCGTTTGGAGAAACATTTGAGCTTTGAAAAGTTCTCATTTGTTACTTTTTGTCTTCGAGATCTACCGTTAGATTTGAGTTCAGATTCGTGGTTTACTGTTTGAGTGTTGGAGACTGAGGCCTGTGCACATGTGTTTGTCACATAAGCCGTCCCTCAGACCTTTTGGTTTTTTGCAGACGTGATTTTCTCGCTGCTACTTTCAGACTTTTTAAAAGAAATCCAACGACGGATTCAGGTTGAATTGAGAGAGGGTCGCTCTCGGTATAAGAGCCAATATAAAAGTGTTACCTGCAGATAACCTTTATTCAGCATCGCTCTCCAAATGAAAAGCTGTGAAGATCATTTCTTAAAAAACGGCGTGACCCCCGCGTAAAGCGGGGCAGGAGGCTGCAAGGGAATTAATTTAATCAGTCAAGCAGTTGAAGCCTTAATTGACATTGTGATCCATCATCAACCACGACGTCCTTATCAAAGAAAATTGACTTGAAACGTCGCTCAGATGGCAGATTCTTCTTGTAGCTACTGAGTCGACTTTCAATACGTGCCGTAAGTATTGTGCCGAATCATCTTTCATTGGACCAATGATTCATGGCATGTGTAAAGACATGTTCATCCGCTGTATTCTGATGTGCAAGAGAGGTTTTATTCTGTAAGTTAACGTGAACTGGATTTTCTCGGGTAGGACATGAATTCAGTCATTACTGAGTGACTGCGCAGTTTTAATTATAAAGCCCCGAGAGGTTGCAATGCATTAAATGAAATTTTAAATGTAATGTGGATAGATGGGATTGGCTAAGCGATTTTTAGGTTTTAATTGAGTAGCATGAACATTAGTTTTCTCTTTTTAAAAAGCGAGTTAGAAAATTGATTTGAAAGCTACATTTTTATGTTGTATGGAGAGATGTGGATGCTGTCTGATTATGCAAAACTCACCCTCGTGATGCAGCGGTGTTTTGTTCGGTTGCCAGGGTGTTGCTATGCGGTTGCTTAGGTGTTCTGTAATTATAAACACGTTGTTAATAGGGCTGTGCAATGAATCGTAATTAATCGTAATCGTCAATTTTGCCTTTAAATTATTAGAAAAACGAAAAATTTGAGGTAAAACGATTACAAAACAACAATTACAAAAAAAAACGTATTGTGCTACATTCCATTTTGTAAGGATTTCTCATTTCTTTTGTTATTTCTAGCACAGCAGTGCAGATGTGCTATTTTTAAATTAGTTTTTATTTGTTTTTTTTTTCAGTTAAATTCAAGTTATTTAAGTTCTTTATTTTTTCAAAATTCAGTGAGTAATCATTTTTAATAATCGTGATCTTATATTGATTATACAATATAAGTTTGTTAAACTTATTTCATTTCTTTTGTTACAAGTGTATTTATTTATTTTTACCTTTAACATTTACTGTGTAAAGGGCCTTGAGAAGTAGATTTTAAAGGCGCTATATAAAATACAAATTATTATTATTAGTAGTAGTAGTAGCATAAGTATTAGTAGTATTAGTATTACTAAGAATTCTCAATGAGGTTTGGCACAGCTGTTGACAAATAAACCGTACACATGTCCAATGGTGTGAGAGCAAAAATTTAGAATATAAACATTTGTAATATATTATTTTATATATATATAATATTTGAAGAATTCTAATTCATTTTGATTGAGTGAAAATAACTCAAAAACATTTAACAGCTAACAAAAACAGTTAACATAATAAAAACATGATATCATAATAAAAAACATGATTTCATTTATTATTTGTTTTTGCAAATAAACTCTTCATTTATATTTATTATATAAAATAGCATTAGAGAGATTTATCATTATTGTTAGTTTTTTTTCTAGTTTTGTTCTGTAACACCATTTACGGTTTATTTGTCAACTACCCATATACAGATTTTTAGCAGTTTTATTTTACAACCGTATGGTCCGCAGAGTCTTTGTTTTAAGATCCTTTCACAGCCTCGCTCAGTTTCAGAGCTTCTTTGTGGTGTTATATAGCAGTGCTCCACTCCGCTCATGAGAACGCCTTGATTGACAAACGCTGCTTAAGTTCATTACACAAACTGCGGCTCTCGCTTGTTTTTCTTTAAGGAATCCCTGGTCTTGAAAAACAAGCGTTTTCTGCCCATCTCACAAATTGAATAACAGATGGCAGAGCGGGGCGATTGTAATTATTCACCAGCAAATCAGGAGAGCCTTCTCATCTATAAACCAGATCAGGGCCACAAGTAAAGCTACAGTCTATTATAGATGAACGGGCTTGTGTTTAATTGACTCTAATGAAGTTTGATAAGTTGTGTTGAGGTGTGCAGTTTAACGCCCCCTCCAAAGACCGCCTGAGTAAACTGTACGCGCTTTTTAATAGAAACATTTGTGTTGTTAGTGATGTTCTCGATAATGTAATTCATGTTTTAATAATATTTGAAGTCGATTATATCAACTTTTCCCTGACCAACGATTGCTTTCTGTCGAAATGGATTAGCTTTGATCATCGCCTTAGTGGTTTCCAGAACTTCGCATTTAATTTAATCTAGATATATTGCTTCGAATGTGGCTTGAAGTTTATTAGATTTAAAAATTGTTTGGACACTTTACAAGTCAGATAGACATGAGGGATACAGTCATATTAAAAACGACTCTTATTGCGTTAGATAACAACATTTCAAAGCAATTGGCATCTGCAAACAAATGATGCTTGAGCTTTAACCAACTGCTCAATGCGACCTGATCTCACGAGAAAACGTAACTATTTTAGGAGGTGCTGGTTTTCGTATACATTTGTACGATGTGACTTGTATTAACGATTACGGATTTGGGAAAATGCAAAAATGTTGCTTCACCCCTGACTGTAACTGGAGAGAAAGCAAATTGTACTGAAATGTACGAATGAGATCATATGAATTCATATGAATTATCCACCTAGTAAAATAGTTACAAAATGCCATTGCCATTGCCGCAGTACTATAACCATTATTGTAGTAGTATTGTATTGTATTGTATTGTAGTATTGTAGCAGGATTAATCGCAGTTCCCATTCAAATCATGATTAAATCGATGTGGGTATCGTGATTGTGAAAACGCTGCAAGGCTGCAATTGTGTTTTAATGCGCAACTTGTTCGTGAAGCACGGCTATGTGATCTGTGGGAAATGCTGCTCCATATGAACGCACTACGCGTTCGGAAACGTGCATTTAAAAAAGCAACACCCATCAAACATCATCATTATAGATATACTTTTTAATCATGAAAATACCTGAGGCGGCTTGAAAAACAGTGATAGAAAGATGCCAGATGCAGATAGGAAGACGGCATTTCCTGGTTATACGTGCGGAACTTCTTCTATGGAGCATTGGAGTTTCTTGCGAGAGCGCCCTCTGGCTTTCAAGTGCAGCTGCATTTAACAGTATTTCACTGACAAACTGCGCATAAAACATCGCAGCCAACCGCCAAATCGTGTGCGTTTTCTTTATCGATTAATCGTGCAGCCCTATGTAGTTCATCACTTTAGGGTTGTTAATAGGTAAAAAAATTAATCGCGATTAATCACACCCCTTTCGTGCAATTAACTGTGATTAATCGCGCACGTATAGTGAAATTAAACATACACTATTTATTTTGTTTAACATGTTTATGCTGTCAATCGATTAAAAAATGTACTAACTAATCACACACAGCATTTATGATGTTAAATATACTTTTACATTCTAATAATTTCGCATTTTATCTCCAAATGAATGTAGAAACAACACATTTCTTTAACAGCATCATTTTATGAATGAAAGCCAACATTCTAATATTGTTGGCTTTGCAACTGATGTCTTTATTAAATATATTATTTTTTCTACTAATCAAACCCATTATAATAAGTTTTATTAGGAATATAAGGATTCATATAAGGAAATAAATAGTTTTCAAACACTTCACAGTCTTTACTGCTAAATACATGAAATACAGAAGAATCCTCATTAAAGCCACAAAATCACATAGATTTCTTCTTTTCTTTTGTTCTTTGATTAACAGTAGTGACAGGAGTCACAGCAGCACATTTAAGAGCTGCCGCTCTAAGCAGGTTTAATGCGCTTCCTTTTTTCACTACTCTTTGCATTCATTTAAGACTTTATTTAACGAGTTGAATAAATACTAGACAAAATGTGCTTTGTGACATAATCTTATGTGTTTTTGTTTATTCAAGCACGAAAGAGAAGTTAATACTGGTGCGCTGTCTGACAGATTCTGACGCGGTCTTTAGCCCATGTGTTCACCATCAGACGGGACCGCTGTCGTGTTGAGCCGTGTTCCACAGCCAGCAGCTGTCAATCTATCAAACGTGTCAATAAAACCATTTCAAATCGCGCCATAATAGTTTATAGGCCGTTATATGAATAAGAGCATGATTATATAATGTAACACTAGACAATGATGGCAGAGAAAACGGATGTTGCGTTAATGCCGTTAAATATTTAAAAATAGTTGACAGCCCTAGTTTCTGTATTTGCCTATACTTATTTAAAATGTATTGACAAGGTGATCATATTTTCTATGATTGACAATGTGCCATGTCATCTTTGACAAAATATCAAAGCAACTGGCATTTAAACAGTGTGGCTTAGAAGTTACATATTTTGCGTACTGTATAAAGTTGGGTTTGAAGACTAAATAAAAAATTATAAGCTGAATGTTTGGCCTGTCGGCTTCAAAAGGCCATTTGCTCTGTTTTGATCAGTTTCACTCATGTTGGGATCCCCGTTGCTTCTTCCACTCGTCTTCCCTGTTGAGAATCAATACTGGCTTTCGATTGGTAAAGCCACTGCTAGTTTATTTGATGATACAATGAGCAGATTTAAACAACAGAAAAGCGACCTAACGGGTGACATCCGTCCGGGTGTGACAGGTCTTCAGATGACAGTGATTGATCCAGGCGTGTGCAGTCATTTGATTGATTTCATTATAATGTCGGTCTCGAGAGCATGTGATCTGTGAGCACCTGATCACAGAGTCAAGTCACACAAGTCAAGGCTCAGATGCATTTTTATTTTTAGGTGAACATTTCTTTAATGCATACATTTCACATTTTATTTCAATAGTTTAAAATGAGCCTTTACTCACTGTCATGTCACACAAAATAATATATTTTGAGAAATGTCTCAGTGGCTTTGTGTTCATATTGGAAGTCGTTGTTCGGTGACCAACATTCTTCAAAATATCTTATTTTGTGTTCTGCAGAAGAAAGTCACACAGGTTTGAAATTACATGAGGGTGGGTAAATGATAAATAGTTGAATCTTCCCAGGAATTTCTTGAGGTTGTCTGTGCACATTACTATGAGGTTAGAAAATATTTAAACATAAAAAATGACACGCATTCAATTCTTTAAGATAAAGTAACTCCGAAATGTCTCATTTTACTTTAGTTGTCAGAAATGTGACAAATGGTGGTATAAAATGAAATGACTGTTTTTAGTGCCAGAAAGTATACTAACATTATAAGTGGACCTCAGGGGTAAAGAGTAAAATGATAAAAGGGGTAAGAAACTCACCTACCGGTAAAAACGAATGAATCAAGCTCTTCTCTCATAGCGGAGAGCGTTTGTGCACCTTAGAGCTTAATGCTATGAATCACAGAGATGTAGTGAACTTTCAGGAGCACGACATCAGCCATGATGTGTCCGCTTATTACAGTACAAGTGACTTTGAGCTGCTTTTCTTATGAACTTGGTCATAAATATGGGTAGTTTTGGAGCTTGTTTTTCAGAAAACAGCACATATAGTGTACAGGAGTGGACAAAGGTGATGCACAGAGGGGATATTTGCACAAATGACCCTTCGGGTTTAGATTAACCTGGATGGAGAAAAAACTTGGTTAGGGCATTTTACACTTTTTTTGTATTGTTTTCCAGTACAAATATCTGGAAATTCTTAAATGAAGATACATTTTCTTGACAAGAATAGTAAACAAAGATATTAAAGGTCCAATGTGTGAAATTTAGCGGCATCTTGTGGTGAGGTTACGACTCGACCGCTCACCCATCCCTTTCGAGACACTACGGTGGCTGACACAGGACTAAGATGTCGTCATGTTTTAGCTTCTTTGCAGAAAGAGATAACGTATTTACGAAACGCGCTCTTTAGAGCAGTTTGTCCCTTTAGGGCTACTGTAGAAACAACATGGCGGATTCCATGCGAGCGGACCCGCGGTGTATGTAGACAGAACTAGCTCATGCTAAGGTAATAAAAACATAACGCTTCATTATATAAGGTCTTTATACACCTCTGAATAGATAGTTATGTATATTATATTGCATTTCTATTAATAGATCCTCCAAAGAATTACACACTGGAGCTTTAAATCTTCTTTTTTCTGAAAGAAAATGTAACATTATTGAACATTATGCTTAAAAATGTCTAAATATAAACTTGAAATACGTCACTTTCCTTGTCAAGTAAATGTATCTTGATTATATATATTAATATTTTGTTGACCATCTCTATTTTTTGAGCACAGCAGTCTTTCTTTTTTCTCAAGTCATTTTTTGCCAAGCCTCCTTAAATTTTTACTAATGCTGAGCTTCAGTTTACATTCTAAGGGAACTTACGCAACGTGCACACCAAGTCTTTAGTTTATTTTTAATAATATATCTGAATAAAGGGCGAAGATGTAAATTCTCCTGGGCTGGGACGGATACCACTTTTGGCCACTACTGTATTTGGACCCATAGAAAAGTGTTGTTTAGTTCATTTTATTCACATTTACATTTATGCATTTGGCAGACGCTTTTATCCAAAGCCACATACATTGTACTATACATTTGTTTTTTTAAGTATGTGCAATCCCTGGGATCGAACCCATGACCTTGGCGTTGCTAGCGCCATGCTCCAACCACTGAGCCACAGGATTCACATTTATATAACACAAACCAGAAACGCTGATATATAAATGACTGTCTTTGGCTTCTTTTGGCTATGCAGGCTTGTTTTCCATTTAGGTTTAAAGACAAACCATGTTTCTTGCACAACACAACATCCAGATATGCATAAGCCTTCAAGTGTACCGTAAAAGATCCGAAAGCGTAAGAAAACGCTGTTATGCTGTTGCTTAGCATTTTTAAGCTTGTCAGTTTTAATTCTCTTCTGGCCATCTGGTTATGCGAGCAGAAATATGATTGAGGTCTATTGTCATCTCTGCGCTGCTTCTCCAGCGGCAAAACAAATCTTGATTGAGCTCTCGTCCGCCTCATCGGTGGCTGCCGGGTGGAGACGACGTGATAAAATCGCCGTAGGAGCAGCTGGTTCCCATCTTCTCCTCGCGTTTCCATTCCAATGAGATTTATGTGTTTAGATGTTGATTCGTATGACTGACCTATTTTCTCTGCTCCGCAATCGCAGCGTGATGTTAATGCTGTTTCTCGTATCAATTTATAGGGGGCGGCGGCGGGCGTGCCACCATTACGGTGTCAGCGGTCACCCCCGGGAGGGCAGCGTATAATAAGAGTGATGGGTGGATGAGACGAGACGCCCTGCCTTGAAAGTAAAGCAGAAATAAGCAGTGAGGATAAAACAACTAAATTAATCTGGGGTGAATAAATGATGCTTGAATCTTTATTTTTAGGGTAACCTATCCCATTAATAGTCTTCCATCAAATCATAAAAATCACATGTATGTCATTAGAAGAGATCTCAACAATGTCTCGAACTGCGCTCAGAGTTACTAAAATGTCTCAATAGACTCTATATTTCTCAGCAGTTTTTCTAGAGAGTGAATCATTTATGCCATCCACATTCATTATATCGCTGTAATCTTTATGTCAGCAGTGCTCTCATTTGTGTCTATCTTTATTTCTCCTAAGTAGGTTTAGGCGAGCCATCTGAAGCAAGTACTTAAGATAACTGAGAACTATGTCTTAAAACTTATAGAACTTTATTGTCTTTGTGCAAGGACAGCGAAATTGCTAATTACACGTATTTACAAGACAGATATAGGCAATATAAACATACCCAATACAGAATATGAACAATGTAATATTGTAAACAGAATAATGCAAGTAATCTTTATGAGATAATAGCGCATGGGCGCCGATGATGCGTAGGCAACAACAGCAAAGGTGCAGTGAATGCGGGTATAAATATAAAATATTGCACTTTATCCAAATCTTATATAAAAAATGATTAACTGAGGAAAGAGTTGATTGTCATGTTGTTGTTTTTATTTATTTGTCATACATTTGATTGGTTCATTGAAATCTACCCTTTCGGTCCTGCTTGAGTACCAGCGGTTAGATTTTTCCCAGGATTGGTGTGTTCCAAAGCTTGCTCTAATCACTATGTTTTATGCTAAACTTAAATTGTCAGTGCCGGTATAATCCACAGCCGTGTCAACAAGATATGAGTAACGGGCCCAACCCTTTCAAACACTGAATGTTAAATGAATGTGCTCAGGGCCTGGGTTCTGCCGGTCCGCCTCTAAAAACCATTGAGGACCAAAATCACCGTATGATGTGACACTAATCATGAAGACAAAGGCCGATTTCGTTCATGATTGCCTCCAATTGCAGCTGCCTGAAAAAATTACTGGTTTAGTATTATCCAGACAGAATTACCCTTTTCACCACAGACACATAGATGTCACAGCTCCCGGCTGAAACGCACAGAAAATAATGAACAGTATGAAACAGGTAGTTTCAGCTCCGTGTTCTGATTGGACGAACATGGTGTGACGCTGCCGCAATGGCACTCGTGCAGTGGTTCTGATGTTGCTCAAATACAATGTCGTATCAGTTAGATTTCTGTTTTCTGTCATTTTATTAATATTTTAAATTAGCTTTTATTTTTATATATTTTTTAGTTTTCATGTTAATTTTGGTAAAAGTTTTAGCAATTTTGCTACGTGCATTTGTTATTTTTTCATTCAGGTTTATTTTTAACTGTTGTTTGGGTTTAATTTATTTCGGTGCTGGTTTTAGTTTAATTGTATCATTTTTATTACATTTTTTATTTTATATATTTTTTTCAATATTAGTTTTAGCAATTTTGCTAAGTGCATTTGTTAACTTTTCATTCATGTTTATTTTTATATTTAATAATATTTTCTTAATAATTTTTTTTTACTATTGCTGTTTGCATTCAAAGCTGCCATAACACACGCAGTTTCTGCCAATCTCATATTAATCTTGAGTACCTATAGAGTAGTATTGCATACTTCGTATATTCGAAGAGTATTTAGTTTTATCACATTTAGATACAGCTCTACGATTATTTCTGGAAAAATTCGACCCCTAGGGGTGTGCAGGGGGGGTGGAACTACATCACGAGCACACAATACATCATCGTAATACATTATCCCTGCATAACTATTGATTCACTATAACTTCGTATTGTTTACATTATGCACGTACGTGCCGGTTATCAACAAAACACAGACATATGACTTAGTTTCACTTACCGCATGCGGTTCATGTCCGGTATCTTTTAGCGCTGGGACCACGCCATCTATCAGTTTCAAACGATCTCCAAATCCAGCGTTATTTCCACGGATTTCTAAGTAGTTTCTGGAATCCAAACATTTTAACTGGACAGCATATCTTACTTAAAATATTTGTTTGATTTAGTTTTGGTGTCTAGAATATTGTGATGTAATCTCACTGCAATCAAATTGTAATGTTTATGAATTTTTGTAAAGCCATTTTGTTCTTGCTGCGTTTTCTCGTTTATGTATGTGTGTGTTTTGGTAATTTCCATAAAAGGTTTGTGGGGAAAAAAAGGCATTAGCATGCTGTTTGTAAATGTTTGTTTGATGTTAGGCTTCATAGCCTTCAACCAATGAATTAATGGATTTTAGTTTTTATCCTGAAGTCATTTTGACAAAAGCAGGCAATGCAATAGAAATGCAATAGACACTTTTGTCTAATCAACATTATGGAATGGATAGTTTCTGATTCTGATTGCTGATTGGTCAATGCCACATTCTAGTAGGCTAATGCTAAATGCTGGTTAAAAATGATGTCATCATTTATTTACAACCATGTGGTTCAAAACCTGCATATGGCTCTTTCTTCTGTGGAACACAAAAGAAGATATTTCATTTTCATTACAGTAGTGTACATATCGCGCTCCTATAAGCTGAAAAATGGGTTAATTTTTAGATTTTAGATGACTAAGTCAATGGCGCTCTCTGTCAGTTGGGCATACCAAGATGGCGGTGCGATCGATCGCTTCCGGTGGCTTCACCTCCTGCTGTTTGTTTAGCGTTTTAGATGCAGTCATTTATATAGATCAGTGAATGGAACTCATTAGGGGTCAGTGTTGTTTGGTTACCGACATTCTTCAAAATACCTTTTGTGTTCTACAGAAGAAAGAAACTCAGACAGGTTTGGTATGACGCGAGGATGAGTAAATGACAGAAGTTTCATTTTTGGGTGAACGGTCCCCTTTAATTCTTATCACTATGGTACAAAACAAATTTCCATTCTCATTCCCGTATGCAGAAAGCCGAAATTGCAAAGTATTTAGAAAGCATGGTCATTTTACTGCCTTCATTTTTTCTTTTTACATTTTCTTTGGTTAAATATAATGACCCAAACATCTGTTTGTATGTACTGCACATCTCCATCGCTTGCGTTCCTCTGGTTGTTTGCAGTTTGTTATCGAGTCTCATGGTTGGGTCTCATGGTGGTTGTGAGTCAGTGCCGACGTCTCTCACGAGCGATCATTCTTTCTTCTCTCCCGGCCAACAACAGACATGAAAAAATGTGAGAGAATAAGATCCTTTATCTCGCGGAGTCGCGGAAGCTAATTACGCCTTAAGGGAAGCGGAAGGGATAAAAAGAAGAGCTCAATTAATGCTAGTTGTCATTACCCATCTATTTGCTCAGGTTGTCACATAACAAGGTGCTAATTTGTGTGTAGCAGGTGGTAGATGCACACCCACGATGCTCGGCGGGTTGAAATATGAGGAACGGTCATTAAATGAAGCCACTATCATCTCCGAGAACAACCATCTGATGACAGTGACTCAAACATTTGTCACGGATGTAGTAATTCCTGTCACAATCGGACCATTACGAGCATCAGAGCAGATACTTACATGCTTTGACTAATGCCAGAGCGACATCAGATGTCTCCGGTTGGAGATTTTTCAGACGGGAGACTTGAAATGGGTGTTGTGGAGAGGAATACTAACTAGCTGTACAAGAGATTCCCAGAAGTAATTGCTCAGAGGTTGCTCTTTTAAAGCCTGGAGGAGACGGCTAAATTTGATTCAGAACAGGCAGCAGTGTTGCCAGGCGGCATTCTGGGACACAGAGAAAGTCTTGCTGCTCAGATGTTGCTCTTTCAGAACGTGTCAGTTTCGCTTCATTCGCTGGTTCTCCTAAAAGTGAAAAACAGAAACAAACGAGTGTAATTGTTGAATGCAGGAAGAGGATGGAGGTGTAAATGAATGTAGATCGAAGAGGTCAAATAATCTGGATTTGGGTCAATTTGATGAGAAATGTTTGAGTTCATATTGAGATCTTCAATGATATTGACTTTTGATGACAGACAAATCTGAGCTCAGTGACACTGACATTGTTGACATCGCTTCTGAAACTCCTTGAGAGATTTCAGACTCTCTCAGGAGAAATATCTAAGATTTAGAAGTTTCCATTTGCTCTCCATTTATCATACACTCGACACAATGTGGAGCCTAGCTTCAGCCCGACGCAGTTTTCATTTTCACGTCCTGCGCCACGCTGTTTACGTAGCAAATGCATCTGCTCCCATTTGTGCATCCATGGGCGTGCTGGTCTGAAAACGAGGTGTGTTCAGGCGCATTGTTGGCGCGTTGCTATTTTGAGGCAACTTAAATAGACTTCGCCACTGAACAACTGAAACCTGATCAGACCAGGCAGGTCTAAAGTCAACGGCGCAATATTTTTTGAGTTATTTAAAGAGCGCGTTTGTAATACGCGACTACAGGTGGGTGCACAGCGCGCGTACATTCTGCTTATTACACACGCGCAGCAGCACACATAATACTGCCAAATATTACAAATAAATGGATTACAATGTAAAAGATTATTATTGTGCACATAAAGATAAAAAATCCGGCTTGTCCTGCAGATGCGTTTCCTCCCTGGAGAAGCGTGCGGTGTTTGCTCTTGTAAATAGCGAATCCGCCATGGCGCGAGCGCAACTGCCTCTTAAAGGGAATGGGCGACGAGGCTCTGATTGGTTTACTGCATGTTTTGCCCAAAACACACCCATTACTGAGAATAGGGACAACACGTATTGACCATGCGCCTGGCGACCATTTTCCCTGTCCTTAAACTAGCAAAAGTGGATTCGGCCACGCCCTAAGCGCACTTGCGCCGTGCGCTGTAGACCATGCGCTTAGATGGTTAAAAAAGGGCCCGCAGTCTCATTGATGTCGAGAAATACTTGAGATATTAAAGAGGTCTCATCTGTCATTTTTCTTATGAGATGCAAATCGTAGATATTTACTTCCCAAACTATGTTCCTGTCTTAAGTTTGAACTGCTGTTATACAGTTTGTTTGTTAACGTGTTGTTTATATTTATCTAGTTTTGCCTTGCTGTGTGTATAGAAAATATCAAAGGAAATTTTTCAACATTAACAGTAATCGTTTTCTAGAAAAACAATATTACCACAACAGACGGTATGGCCCACACTGAAATTGGATTTTTCCATCATTGAGTAGTTTCCATGTAGTTTGTTCCAAGCATCTTTGAGATGTTGCCACAGTTCTTATTGATTTATGTTGTCTCAGTTTTTTGTCTCTTCATGTAATCCCAGACTGACTCGATGATGGATCAGATCTCTGTGTGGGCCATACCTTCTGCTGTAGGAATGCTTGTTTATACAAAAATCTCATAAGTAACTCTCAAAAGGCATGTTTGGAAATCTATATTTATATTTATACCGGCGCACTAAAGCAAGAGCTAAACATACATCTTACAAACATTTTTTGTAAAACATCTGATGTGCCTAAGATCTTTGCACAGTGCTGTATGTAGTTTTAAGCATTTTTATTTTTTAATGAAACCGTCATGCCATCCCAAATATGACTTTCTCTTTTAAGATGAAACCAAACAAACAATTTAATGCTGAAGTGCCATCATGTTATCTTCTTAAGTATAATATATGTATTATATGTTATTATTAAATGTGATTTTAAATAGAAACGCTCCAAAAAAGCACATCCGTCATCATCGTAACACTAATCCAAATGCCTCCAGCGGGTTAATAAATGTCTTCAGACTTATGAGAGAATTTTCATATTTTTGGGTGAACCTTTACAGTAAACAATGTGTTATAAACTGTAAGAGAAGTAAATTAACTTGCGAATGCTGTTTGACGTTAACCTTAAAGACGGTTACAGTGTGTGTTTTCTATGGCTTGGGACAGTGCACTAATATTTCATTCTCTCTTTCTTTTTTCCAGGCTTCATTTATACATGTGGTGGGACATTAAAAGGGAAAAATGGGACCATAGAAAGTCCGGGTTTTCCTCACGGATATCCCAATGGAGCGAACTGTACGTGGGTTATTGTAGCAGAGGAGAGGAACCGAATTCATACAGTTTTTCAATCCTTCGCTGTGGAGGAAGAATATGACTTTTTATCTTTATACGACGGACATCCTCATCCTGCCAACTTCAGAACGAGGCAAGTCATGTTCACAGGCGTTGTGAAAGGGGTTCTGCCGGGCTTACATTCATAAAATCAAAATGAGGCTTTTGTGGCTTTTACATCATGGCTTTCAGTTTCGAACGCGTGTGCAACTAAAAATTGTCAACAAAAAAAAGATTGCATTCAATATTTACAGTGTTCTTTCTGAACTTCTCCTGCTGGGAATGTACAACTTGATTACTCAAGAAAACGAAACGATTTTACGGCGTGGCGATTTTGTAAGATTTTGTACGTAAACCTAACCGTGGGGTGAAAGCAGATCGGATGGGTATGAATTCATCCAAATTTGGCTAAAATGTGGTTATGAATTGCCATGAGATTGTGTTGGGATGTATGTAGGTTTTTTAAGGTGAGTTTTGAATTTGAATTGAGAGTCAGAAGTGTGCGACAATGTTCGTTTTTATGGTGATAGGCTGATCCTTTATCTCATTTCTTATAAAGACACATAAATATGAGATGATAGAGATGACACAAGGGCAGTTATGTAGAGTATAATTCGCTAAGGACGAAGGTCAATTATACGGTGTATTTAGTAGTCATTATACAAAAATATCTCTGTCGAATGACCAGGCCATTCTCATGAATTGCGTATAAATAACACGCGCGTTGCATTATCGTGAAATACGTATGCCAAAGTTCGATTTTGCGTGCATAAATACGCCTATTTTTGCGTGCATATGATACGCCAATTTAGCGCGCGTGCATATTAACTGGCAATTTGTCTTATTAACCTGTCCCCTAACCCAAACCCTAAACCTAATGTTAGCGTGCGTGCATATTATAACCTCTACCCTAACCCAAACCCTAAACCTAACAGTATTATTTTCATTATTTCAGTGTTTCCTCTTCATGTACGTTTCAAAATGGCTGCTCTCCAGCGAGGTGCACGCATACATTGGCGTATTTATGCATGCAATATCGAACTTTGGCGTACGTATTTCACGATAATGCAACAGCGTGTTATTTATACGCAATTCATGTGACCGGGTTGCGAATGACACGTTTGTTAATCATTAGGAGCGCAAAAATGGGGTATGCAGTATATGCGGTGCATAGGGGCGCCGCACAAGTGGGGGCGCCATTGTGCCAAAATATTATTTAACGTTTTTTTAAATAAAACGTTATAAAAAATATAATGAAAAAGTCATTATGTAAAACGTTTTAGTTTCACTTTTGTCTAGCATTTTAAACGAGTTCAATAAATATATAATTTATTTAATCAAGTTATTATGTCAACCAATCACTCTTTGACAGTCAAATGACCAAATGGATCGAGCAAAGAAACTTCCCAAAGCGCAGAACAGAACATGAAAATGAAAAGTAAATTGACAAGTAAAAAACAAGTTATTTAACGTTGCCTGAGAGGTAGTTCATATTATAATACAATATCAGGTCACCTCTAGGCCTACATCTTTGGCGCTTATAAAATAAATCTATGTCTGTGAAGGAGTTTTGTAATTACATTCGGGAGAGTCTGAGATGGTTGTTAAAGCTGTTAAGTCTCCCACTATCACGCATTATCGGGTTCTTCATTAATCGTCGGACGTGTTTTCCCCATATGACGACGCGAGCTGTGCAGTTTCAACGTCCGGTCCGTGTCCTTCACATAATGCGAGCAGTTGCGTCTTCTGAAAACAGCGCGCAGCACAGAGCAACGGAGATATTGCATGTGGACACTCAAACAGCGCAATGATTGACAGGATGACAGAGACAAGAGCGCAAAAGAACGTTAGTTAATAAAAATAATTTGAGCGTTCAATGTAAGTGAGTTTGTCTTTTCCCTAAGTGGGAAAAAAACAAAGACCGTTTGTATATTTGCGTTATACAATGCGAGTATATCATGCGATACATCTTATTCGTCTTATTCTGATAATAATAAATAATGTTAATAATACTTTTTGTTGAAGGAAAGGGAATAATCTAAATGTATAACTTTAAAAATCAAAATAAGTTTATTTCCTCATCAGCACATCTCTAATCTCTTATATTTGGGATATTTAAAGAAGTTTTATTGTTTAAAACTTGACAAGCTTTTTTGTTAAAGGTTTTAAATGTCAAAATTCTAGACTACATAAGTGAAACTCACTTTTCAAAGAATACAATAAATAGCCTTATTTGGGGTTTTATTTAGTTATTATAAGCAAAAGATAAAATTATAAATTGTTTAGCCTGTTATCCGATTAATCAAAAAAACAATCGTCCAATTATACGGTTATTAAAATAATCGTTAGTTTCTGCCCTAATTTATTGTGTATGTCTGAACATAAACTTTATGTACTTTTACTACTTTTTGCTCCTTTGTTTCATTATTTTTCAGATTGTTATTTATCTTTTCAGAATTGTGTATCTGTTACACTGTGTGAAGCAGTTGGAAAAGTGTTTCTGTAAAAGGAAACCTTTATGCTTCTGTTATAGATGCAAATCTGATTGTCACCGTCACATGATGTAAAATAGAATGACTCCAAAGGTAATATACAACTTGTCTGCGGATTTTTTATTTGTTGTGTGTTTTCTATATTGGGGTGGCTGATGGGGCGCCAATACTGATCTCGCATACCCCTCAGAAAATGTGCAGTTGCGCCCCTGTTAATCATGAGTACTTATTTATAAATTATACACCCGCCGCCATTACATGGAGTCAAAATGCTCTGAAAGGCTTAAAAGAGCACAAAATTAACCTGCTCTTACGTTTCTCTAATTAAAGGTTAAATCAATTATAACGACACACTCTCCATCAGCCATAGAAACAACAGCAGCAGATCTCTGTTCTCCAGATGAGCCCAAAGACATTCTCACTTCCGCTCATTATAATGACGTAAAGTATTTGTTTTATGTCAATCTGGCCTTAAAGTTTCTATCCGAACATTATAGCGCTCATTGAAAGTCATTTCCGTTGTGGAGTGCAGGAGTTCTGGAAGTAAAACTCACATTCATTTTTTAAATGTAATAAAAAAAGTCATTTTCAGCGATAATGTATAAAGCCGCATCCTGCGCTCCCCAACGTTTGTTGCAGATTTTTCCGTAAACGTAAAATATATTGTATTGTATACTTAAAAGCGATGGCATGTAGTCAATCGTTTAATATTGTCCCGTCTCTTTTGATTCGATCATGTCGTTTGCAATGCTTCACGGGATGTGCAATTCATTGCCTCATAAAAGAATTTCAGTTTTTGTAATGTTGAGATTCATCTTGATATTGACGTATTTAAAATGCCTGTGGAGAGATTGAACAGAACAACATTTTTATGAACAAAGGATTCCAAAAATGTACGCCATACTTAAAATACATGGCGATATAAGTAAAAAAACCCCCCCAAAAACCCCCCTCTCATCATTTGTTGATCCTCATGTCTTTCAAAACCTGGATGACCCTTTTTTCTGTGGAACACAAAAGAAGATATTTTGAGAAATGTCTCGGTGGTTATGTGTTCATATAATGGAAGTCAATGGAGGCCAGTGTTGTTTGGTTACCAACATTCTTTAAAATATCTTCTTTTGTGTTCTGATGAAGAAAAAAATCATACAAGTTTATAATGACATGAGGATGAATAAATGATGCAAGAATTGTAATTTAAGGGTGAACTGTTCCTTTAAAAATTTGAAAAAAGGACCTCGTGTCACTATTATAAGGCCCTAGCCAGAACACGTTGCTGTAGTTTTGTTTAATTATTATTACATTTAATATAAAACTTCCCAAGCATACATCCCCGCAGTGTTTCTGTGCTCACCAAGACACAATTTCCATGAAACCAAAACTGACATCAAAGTGCAAAGCATGAGTAAATGTTCTCTCTTTTACAGATTTTAGGAGATATTCATCAGATAATGTCTGGTCACTAACCCTGTGAAGTTTTCCCATTATACTCTTCAAATTAGAGCGTGTAATGAATACAGCAAATCTTCACAAATACGTTGCGGAATAAGAAGGAGATTTTATTATCGAAGCGGCGAGTAAATCAATAGTTATTCCTCTTCTCTGCAGGCACGGCAGTTCATTATACACTTATTAAAGCATTAATCTAACAGCGCGTGAACCCCCGCCTGTCAGTTATACGGTTTTCTTGGGTTTAACAGGTATTACTCTCAAAATTTATTTGGTGTATTTGCTGTTGGAGAGTCTGATATGAGACTGAGGAGGAGCAGAGCAGCCGGTTTCATTAGCATGAAGTAATAGATGCTCGTGTCTTAAAAGTGCAACAATCCAAAGAGTGAAACGGGACTCGAATGGCTTCCCGGAACACGCTGGATCTGTCATTACTGAAGCATGAGAACATTATGTCCTTCTGACTGATCTGTCACATCCATGAGACGTTATTGTGTCCCGTATTACATCTGCTGCTGCTGTATGAGTCCTGCTTCAACTTTCTTCTGTGGGCCTTTCAAAGCTGTCAGGTAATGCTCATCCCTTACTCAAGTCTGTACAAGATGGAAGATCTCAAGCGGAGATATTTTCTGCAAGTTGCTTAATAAAGGGTGCTAGCTTTAAGTTTACATCATTGCACAAGAATTCAAAATGTCTTTTATGACCTTGTGAAATCTTTTTATGAGTGCCGTTTACTGTGTTGATGTATTTTCCCATCGACCCTTCTACACTTCTAGCTTATATGATAAAAGATGCAATTCATCACTTTTACTTTAAAATCCGTTAGAAAAACATTAAGTCTGTGTTAAATCTTATAGACGTTTCAGCAGCAACAACATAAACAAACGTTATGTGGCACAAACTTACTTCCGGTAGACCTCCACAAAGAATCAATAACTGTTGAGTAGTTTAATTTAATACACTTAATATACATTCAAATATTAATATAAATTAATAATACAATATATATAAAATTAATTGTTATAATAAAACCAAACACATACCGGAAGTTAACTTAAGGTCAGGCGTGTGCGTCTGATGAAACTGTCTATACACTTTTAAAAAAGGTGCTGCGTGATGCCATTTTTAGATGATTTTAGGCATCAGAAGAACCTTTTTTTGTTTCACAAAAGCTAAAAAAAGGTTCTTTTACATAAAAAAATCAAATAGAATTGACATTCTTAGAACATTCCATTCTTTTGTGGCATCTTTATTTTAAGAGTCTGATAATGGTTTATAAGTTGAGCTGTTAGGTATGTTTTCATTAAGATAAGTACGTGAATAACCTGCAATTTTATGTTCCAAACAGGACGATAGAGAGATGCAAAAGTTACTTGTTGATGCATAAATCAGTTTTTATTGCTATAACTTCATCTTTTCAAATATCATGCTTTGTATCTTATTTTGTTCAAATTTGTCTCTATAACAATATACGCCTTATTTCACTAGCAGTGTTTTTGTGTGAAGGCCCGGCAGACAACATTTGAGGACAAAACCACTCGTTTGCCATCCAGCAAATAGGGAAATATTTCGCTTTCCTCCGGCAACCCTCGACTTCAACACGTTCTGGAAAAAAATCCATTAATCAAAGCAATTCAAGCAGATGCCTTTGACACGGTACTTATCCAACTGCTTCCTGGCATTGCAATTTGTCATTTCTCCGTTCGGAAATAGAGTTTCTTCGACATCACACGGCTCTGTTTTCATAGCAGCCTGAACTGAAGCATGAGGACAGACGTTTGTGGGGCAGATCAACAATTAAAAGTTGACCTCCCGTTTGTTGATTGAGATTAGAGGCGTCAAATGATTTCATTAAAGCGTGACGCTTAGTTAATTGTGGTTTTTTTTTTTCCCCAGAGTATATATCCCTGATAGCACACATACATCTGGTTTACGTCTATTTGACGTCTGCATTTACATCTGCAAGACATCTACAATACATCGTTTGCTCATCTGCAATACGTCTCAGAGATGTCTGCTGTCAGACATCATATAGACATCTAGAAGATGTCTGTAAGATGTTTATGCTTTAGAATGGATGTACAACAGCTCTTTCTAAGATGTTTAGCAGATGTTTTTAAGCAGCAGATCTCCAGATCTTTAGCAGACGTATTACAGACGTTCAGACGTCTCCGAGACGTATTGCAGATGAGCAAACTATGTATTTAAGATGTCTTGCAGATGTAAATGCAGACGTCAAATAGACGTAAACCAGATGGATTGTGCTATCTGGGTAAAGATCGATTAAATTGATGGTTTATTTTGGCCTGTAAGAGTTGTTATTTTAATATCTTAAAGCTGCCGTTCTCCGGCTGTTTTTGAAGCTTTGATTATGTTTTTTTGGGTGTTTAATAGTGGATGTTCATGTATCTAGTTTTATATTTCACATATTTCAAGTCTATTGTTCGCCGTTGTCCCTCTTCTCACAAACGATCAGATTTTTCCGGTTTCTTTAAAGTTCCTCCTTCCGAAACGCTCTGATTGGTAAAGCTGACCAGGTCTGTCGTGATTGGTTTCCCGCTTAGAGTGTGCGTGAAGATGTCCCACCCACACCATATCTGTGAGAGCTTCCGCTTCTCAGGCTGTTGTGATTGGTCGGGTCCCCTCTCAGCGCACGTGTATTTATAAGCTTTGGCTTTTAGCAATAAACAGTAACAATGTCGTCAACTTCACTTCATCAGTTAAACACATGCGGATCGATCGAAGTGTAACGGAGGTCTGCTAGTGCATGTGCAAACGTCAGTCTTTGTTAGAGATCGCATTTTTTCCTACTATGGCGAGGGAAATGACACCCCTGATAGCACACATACATCTGGCTTACGTCTATTTGACGTCTTGAAGACATCTGCAATACATAGTTTGCTCATCTGCAATACGTCTCGGAGATGTCTGCTGTCAGACGTCATATAGACATCTAGAAGATGTCTGTAAGATGTTTATGATTTAGAATGGATGTACAAGAGCTCTTTCTAAGATGTTTAGCAGATGTTTTTATGCAGCAGATCTCCAGATCTTTAGCAGACGTATTACAGACGTTCAGACGTCTCCGAGACGTATTGCAGATGGGCAAACTATGTATTGCAGATGTCTTGCAGATGTAAATGCAGACGTCAAATAGACGTAAGCCAGATGGATTGTGCTATCTGGGACCAGACCGATTGGCGTCAGACCAGTTATTAACACTAAAAACAGAAGCGTTAGTTTTGCTTTTTTATATTGGACCTAAATTGGAAAATAAAACAAGCAGATTGACAGGGGAAAGGACGTTTCATAGAAAGGTTTTAGAGGTATGCGCGCACACACACAATATTAGTGTGTTACACAGAACAGCTTTCACAGCCGATGTTAAAGTCATGGAAGCTCTTATTTGACCATTGGTCATCTTAGAATGTGTGTAGCTGAATTCTTATTACCAGCTGTAGGACTGTGATGAAAGTGAAAGCAATTAAGTGCACAGCTCAGTCAAATGTTTACAATCTCTGGTAATCAAACACTACTCCAGCGGCTCTTCCTCTTCTCTAAGGAAGACCTCGCCCCTTTTTTTGGGTATTCCTGTGGGCGGAGGTTATTCGAAAACTCGGAATAGTGACATAATTTACCCGGGAAGTGAAGTGCTGTAGTCCGATTCCAGCCGTTCTCAAAAGCAAATTCTGTTAAAGACAACATCTCGCTTGGCATTGAACTTTGAGCTTTATCATTTTGCAGATTTTATTTATCTTCTAACAGCCACATTACACACTCACTAAAGTTTGAAAATTGGCATCACTGGGAATGGCACCTTTAAAATACTTGCAAACTTGGATAAATTGGACTCATTACAGAGACTCAGTTGTATGAAAATAAATTAGAGCTAAACAAACTGTGAAGATACGAATTCTCAAGATTCTGTGTTCGCCGCAAATGAACAATAAACTAAAGCTGAACTCCAAAGATAAGAGTGAGAATGATAAATTGTTTTTCAAAATGTCACGATTAGAACGTCGTTTTTCAGCACACACAGAAAACACACGTGCGTGAGAAATACCTTTTCCAGAGCTGATGAATGAATCCGAAGCGGGCGCGAGTAATGAATTTGGTTCTCGTGGAGCGTTTCGCGAGATTGCGAAAGCATATCTGAAAGAGATTTTTCTTTCTCACCTGCCCGCTTCAGAGATACGGGGCGGCAGTCAGATACAGATTAACGGCAAACGGTCAAAACATGTCAGGATCAAGGAGAAGCTTTCTAACAAAGTCTGATTAGTGAGGCGGCGCTCCGTGTGTATGCAAGGCCGATCCAAGCACGGTTATTTACTCAACCTTCAGAGAACGCAGGGCTAATTGGATAGCGCGCTTCGGTCAGACGCGACGCGCGGCGCGTTTGAGTAATTGGCCTGTCTTGCTTCTCTTAAATAGTGTCTGCCCAGTCATTTAACTTTGAAGCGGCTCGCGCCACGTTCGCAGACGCGCACGCGGCATTTATGATGTTTTGCGCTCCGAGTGGGAAATTGGTCAGCTTGGCTTGATGTGCAGTGACATCTTGTAAGCACAATTCGTCTTACAATTCTGGAATAAGGAGCGGGAGTCTCTGTGGGCAGCGGCATCGCGCGTGATAGATGACACGTCAGCGGTGTGAGTCTGCCGCTGCTGAAGCTGTTTGCAGCAGATTGATGTAAATGTTCACGGAGGTCATAATACTTTTCTTAAAGGATTGGTTCATCCAAAAATAAAACTTCTGTCATCGTTTACTCTCCCTCGTGGCATACTTAACCCGGATGGTGGAGCCTGTCCAATGCCTCTTTGCCATACAAAAAAACTTTATTTGTTTAGGCACTGAAAAGGGTTTTCATTCAACCAATTAATAAAGTTTAGGGTCATTTTAGGTCTATATTTTATCATTTGAGCCAATGAAAAAAAAGGTTATTTATTTTTGATTGGTGTGAATCCTTACCCTAAAATATTTTAATTGGTTGAATGAAAACCTTTTTTCAGTGTGGCTGTCAAATATTTATTTATATGTATTATTTATTAAATAATTTAATTGAATGAATTATTAACGAATTAATTTTATTATTGTTTTGTTATAACAAATAAATGATCATTTTATCATTTTTTAATAGATAACTATTTTTTTTAAATAATGAAGAAATAGCAGCCAATAAGAGCTCCTCTCCTCTCCTCTCTCCTCTCCTCTCCTCTCCTCTCCTCTCCATTAACATGTGACCTTGTATTTACAGCCGTGCTGATATTGCACCGCTATTATACAATAACAAATGATCCGAGCTGATGTTACCATGGCAACCAGATGCTGGGGAAAGCGACCGAGTCAGACTACTGGCTATTAAAATTAAAAAAATTACGTCTGCTGATTTTAAAGGGATGGTTTATGCAAAAATAAAAATTCTGTCATCAGTCATTCACCCTCAGAACGTGTACATGACTCTCTATGGTACAATAAAGAAGATATTTTGAGACAAGTGGTTTTGTATTCGTGCAACGTAAGTCAATGAAGGGCCAGTGAACTGTCCCTTTAAGGGTTTTTAAATCAATCAGCTCTTTCTATCATGTACGGATTTTAATCAAGATGTTTATATGAAGCCTGAGTTATTAATCGGTTTATTAACAGATATTTTGGTTGCATGCATAGTTTGCATACATGTTTATAGTGCTGTGTATTTATAGATTTATTGAATGGTCCTTCTGAACAACATGTGTATGTATTATGTCATTGTTTTCTTGAGCTGCTTGCGATTATACGTTGCCATGGTTACTGCCGTTGACATTGATTGCATTTGCATGTAAGGGTTATGTAAAAACAAAGCTTGGGTGAGATTCCAAAGATGCATTATTGGAAGGCAGCTGTTGTGTATTTGCCGTGTGTGTGCGTGTATGTGAATATGGACTCACAGCCAAGAAAAACCAATAAGACGGAGAATAATTGTGCTCTGTTTGGGATAATTCATGTCTTTTCTCCAGCGTTTGGTTGTTTCACAGACGTGGTAATGAATCCCTCAGATGCGCTGGCTTCGTGTCTGCAGGATCAAAAGCTTTACTTTTCAATTGCCAAATAATGGCAGGTATATTGCGCTTTCTCAAGTGTGTTACTTGTCTGTGTGATGGCTTGAAGATTATTTGGGTCACTTTGCACTTTACCAAATTAAAACTTGATCTCTCAGATGTTGCTCTGTCATAGCTCAGGAGATTTGATGGCGTTTACAGTTGTGTTTCATTTACGTATCGACGTAGTCTCAGATGTTTCTCCTGAAAGACATGAAAACAGAAACAAATGAGACTGTTATTGTTCAGTTTGGATGACGGAGGTGTAAAATGTAAAATAATCTGGATTTGGGTATATTTGATAAGAAGTGTTTGATTTCATATTGAGATCCTCATGACATTTGATTGCAGACTGGACAAATCTGAGCTCAGTTCGAGACGTTGTTGACATCTTTTCTGAAACTAAAGACATTTGTGCGTCGCCCCAGTATAAATCTGATGTGCCCCAGTATAAATCTGATGTGCCCCAGTATAAATTTCAAGTGTAAGTTTTAACAGTTTACTATTTGTCATTAGAGGAAGGGACTACAGAGAAGCTTTGTCATTGATTGGTGCTAAATAGAGAGACTGTAATCTGAATTCATGTGAACCAACAGAAAGTGCTTGTCAGAAAGTATGTACAGTATTTAAAATGTTTACAGTGTTACACATTAAAGCAAAATGAAAGGTCTCTTGTTATTATTACGTTCTTGTTACGATGAGTCCATTGTGTATTAAGGACACTTTTCGCAAAAAACAGCCGCTGAACTCATGTTCGCAATACATGTAAATATACCGTCAAATAAAACTTTAGAACATTTGCCTGTCGTTCGTTCTTGCTGTGAACGGATTTGAAATGATCCAGCGCTGTCTCAAGTAATCCACAGATAAATGACGTTTCCTGCACTCCTCGGTGGTTAGTTTCGTTTTAAACGTCTCGTATATTATTTCGTTCGTCCTCGGGCTCAAGAAATCTGTCACAGCAAACAGCGACTCGTAGTAATGCGCTCACGTTGTGTGTGTAAACTTGTCAATGACGCTGTCCGTGACCCGCGCAGTTGACTATCGCACACAGCTTGCACTGACGGCGGCTCGCGTTCTACTCGTCTTTCCACATGAAATAACAACTAGAAGAAATTCCAAATTTGCAGGTCACACATGCGCGAGTTCTTGTCAAAAATGCTCGCACAGTCTCGAAAACTGGTCGCAAAATGCAACCATTTGGTCGCAGTCTGGAGCCCTGAGTTGGTAAAAAAAAATGAAACAACTTTGTTTGGAATATTGTTTAAAACATTTTTTAGATAAAATATGTTCTTTATATTAGTTGGAGCCATAAAATGACTGTTTTCTTGAAACATTGTAGGCTAGTTGAGAATTCTTGAATGGGTGAAATGATTGATTGTTATCATTGTGTAATGAATGCAGATGTGCAAGAAAAATGTATCTCTGCTTTCATTATTTACATACAATGCATGCAAACATGTTAATAAAGTTAATGTTAAGTATGTTGAAGATACCTAAATATTTTGGAATACATAAATGTTTACCTTCCCCAGTATTGTTGCACTGTAGAATAGTGGTTTAAGCAAGGGAAGTTTGTATAGTGCATTGTGTTGCATACTTCTTGCACAGGTTTTTAAGAAAAAAGTGATAGAGTAAGTCATGGGGACTCGTGCCCCAGTAGAGCTTTAGGTCTAGCAACGCCCCTGCATTTGTGAGATTTCTGCCTCTTTCTCAGGAGACACTCAAGCGAAATTTCCCTTTGCTCTCCATTTCTCATGAATGTCTAGGAGAAATAGTCATGATATAAAAAGATCTCATTTGTGATTTTTCTCTCTTATGCAGTCCGTGCATAGCCAGATTGATAAAGTCCAGTCCGGTTTGTCCAATAACACAATTCCGGCGTGCTTTTCAGATTTCTGTGCACATTGTGCTTCATCTTGGTCTTTGAATGGACTGCTTGAGATTACTTTGCACTTTCAGTGACCTTTACTTTACCAAACATATGTTTGCATGTGCTTTCACATAACTTAAATCCCACTGGTTTTGAAAGTAAAAAAAAACATTCTAATTGCCGGGTGAGAGGTGAGCTTATGAAATCATTAACCTGAACTCCAGCGTTACATTGACTTTACAATAATTCAATAATTCTCCGATTTTTAATAATAAGGCATGTATTTAACTTCTGTAATGTGATGTTATTCCCGAGTGAACCCGAGTTTTCTGCCGAAACGGACCATTGGCGGCTATTTAGAAATTACACTGATAAAATATTCGTATACATTTCGTTATAAAAGTTATTATATTGTTCGCTCAATAAAATTGATCAGGCCTCACAGTTCTGCTGATGGTACTTTTGTGAATATATTTTTGTTGCCTATCTTTAAAGAGTTATGTGATCTGTTTAAGAATGATAGGTGATACACAAACATTTATTTGAATGAGCTGTTATGAAACTTTCTCCATACGATATTTGTTTACCTAGAATAGAACTGGTGTATAACAGGCACGACTCATGGGAGACACTATTGTTAAACAAGCTCTGAATAAAATGCTTCAAAGAGCAATTGGACACTTGAAATGTCATTGCAGCACAACGTGTAAAACCAACAGGGGTCATTTGTAATAAAGATACACGACTAAGTCATCCCCAGAATCATTGCACTTGGAATTTAAAAGCAATAAAGACAAGACATAACTTGCATAAAGAGCATTAATGGATCATGCAGGTTTTTTGGTACAAACTTTATAAACTTGAAAAGTTTCCAGTGGATTTAATGTCCACCCATCACTGTGATTCTGTCAGTTTTTTGATCCACTGGTTTTCTAAACCAGAAAAATCGAATTTCCATCCAAATGATGCCGGCGGAAATTAGTAAACCTTTCTGGAATAAAATGACAGACTCTTTTGTCTTGTTAAGGATAATTTCATTGCTATTAGCTGCTACATTTAAACCATTTTATATAATCGGTGAAATTACAGCTTGATTGGAAGATAAGCGCATGTTTTTGGAACGATTAATATTTCATATCAAACATTTTTACTGACACGGTTGTTTCCCTTAAGAAACTTGATTACAAAACTAGAAAATCATAAAATTGCCATGATGATTGCCATATTATAAATAAAACTGAAGGACAGTCATTATTTGTGTAAATAGTTTTTACATGGTTTGGTGCGTTGCTCATTTCAGTATTTGATTGAATTATCATAGTTTTAAAACAGTTTGAAGGCGTTTCAGATGTTTATTTAGCAAAATATAAAATGTCCCATTTAAAAAAAAAAGGTTTAAATACTAACGTAATTCCTGGGACATAAAGATGCTGATACATGTTTGTTTGCATGGGAATCTTTCACGAACATTTTCTCTTTTGTCACACAGGATAACCGGATTCCAGTTGCCAGCGCCGGTCACAAGTACTGGGTCCATCTTTTCTCTGCGTCTCACCAGTGACTTTGCTGTAAGCGCTCATGGATTTAAAATATACTATGAAGGTGAGACACATTACTCAACCTTACATTTTCTCTGCTGTTTACAAAGGCTTTTAAGTTTGAAGGTGGAAAATCGTGCACTGTAGCAGTCAATTAGGATTTGTATCACTTAAGTGTGTGCGTGCGTGTGGTTTTACAGCAGGCAGTGGGCGGAAAGATAGAACAGGAAAAAACGAAGTATTTATTCTTTAATACTCTGATAAAAGGGACCATATCGTGCACTTTTATTGTATTATTTGTCATGTTCTGTGTACTTGAATAGGCAAAGAGTGATATCTTTAAAATCATTGGCTAAGTTGCAAGGGTCTTGTTTTCCGTGACATGCCCCTGTTAGGAAAAACAAACACGGTTTGTCTGTGCCTCTCAGATCAGCAAACAGACTTTAAATCACTCGTGTCTCTGTAAATAACTCCCCGTAAGGGAATCTTTAGTTAGTAAGCAGATGCTGTGTGAGTCTGGATGTCGATTGGTTCCGTTCGCAGGCGTCTGGGTCACACCGTCAATGACCGTCATTTCTCAACCGGTCTCCATCATTCCATCATTCAGTCCACCTGACCGGACCACAGCATGCTAGTCCATCTGCTGCTTCTCTACAGTGTAAATTATTCATAGCCACGGTTCAGGCCTCGTGCTTTTGTGTTAAATGTCCTTTAGATCTTTATGGGTTTTGGAATATTAATCCTGCAGGGTATTACACTCTTGGGGGCATTAGATTGCCATTGAATTTACAATTACTTTGTGTCCTTTCTAGTCATCTTTGTAGTTTAATATATGTACTGTAAATGAGGAGTTTGAGGACACTCACACTGATGTTTAAAAGTTTAGGGTCACTGAAAAGTGAAACGTTTCTCTTCATCTTCAAACCTTTGATCTATGCTTGAATGTCTTGTGGGGATGTAACTGCGAGCCGGTTGAAAATCGCTTATAATACGCGACGATTCAAGTCGGTTGAAAGAATCGCAGTACGTGTTTTGAACAGCAGGGTCGGCTGTTTTTTGCAAACTTGATAAACGTGGATATGCTGATATTTCCTAAAAAAGTCAAAGTTAGAAAAAGCGCAAAGTCTGAGTTTGTTTATATTAAAGAGACTTTTGGGTTATTCGTTTTTATTGGATTTGGAATTTGTTTTAAAGCTGCAATTTAGTTTTGTTAATTGACATAATTTTACCAAGAATCGTGCAGCATTCGAGAAATAATAAAAGCGCAGTTGTTCATTTTTAATCAGTTCATTCTCTAAAAAATGGTGAATAAAATCGCACCGTGAGATCAGAATCGAGAATCGCATCGTGAGCTGAGTGAATCGTTACATCCCTACTTGCGTATAATTGTGTTGAAGAAGATAGTTTGAAGAATGTCGATAACCGAACAACGGCGGTACCCATTCACTGCTGTTGTATGGACACAAAACCAATGCAGGTCAACGGGTACAGCCGTTGTTTGGTTACCGACATTCTTTAAAATATCTTCTTTTGAGTTCTGCGGAAGAAAGAAGGTCATGCATGTTTTGAAACGACAAGAGGGCGAGTAAATGATAACGGAAGTTTGGGGTGAAGGATCACTTTAAAGAATTGTTTTTAGTCAAAAATGGCTTGGCAACCTGTTGCTACGGTTATCACTATGCCGACCATTGGCATTTCAGGCGCGACTCCTGTATTCTGTCCAGACTAAACGCGTGTCACACCTGAAGAGCTGTGCGTACGTGGCCGGCCTGTGATATTCACCGAGTTCCTCCGTCTCAAGGATTTTGTAGCTGGGTAAAACAGTTCAGCGGTTGAAATTCTGATGGCTTAAAGCAGTAATACCACACCTCTCTCCAACAATCCACTCAGTCTGAAGGATCATTCCTGTCCGGCGTAAGCAGTTTGGGTTTGGAGCTTTGTTTAAATCCCTAAGGTAAGTATAAGCCTCAGCCAGCACCACTAACAAGCGTTTGGTCTGCGTCCAAACTGCGCTGTATTCTGTTAGAAATTCACAGTTTATGAGAGAGATAGACATCGTGCACGAAGAACACGCGGGGGAGTGAAATCTCATTTTGCTTGCTGTCAGTTTGCCATCACGTCGCAACAACCAAAAGCATGTTTGACAGTCGGTACGTACGCGTTGATTAATGTCTCTATCGCCATCCGCTACAAGTCATCATCTCAGTATAAAGTACAGAGAATCTTCAACCTTTCTGTCTGCGACACAGCGCGTGCCCTTCGGATGAATGCTAATGACTTTGGAAATACCTCACGTCACCATCGACATGCTAATGTCCGGTCATCACGATGTGCATTAGCCGCCCCCCCTCCGCGAGGTCTCCGCTGATCTGAATGTTAGGAAGACCCCGACCGTCGACTCAGAAGCATTTTCAGGACTGACCGCCGTGCATAGAAATGAGCGAAATATAAACGCCGGCAGGAGGTGGCGGTGGTGTGGTAATGTCTCCGGAAGGCCCGTCTCTCTCTGCTGACCCACCGGATCTGCGTGTGGAGGGTTCAGTGAAGGTTTGTGTTTAACGATTGCAAGGAAGCCACGGAAAGCTCAGTCATTCTGAATGCGTGGAGACTATCGACGGGCTCACGGTGAAAGATTGCTGCGTCTTGAAGTGCGCTCGGTGCCGCAGTGCTCTCTGACAAACTTCCATCATCTTCAAGGGCGGTGGAGTCATTAGACGTATGGAGGGATAAATAGCTCATCTCCAGGGATAAGTCTGTGGCCATTACTTCAACGCCTTTCTCATTGTACTCAAAGCCCTTCAGGTTACAGATGTGATGCATCAGATTTGACCTGAAAATAGATGAATGCACGGTGTGATAGAATGTAAAAAGACCAAATCAAATTTCTCTCGTTTTCTCATTATAAAATAATATACTTTTGTGTTTTATGTGTATGAACAAGGCTGTTGGTCTAAATCTGTAAAATATCTCCGTAATTTCACGTCTAATTGAATATTTGCAAGCATGAGAATTCTCACATTGGTGAACGTTTTTGTTGTTTTGAATGAAATTAAGTCGCTTAGACTGATATTACAAATCTTTCTCCCCCTTTATCTTATTAACTGTCATGTTTTATAGTTTACCGAAGCATTTCCCAGAAGAAAAAAGTAATATCTCAAATATTTCTCCTAGATATTAAAAGAAGAGCAAATGATTGAAAAAGCATTTGAATCTGCTCATAAGAAAGAAAAATGACAGATGAGATCTCTTTAATATCTCCGTTATTTCTTCTAGACATCAGTGAGATGGAAGTCTCATCTGCGTCTCAGATGTTTCTCTTGAGAAAAAGAGTCTCTCACAAATGTGTCTGTCATTAGATTCAGAAGAGCTGTCAACAATGTGTCAAACTCAAAATTGTCAATATTATTGAAGATCTCAATATGAACTCAAACATTTCTCATCAAAATTATTTTTTCTCTACAAACTACATTCATTTTACACCTCCGGTCTCTTCATGCGTTTTACCAATTACACTCTCATTTTGTTTATTTTTTATTTTTCTTACGTAATTTAAGTAGAAACATCTGAGACTAAATTGAAACTCTATCAAATCTGTTGAGCTTTAAAGGAGCAATAAAACCGAGCATTAAAATCTTCATCTGGGTTATTACGAATGATCTTTTAGGTTGACTTTAATGACTTTTATCAGTTCGTGTCATTTTAAGTTTTTTTTGTAAGCGTTTATCTTGGTAAATGTGACAAATAGAGCAGGTTTATCATCGTGTACAATGGTTTGAAATGAAAGGTCACAGATAATCTGTGTTCCATTTTTTTTTAGAAGATTACAAATAAAAGTGTCATTATAGTGTTTCTGGTGGTCTCTTCTTGGACACTTTGGGAGCCGTGATGAACATCTCCGGCAACCACAAGTGGTTTAAAATAGCTCAATTTCTCCTCATAAGAGAGCTGAGGTCAGTGTCAGGACCTCTCTGTGTGTGATCATCTATCGCAACCGTTTATTTCAGCTTCAATATGACTCGAGCCCTCAGGCGGTTTATTTTTTAAAACAACCGGAATCTCACTTACAGTGAAAGGCCTTTAATGCAGGAATGTGCAGATCTTATTTTGTTCTTTGTTTTAGTAATTATTTTTTGGTTGATTTTCTTTTTAGTGGTGGAAGGATTCCTGGTCAGAGTTATTGTAGATTTTTGTTTTATTTTTAATATTATTTTAAATATTTTAAATTAGTTTTTATTACAATTATTAAAGTTTAAAAGTTTCAATAAATTATTTAAAGTGTAACGTATAATTTTAATTATATATTAAAGAATATTAATTCATATTTTTTGTGTATATATTTTTCATTTATGTAGATTTAAATTCATATATTTTTATCATATTTAAGTTTAATTTGAAGCATTTTGATGTGTTTTTTAATATTTTTACTTAGGTTTAATATTTTTTTTACATTTAGTTTTTATTTATTTCCAGTTATATGTTTTGTACCATTTCAACTTTCTTCAGTTTATTGCTAAGGCAACATTTTTATTCAGTTTAATCCAGATAATGTTGACCTCTCTTTTTTTAATTTCAATTGAAGTTCTAATATTTTTAGTTTCTGGTTGTAATTCTTGCGGAAGGGGGTTTGAACCATGTAATATTCTGTATGCGTTACATGAAGTAGTCCATTTCTGTGTGTGTATCATCTTAATCTGCGATTTTGTCTTTGCATCTTGTTTTCCAGCAGACACGTAGTCTAAAACAATTCCTAAAACAAGATGAAATGACACAGCGGACCGGTTTCACATCCAGATTTCTTTAGAATATGTCTTGCTAGTTGATTCGTGGCTGGTGCAGATCACCCAACCACGTTGATTTTGACGAAACCGCATCATTTGTGGCAGATGCTGGACGTGTAATCTTCCCTGCGTGCTTATGACAGGTGACATGCTGTGTTTATGGCATGTTTCTGTCGGTGTTTGTGGTATAAATTGTCATGTTAAGTAATTGAAGGTATCGTGCTTCATCAGATGTTGGGACAGGCCGCTGCTGTGATCTTCATGTAAATACAGGCGGAATTAACGAATAACATCTTAGAAAAGAAGCTTTGTGTGTTAGACAGATGAAGCTGAAGGGATGTTTCAGGAGAGCGCAGAATGAAGAGGAATCTTATGAAGGGATTGGTGATGTCAGCCGGAAAGAACATTTGTTCCAGTGTTTATGTTTTAGGACTTTTAGTCAAGAAAAACCGCAACACAATACAAGAAATCATATCTTAGTAAGGAGAGCAAAATAAACAGGCTTCTCGACTTTAACCCCTCTGTGCTAGTTGGTGCAAATTCATCTGTCGGTTGTTGACAAAATATTCATGGCTGTATTATTCATATTCTAACATTCTAACAATTTTATAATTGCTTCTTTGTCGAGATTTAAATAATGAAAATCCTCTCTGCAAGGTAATACTTTCCGCACAAAGCCCGTCTCATTTCTGGCCCATTTATTTGACTGCCATAATACCCAATGCCAACCTGTAATGAACAGGCGATGCCTCCATTACCCCAGATCAGGGGCGTGAAGCTCGGTGGGACTATCCTGACGCCATTGAGACGGGCTGACAGATGTGCCGTGTTCCCGTGTGGAAAACAGACAGCGCGTAAGCTTGGATTGTTGCGGAGAGCATTTGATCAACTTGAAGCACGAGCGTTTTAACAGCGGGACTCCTGAACGCAGCCGAATGGAAATTGAGTTTGTTGGAAGTGTTGGTCCCAAAGTGTGCGCTCTGTTGTTAAAGGCAGATTAAGAAAAGTAGGTTGTGCGTGTTTGAGTGATGTGGAGATCATGTTCTCGCCGGTGTTAACTGACAGGGGAATTTAAGACACTTTATATGGATGACTCTAGTGCTCGTGTTGAGATTAAATGAATGGTTTAGAAAGTACAGTATAGTACCAAACAACAAATACACCTCCAAATGCTGAATATGAATCATCTGCTTTAATTATAATTTTGCATGTCCGGTTGGTCCAACGCTGGGAACTTCCTGTTTTTGTTTTTTAACACTACACGAACGTTTGAGCAGAATACAACCAACAGAAAACTGAATAAAAATTATAATTATAGATGTAAGATAAAAAAAACGAAACCAGACGTGCTTCTGCACCAGTGTTGTTTACATCTTGCAAAGTGGTCTCTAAAGTGCTATGGACATTCACATGCAAGTCTGCCAAATGCATGAATGTAAATAGAAAGACATTACATCCAAGCAAATATATGCATGCATATGGTACATACATATGATACATTAACCATGATAGATTTAAATATTATTTATTTTATAGTACATATGACATATATATTTTTTTCTTTTTCCTATGATTAAAATGTGAGTTGATTTACTCATATTTATTGTTTTCATTTGCTTTTAGTCATATACATTTTTGTATGCAAATATCGTTATCTTATAATTTTGGAAAAATGTTTTAAATAAAAATAATTTATGTTGATTATTTGGGCTTTTTCCTCTCTCTGCACAGTATATGAATTGTTATATTTGGTTATCTTGCCTTCATTTTCAAACGAAGTTTGAACGCCAAATTTAAAATTACATTTTATTTTAAAAACACACTTTTTAGGTCAAAGATTTCTTTCTTAACTTAGTCTGTGGAAACTTGTTCCACTATAAAGAACCTTTTGTGCAACTATTAGTGGTTCTTTTATGGGTTCAGTGGTTGGAGCATGGCGCTAGCAACGCCAAGGTCATGGGTTCCATCTCAGGGATTTCACATACTCCGAAAACAAATCTATAGTACAAAGCAAAGTAAGTCGCTTTGGATAAAAGCGTGAATGTAAATGTAGTTCGGTACCTTTATTTTTTAACAACGTTTGCATTATCTGCATGTAGGTTTGTGGAATATGTACATTTCAACCTTGTACATTTAACAAAAACTATTAGTGCAATAATTTACCAATCCCTTATGAAAAAAAACTATAATCGAACTACAAAAACTATGGTTTAACTATAAATAAAACAACAATAATATTTTTACTACAGTAAAACATGGTAACCTCAAATTAACCATGGTATTTGTTGGGCTCAGTTTTCCCACATTGGCAAACTTGACCTGTAAAAAGCATCTTTAAAACAACATATTCTATTCTGTTTAGTAAACCAAAAACATTTTTGCATACTGTACCATCTCTTGGCTTGCAGAATGCAGTATTTTCTGACATAGCAGGCGGTGTACACTGATATATATATTCATATTTATGGCTGATTCATTTGAATTCAGCTGAATGTTGATGGCGGTAGCAGTTTGAAATGGGATGCACATACCCGCTGATTTTCAGCAAAGACCCAAATGGATGTTTTTGATAGCGGTAGCTGCTTGGAGCTGATGCATGATGGTTTAAATCAAAGATAAAGAAGCTTAACGTGTCATATATCCAGACACGTCATCAGGTGCATTAGTCAAACGTCAGATGGCTGACAAGAACATAAGAACGGTCTACTGGTCTTCACTAATGACACGGAGTCTTTTTTCAAGCTGCGATTCAGTAAAGTTACGTAATTAACCTTCAGTCCATGATGAGTTTACAAACAACAAAATATGTGCGCTGTTTCGTTTCATATTCAAATTACGAAAGTACAATTTAAAATCCTGACTTGTGTGATTATTCCAGCAAAAGAACAGGGAATGGGTCTTAATAACGTGTTGTAACAGGAGACGATCATTGTTACTTGCACCGCCTCCTTATGCTGTGAAATTGTATGTTTTATTATTCATTTCATACGGGTTCTTTTTATATTCATTTATCAACCTTTTTCTAATTATTGGTTATTTATTTTATTTTTTCTTTGGTTTTACCTTACGGTATATACTGTATACTTTACGGTATTTTTATTGTATTGCTAAATTGTTTTGATCCCCTTCCACCTTGTTTTTCTCATGAAGAATAATCAAAGGAAGAATTTCATTGCATCTTTATGACAATCAAGATACTTATAAAACAATTACGTTTGGTATAAAAGTTCATTCAAATATTTAACTGAAAATAAATTGTAATGTACCGGGTCATTTCGATTTTGATTAGTGATTAATGTGTTGTATAATCATTTTTCAAAGATTTCTACGGTTTTCACAAGAAAAACCACGGGATTTCAATGTGTGTATCTGATACTTTCAGTAATACTCCACAAATTTGTACACTATAAAAGGAACACGTCTACTAAATTTATAGCAAGTCCTCTTGACATGTATCTCTTGTAGATTTTCTATTTCATTAGGATGTTGCCATTTTGTATCCTGCACATATTTCTTATGCATTATTTTCATTATTTTTTGATGAACACAGACTTGGCAACGGTCTAATTGGCGTCTTACAAGCAAGCCGCTGAAGTCAGTGATGCATTAAGGATAAAGTTATTCCTCGCCGTTTCATTATTATATCTGTATGTTCTCTACAGAGCTACAGAGCAGTTCCTGTGGGAATCCAGGAGTTCCTGCTAAAGGGATTCTGAACGGGACAAGCTTCAATGTAGGAGACCGAATCCGCTACCACTGTGTCTCTGGCTACACCCTGGACGGCCACGCGCAGCTCACCTGTGTCACCAGCACATCTAATGTAGCCGTGTGGGATTTTCCACTTCCCATCTGTCGAGGTAAGAACAGGAGAATTACGCAAGAAACTCCTCTTTGTTATTTTCAGAGGTTATTTTTGGAAATCATTCCCTGTTGTTGTTGTGGTGCCGTGTCATGGGATACAACGGCTCCAAAATGCAGTTAAAAATGTCTTTTTACAGCAAAATATCACATTAAATGACAACAGGGATGAAATGATGGTAAAGTTTTTCCAGAATTAGCTTTGCTTTCGTAGGCATTTTTGCAATAACTTTTAACAAAGTTGCGCTGAGCGATATTGCTGAAATGATTGCGATATTTTTCAGCCTTTTGGCGATGCGTATCTCAAATATTTATGTGTTTTCTTTAAAAATGCTTAAAATTGTGTCTCTTTCCCTCTTTTTTTTTACTTTTATAGAATTATTATTAAAGCCCAACTGTCGCAGTGTTGCTTGACTTTAAATTGGCAGCAAAATCTTTGTAGTTTTTTCATTTGTTGTGCAGGGTAGTTTAAGTACAGTCGCTAAACAAAATTAAGAGTTTTTCTGAATGTACTATTTATAGGTATGCTTTTAGGTAAAATGATCATTTTTCTTTCGTTCTGCGAACAGCTAATAATATTTACGAAAATATTGTTGCCATTTGCATTTATTTGCGGAAAATAAAAACAGGTGAAAATAACAGAAAAGATGCTCTGTATTTTTTCAGGCCTCAAAAACTGAAAAAGTTCATAGTCACTTTTAAGCAATACAACAGTCATATTTCTACATGTGCTTAGGAAAAGCTCAAAAATACTTTTTTTATCTGATAACCTGGATTTTTATGACAGTTTTCATGCCTCTTGTCATGCTGTCGGTCTTTCACATTGCTGTTGGATGACTTAATGTGCACTGAGGTTTGATTTTGTTGAAATTCGACAGACGCTGGACTGGAATGGACACAATACATCTAGAAATGATGAATAAATGAAATTTTGGAATGGCCCTCATTTTTTTTCTCGGCTTTATGTGTGAAAGTGTCCAAATATTTAACTCATCATTCTGAACAGTGGATCTATTTATTCGTCATTTTACACCCGACAAACCTATCTGTGTGTAATTTTCTGCTTGCGCTATCTTTCCCGGAGGCACTTGGTTTGATATTTTGTTATCTAATGCAATGACATCCAGCCGTTTGTGAGAGTGGCTCATTGGTGCTGTAGGAGATGTTTTTATGGAATGGCACAGAACATGCATCCATTACCTGACGGATATCATTGAAATAGCTGTCCTGAAGTATCACTCCTGTCTCTCCGACTGTGTAAACAGCCAACATGAGAGTCCCCGGTAATATTCTTTGTTTAGCCAACCAGTGGCGCATCTGCCCATCAATCATTCTGCAAGGTTACAGAGTATGCCCATATATGGAAAACAGGAAGTTGAGAGAGTTTGTCAAGTTGTTACTTTGTTGTGTATGTAGTTGTAATTCAGTTGGTAGACATGTTGTGTTGATACGGTCAGATATTTTTTTGTGGGTGGATGCATGTGTTTAGAGGGCGGGGTTTGAAAGGGGCGGAGTTACGACGAGGTTAAGGTCTAACCAATGTTCTAAAATAGCCTACGTCGCACAGCACCTGCAAGTAGTTGATTTATTAAACTAATGTTGTGTAGTGATTACGTTTAAACCCACAATGCTTTCGCTGTGGCTCTAATACATGCCTGTGTTGTATTATTCTGTTTTATTGAATTGCAAATTAGCTTTGTTTTTAAAAATTCTTCCTTTGTCTTTTTTTTCGGGATCGCATTAAATATGGTGATTTATGAAGCGTTCTGCGGTGCCCGGTGTAAAGCCGTGCTGTTCTTTTGCATTAGTCGTTTTGGCACGGCTCAATCGATGTTGAGTCAGAGACGTTCCGCTGGGAAATGCCTCTTTCTATCAGATATACGGTTAATAATTGAGGCGTTGCTTTAATTATGAGTAGCAGGATCTTTGATGTGCGCCCTGCTACTGTGCTTCGCGTTTTCGTTTTAAAATGAAAATAAAATACGCTTAATTCCCAGGACATGTGAACGCGACAAGGGTGTTTATTTTGTGCTTAATAGCTAAGTACATATCAATTAAAAATCGTTTTTTGATGTAACAAAGCCTCATTAGGAGCCGTGTTTAATGTAGTAATGTTGTTTGACAGACTCTCCTGTTGGTTTTTTATTTGCTTTAGTAGTTTTCCATTTGGCTGAAACTGAATTTAGGACTTATCGTTTATTCGCATTTTAAAAACGGTTTTTATTTATTTATTTGAATAAACTCTAATGTTGCTTTCACTATGAAGTTCAGTAGCTCAGTTTCAAAACCACTACTGTAGTCGCAGATGTTTCTCCCCAAAATGCTTGAAATAAATAATACTGATGAAGTAAACACAGAAACAAATGAGACTGTTATTGTTAAGAAACACGAAGAGTTGAGGTATAAAATGAATGTCGACTGTAGACGTAAAATAATCTCGGAGATCTCACTTCTCCAGAAAAAAATTATTGCGATTGAAGAGACTTCATGTAGGGTTTGCTTTGTTGGGATTGTTCTCGCCAAATTCTGAAGCAGTTTTGCATGTTTCCTTCACAAAGAGGGCAATCCCACAATGCATTGCGCTCAGTGGTTAGGGCGTGGCGCTAACAACGCCAAGGTCGTGGGTTCGATCCCAGGGGATTGCACATAGTCAGAAACAAATGTGCAGTACAATGCATTGTAAGTGGCTTTGGATAAAAGCGTCTGCCAAATGCGTATAAATGTAAATGTAAATGAGTTACAAAGTGCCAATTCAATTAAGAGACAGCTGTGGAAGACAGTTACTGTGCAAAAGGCAACAAGCTTGCAAGGTTTTGAAGGTCATCAATCTTTTTTCATCCATCTATCCAATTTTTGATCTCGCTTTTTTTGCATTGCAAACGCAACGTAATTACAGAAAGTGTGTTTGTGTGGGTCTACTTTACCATATTTTGGTCAACTATTTGTATGCCAAAATGAGCAAAACCTCCTTTGGGGATGTCCTCGTTTGTAAAAACGCTGTACAAATATGGTATTTCTATAAAGTAAAAAAATGTTTCGTTTGGGTTAAAATGTGTGTGTGCATATCATTTTATATACATATAATAATTTGTAAAAATGACTTTTGTGAAATTATATACATATCCAGTGGATAAAAAGCAGGTAAAAGTAACAGTTTAAAGCAGCTTAAGGTGTCCCAGCCAGGACCAGCTGGTTAGGTTGCTGTGTTTTGCTTGTTTTAGGCACGTGTCATCTGGTCAGACTGGGAGACCAGCTGGTGGACTAGGTAAACACCAGCCTTGCCAGACTGGGACACCAGTGACCCACCTTAAGCTTATGATTCAGTAGCTTTCTGCAGCATGATTCAAGTTTGTATTACGTGCACACGTAATAGTGAGGATTTGTTTAATTTCAACTCCCAGTCCAACCCTGATTATTATGTTAATGGCTTCTGACTGTCTTTTCAGATGTTTAATTAATGTTTTATCAAATCGAACATGTGGAAATTGGTCGGGCGTTTGTGTGACTCGTGCAGAAGTGATTCTGGATGATTCACAGAGAGGGAAAACTAACGCCAGCTCTTCATCTCAGTGAGTGAAACTGAAGAAACTGCCAGCGCCGCAGCCAAACCAGTCAAACCAATGAGACGAATCAATATTTGTGGGATTTCTGACCGTGGGCCTTGTAGCGCATGTGTTTTTTAATCTTCAGGCGAGGGAAATTCATCCTCTTTGACGGGGATATCTAAGCCTGGAGGTTTGCCCCTTCTCTCCGCCCACTCTGGATGTTGTTAAAGCAAACTATGTTGGGGTGGAATGATGCTGGGATGAAAGCGGGCTCTTGTGCTGTGGATGGCTTCTTTGTGTGTATGCCAGCTGGGAGGAAAAGCTGCGACAAATGCGGATCTCAGCAAACCAGAACGTTTTAAGATTATTAACTCGTCGGCTGCTTGCATTTTAGAAAAGGCGCCGGGAGATTGGCTCGGGTCAAAACCCAAACCGTGGTGAAACACCGTGCATCTTCTGCCCGGTTCTTCGGTCATCCTGAGAATGAAGCCTGGACCCTCAGAACGGGCAGATGGTCTTTTGATCTCATGTCCTCCGAGAACCTGCCCATTCTCTCGACGCAGGAGCTCATCCAGGAGTCCTCAGTGGTCTTGCAGGAGATATCGCAGAATCCAGATGGAACCCAACATACGCACTCTCAAAAGCGTTGAGTTCTTGCCGTGCAAGCACTTTCTGTCGTTTGTCAGGTTGTCCGACAACTGTGTTGTCTGTCCACGTAAACTTTAGGATGAGTCTTAGGAGGACTTTTGAATGGCCCCATCACATTTTCAGACAGCTTATTCCGAAACCCCGCGGAACGTGTCAAGATGTTTAGCGTCTCGTGTGGCAAAGCGAACTTATCTTATCTCTCCTCACCTCCTTGCTTGTTTAGCGGCTAATTCCAGAGTCGACTACATCAAAAACATTTTCACAGAGTATCTGTTTGTCTCAGAGCGGCGTTCCAACCGTGAATGTTAAAATCCGGCTTAAAAATGTAATGTATCGTGGTGAGAGCATTATCATTTCAAAGGTTCCTCAGGACCCACAGGCTGCCAGTCGCAGTGCCTGTACTTAAATTCACAAAGAAGCTGATGGAGAATCAGAGAATTTCTCAGGATATTTTTTATTAAAACTATAAATAAAAACAACGACGATGGTTTGGGTTTAAGTGAGCCCATTGCATTGTTTTTAGGCTATTATAAAAATCATTATGTCATTGTGATATTACTTGATATCGGGATGGTTTAAGGTCAATGTTTTATTATACTAAAAGTGAGAGCGTAACTCTGTTTTTTTGTCAAGGAGATTTCCTATGTAATAATATTGAGTGTGTGTATACAGTACGTTAAAAAGATAGGTCACCCAAAAATATGAGATTTTTACTCACTTTAAACCTTTCTTTCTTCTGTGGAACACAAGAGACGATATTTTGAAGAACATTGGTTACCAAACAACACTCGCCCCCATTGACTTCCATTGTATGAACACAAAACCACCGAGACATTTCTCAAAATATCTTCTTGTGTGTACCGCAGAAGAAATAGTCACACACAGGTTGTGGACGATGGTAAATATTTTTATTTCATTTACTATCCCTTTAAGTGTAATATTTGCATACAATTTAATGTGATGTGGGTTAAGTTTGTTTTATGTAGGGATGTCGAACTATTAATCGCGATGAATCGCATCCAGAATAAAAGTTTGTGTTTACACAATCTATGTCTGTGTAATGTGCATATTCATTTTGTATTTATAAACACATACATGGGAAATATTTATCAATTATTTAAACTATATATAAATGTTTATTATGTTTTATATTTTTTTAAAATATTTGCATGCATGTGTATGTTTTTATAAATACAAAATTAACACAGTACACAGACAAGTATTACGTACACACAAGCTTTTATTCTGGATGTGATTGATCCTGATTGATCTTTTGAAAGACCCAGTTTCATCTTTCATAGAAAATATTTTGTCCCACAAGTCTGTCCATGTGGACACAGACAAATGAGAGATAATTCATGCCTTCCTTTATACAGTACGTTTCCATCAGCGCACAAAATATGCGCAAACTAAATTGTACAGTCAACCTCACAATTATGAACAGTACCAATTTTCTTCAGCTTCTTGAATTTCTTGATGATGTGAAACCGCACTGGCAATCACCGCATCGTGATGCAATGCATGTGAATACAATCATTCCGACATGACTTCATTCAGATGTGTAATTCACACATTTCCTCCCGTCTCACAGCTGCCGTTTTCCACCGTTGGGTTTTCAATCTCGCCCTGCATCAGACACCGCCGTCCATTGACCATTTCCACCAAACGTATTCGTCCCCTGCAGTTACAAGACGCCTCATTTGGGGAAGATGGAGTGTCTGGCGACAGAGAATCTCATATATTGTGGTTATTGATTTCATTGTGATGGTGTTGTGTGTAAGTATGACACAGGTGTTTGATTTAGCGCTGGTTTGGGTGTCGGAGCCTCTGCGTGCATCTGTGGCACATTCATTAAACTGCATTGTTCCTGTATGTCGAACCTCGTGCGTGGACTTGGCGTTTTGCTAATAATAATAATGATAATTACCTGACACTATTAAGCGTAGATTAGGTTTGCATAATTGTGAGTGGGAAAGAAAATGGCAGGCGTAAGGGATTTAAACACCCGAGTGGTAATTGCCTACTGAGAAATGCCTTTGTTTAAAATCTTTTGTAGCTTTTGTAATGTGATATACTTCCGAGTGAAAGAGGATGTTTAAAGAGAAAATATGTTGGCTGTGCCACTGTCTTTGGAATAAATTAATAGTAATACAAGCAGAAAGTCGATGTGAAATCCTGAATATCATTTTTTTCTTGTTGATCATTGCGCTTTAAACAAAAATACATCATTGTGAACTCGGAAATGTCTCTCTCTCTCTCTCTAACAAACAAACAAACACACAGTATGACGTTACCTGTATCTTAAGAGCCCGTGTGGTGCAGGTCCGGACCCTCTCGAGGCTGAAACGCATTCTTTATTTCCTCTTCGCATGAGCTGTCGAGAGTCCCGTGATAAAGCATGAGTTTGCCCAAAATAGCTTTTTAGGCCAGAATTGCAGACGTATAAGGTAATTTGCAGCTTTGGGGACATAAATTGCCAGCAGACATTAATAGATATATAAAGCTGATGCTTTACTAGTGAATGTTCGGCTTTGAAACGTCTCAAATCTGCCGGCCAGAGGGAGGGTTCTGAAGACGATCTGCTAAATAACCATTTAACGTTTTATATTTCATGTCATTTACAAATCAGGAAATCAGACAGGTTTCGATTCGGAGCAGATGAAAGTGTAGCAGATTCATTTTGCTGCTGAATTCAGTATGCTGCCTTAAAGACATGTATAAAAACTACATTTCCCATAATTCCCGGAGTCAGGCATTCGTTATTATGACATATAGCATGTTCAAATGGAAGAATAACACTGAAGTAACATAATGCAAACAAAACACAATTTTACTGTGGATTACATGAAAAATTCATTTGTGCATCGGTTAATACGACCACGATGTGCACCGACATGTAGCCCATTACAAAAGTCTTGGGAATTTTTATTTGTGATTTTATTCTGATCACACACACGTTGGCATTGAAAATAAATATTTGGTTTTAATAAGCTGTTTTGTATATTGCACATTTAAAAGGATGGCAAATCAACAATGACAGCAATGTGGACATATTGTGTATTTAAGTCTATTTCTATATGGTGCCATCTACAATTGTGCATTGTTGCAACGCAGCTGTACAGAAAACATGTTAAAATAAACAGACATTGAATATAAACATAGGAATAATAGCAACAATATAGAAATAGGGAAGGAGAAAATATCGGCCACAATAAGGTAAAACGTCAAATACACACAGAATGCACAACATTCATTCTTCGTTGTATTGCATTTGTGCTAAAGGTCGACCGATTGATCGGCCGGCCAATTTATCGGGCCGATTATTGGGTTTTTAAATGAATCGGCATCGGCTGATTGTGCCGCAAATTAGGCCGATTAACAGGCAGGTGCATCTGTGAGCAGCTAAGCGTTGTTGCGGGAAACAGAATATCACCGGCGTACTGTGATGTCCCTCTGCCTGCTAACTTTTTAACTACCTAATAACTTCACAACAAATCGGTAAGACTTCAATTCTTTTTATCCCTTGTTCTTTTGTGTATTTCATTGATTAAATATGATGCTACTTGAGAATGCGAGTAACTTTTTGGAACTCCATTGTTAGCGAGCCTTCAACCACATAGTTTAGGCTACATGCACGCATGGGTACCAAAACCCAGTGACGAAGCCCAGCGGCTAAATTATTACAGTTGTCCGCATTGTATAGCTAGATAAACTCCGATGTTATCAATACTGTTTCTGTACAGGAGAATTTCTCTCCCTCTGAGGCTACGTGTGAGATGGAGAAACTATTTTTTATAATTACTTTTGCTTTCACTTAGATTATGACCATTTGACTAATAGCAGTGTCTGCCAACAAACATAAAGCAAAAGCATGCTTCAGAACAGTTTGAGAAGGTGCTTAAAAGTTTTGAGCAATGTATTATTACTATGAATTAGACTGCTATCTTGTACCCTGCAGTAAACACTTACTCAATCTTTCTCAGTCAAGTGCACTGATATGAAAAGACATTTCTTCAATAAATGTTTAATTTAAGCAATATTCTGTATCACTTCTTATTACTTAATTCGATTTTATGAGATGACGGTGGAAAAAAGAAAATCGGCCAAACATAGCGGCCAAAATAAACCGGCCCCATATATCGGCCAGAGAAAAACCCATATCGGTCGACCTCTAATTTGTGCATTCTCGTCTTTGTTTTGAAATAATATGAATATGAAAATATCAAATTGCATCCAATGCATCAATTTTATTACAATTATAAACATAAGTCTGAACTTTCCATGAAGACCTGAAGGCAAAACGATACCTGAAGTGACTAGTATCTCTCTTTTTCTTTTTAAGAGATAGTTCGACCAAAAATGAAAATTCTGTCATCATTTATTTACAGTCAAGTTGTTCCAAATCTGTATAAATGTCTTTGTTCTGATGAACACAGAGAAAGATATTTGGAAGAATGCTTGTAACCAAACAGATCTCAACCCCTATTGACTACCATAGGAAAAATGACAATGGTAGTCAAAAGTGCCCCGAGAACTGTTTACTTTCCTACTTTCTTCAACAGAACAAAGCAATTTATAAAGCAACTATGTTCATTAGAACAAAGAAAATTATACAGATTTGGAACAACTCGAGGGTGAGTAAATGAAGACAGATTTGTTTTGTGATTTTGGGTGAACTGTCTCTTTAAGTCAGTACCATGAAAATCAAGCCATCCTGACATTATAAAACTCATTAATGAAGGGCATTTTGTTGAAGTGTTTGGATCAGACACACTCTTGTTTTTCTACATGTAGTTAATTGAATTAATTTACTGACTCTTTGTCTGTTTCAAGGCTCGGGCTTCTTAATTACCTTCTCATTTATTATCATTTGTGTTTTGCTTACATAACCTGTACATAACTCATTACACTAATCATCCTCTTCTGCACAACGTAACCGGTAATTACTCGCAGAAACAATATACTTCATCATTTTTATGCTTTGTCTGTGGATTCAGATGAATCTTCACCCTGAATCATAATGCTGTATGAAAAGTTCTGCTCTCAACAACTCTTGACATTAAAGGTGCTGTAAACTTGTTTTATTTTATTTAGTTTTTGGAATAGTAAGCATAAAATGTCCATAACACCTGACAGATGTCAATGAAATGAGTGTCTTGAGAAATTCAACTTGTCTCGGTGAGAGCCAGACACTCTGTAAACAGCAGAAACAGAGTCAGGGGAAAAGCCCACGCTGTTTTATACAGTTAGAAATGATTTTTGCCTGTGAATCATTTTGTGCTTTTGAGTTTGCTGACAATCATTGGAGAGAGGGGTGTGATGTGTGTGTGTGTGGGGGGGGTCTAATTCAGTGGCAAGTCAAGAGGAAGTTGCAAAAAGTTATTTTCAGTATTTTTGTCTTGTTTGCCAGTAAAAAAGTGATGTGTTTACTTGAGGAGAAAAATGTCATTGAGAGTTATTGTCACCAGTGTCAGTTATTCTTTTGTATGGTTTAAGGGAAAAAATGTGTTTTTCAAGGTAATTGAATTTAAAGGTGCTGTGTATAATTTTTGGAGGATCTATTGACAGAAATGCAATATAATCTTCATAACTATGTGTTCAGAGGTGTATAATATAATTACATAATGAAGTGTAATGTTTTTATTACCTTAGAATGAGCTATTTCTATCTACATACACCGTGGGTCCCCTTACATGGAATCCGCCATGTTGTTTCTACAGTGGCCCTAAAGGGACAAACTGCTCTACAGAGCGCGTTTCGTAAATACGTTATCTCCTTCGGCAAAAAGGCGAAAACGTGACGACATCTTAGTTTTGTGTCAGCCGGCGTAATGCTTCGAAAGGGAGGGAGAGCGGTGGAGTGAGCCGTTGGTTGCAATTCGCAACTTCACCGCTAGATGCCGCTAAATTTCATACACTGGACCTTGAAAGTTTACCTTTCCATTGTCAATTGTTTTTCTTTTTGTAAGTGTAAACATTACAGAATTAGTCTGATTTCTTGGAAAACAAAGGACTTGATGTAATGATGCTTCTAAGTATTTAATTTAAAGGTGCAGTTTGTAAAAACCGCCGCTAGAGGGCGCACGATCAAAAGAACAACAATGCCGTAGCTTGATGACGCTGTGAAGGAGCGTGGAATGATGGGATATGTTGTCTTCAACGCCACCGCTGATGGCCATCAATCAGACAGGAACGAGAAATCATGTTAGCAGATGTCCATAAATAAGTGACTGCTCGAAAGTTGCTTGCTAGACGCTAGACACTACATTTGTCCACGACACTGTTGTCATGCGGTTTCTATGTCAGTAAAGGCGGCAACAAAGGGGAACGCGGATATGACGCCATTGACAGGCGACTGCACAGCCCCGTGTCACTGTTTAGAATTGCGATTTTCTCACGATTTACAAGTAGTTGGAAATATTTGAGATATTGTAAGTACTCAGCGGAACAAAATATAGAACACTATCTTAGTGGTTTTTGGATATTTTACTGCAAAATTGTTACAAACTGCACCTTTAATAAAAACTTATAAATTACTCTTACTTGCAGTGTTGTGGTCAAGACCAACACCAGAGGCTGTTGACACCAAGACAAGATCCAGACTTTAAGGGATTGAGACCAGAACAATCAAATACTTACCTAGGTCAAGTCAGGTTCATTTGTAAACACCTTTTATAAAACATGATGTTTAAAGCTGTTTAACAAATACTGGAGCGTTAAACACGGTCAATATGCAACCCAAAGGTCGATGTGCCAATGATATTATCCATAAGATGGTTGCAGATGTGCATAGGGGTCATAAATGTATCTGTACGCATCATGTCTGATTTGCTTACTGAATGCTGCCTTTCGCACTTTGCTAAGCGCAGCAAATAAATCAAGAAAAGAGCAAGTTCAGCGGATGTCTAGTTTCATTCAATAGGAGGCTGGACATGAAAATGACCTCACTTTAACTTTTGGACCTACCGAAGCAAAACCATTAACTTCTGCAGGCCATGCTTTCAAAGAAATGAGAAAAAGAGACCCTTATGATTAAAAACATATTACACGATTCTGGTCATATTCATTTTTGAGTCTTTGATTCAAAAACTGCATTTAATCTCACTGTCTCAAGGGCTCTTCCTTACTTTCCTGGCTCATAGTTTGTCTTAGTGGGCTTTTCTTGGCTGGACGACGTTGTGATACACAAAGTCAGGAAACAAAGTCATGTTTACAAGGTGCCTGGTTGCTATTATGAGGGTGTTAGAAGAAAAAAACAATCACTATGTTTGCCAAAGTTTACTAGGATATGGAAATCAATTCTTGTCAATATACTCTGAGTTTGGTTTGAGGCACTTGGCTAGATGTCCGTGAGCAGAAATGCTTTGATTCATGAGTTCTGTAACACGGGGTTCTCAGAAAGGCAGCAAATATTTATTTATACAAAATAAACACAACAACATGAAACAACAGAAGACACGAAACCCAGAAGAGAACGGAACAATACAAAAGTACAAACAAGATCTGACAAAGGACACAAGGCCTAAAAACACAAGGGACTAACCAAAATAACCAGACACGGGTGAGATCAATGAAGAACGGAAAAAGGAACATGAAAGAAAACTTCAAAATAAAAGTCCAGAGGGAAGGACAAGCAGAAATGTTAGTTGTTGTATGTCTGTTAAATATTTACACTTACTACTTTAGGACAGACATTAGTCACAAAATAAATAAATAAAAGTTATTTATGAGCTTTCCTACGACTCTGGCAACTACATTTCCTACCCTAAAGTCAATGGTTGTTGGAAAGGACGTTTATCTCTATTGATACCAAAGCTATGAAAATAAAAATATGAATTTAAAATGTTACAATATTTCAAGACACATCGGAAGTGGGATATTTCCCACATAACGTCTGGATTTAATAAAATTAAAATGATTTAGTAACATTAAAACATTCAAGTTACTATTGATTTAGTAGCATTAAAACATTACGGGTGGTTTCCCGGACCAGGATTAAGCATAGTCCTAGACTAAAATGGCCGTTTAAACCAGATTAACAAAAATCTGCTTTCTCTGTCATGGTTTTAATTAGTCTTAGGCTAAGTCTAGTCTAGTCCAGGAAGACTAGAGCAACTTCAGGACTAAATTGAGGCTTAAATGAAACCTACCAGGAGGCAGGTTTAACTTCATATTAATATCATTTGGAGGACACATGGAATTAATTTGTGCATTACATAAACTTCCCTGATGCTACAACCCAGGCTAACTACAAGGTACTATTCTATGAATACGGACATTTCCCAGGAGTCATAGGTTGCATAGATGGAACCCATATTCCCGTTAAGCGTCCCTCTACTTCAGATGCTGAGGGATACAGGAACCGAAATAATTGGTTATTCCATAAATGTCCAAGGTGTATGCACTCCCCAGTTACAGTAATCCAGATGTGCCACCACTTGCAACAGACCAAAGACAAGGACTTTAATAAAACAATATTTATTTCACAGATTAATGTACTGTTGGACATTTGAGCCTCTCTCTCCTTGAGCTTCATCTCCAGTTCTACTTGTAGTATCTTGATCTTCATTTCATGCCCCTCCTTAAGATATTTCAACTTATGTTCTTGGAATTCATTAGTCAACCTTTCATGGACAGTACTGGCAGACATTGCCACCCTTGCTCCTGAGGATGTGGAGGGTAAACTGCCTTCCAACTCTTCACTTCTGTTCTGACCTTTTCCTTGAAACGAGAACAGTTCATGTATGGTCCAATAAATACAGATTAAATGGGAAAATGTTTCACATCAGATGACGGAAGCAAAATGAAGTTTGAGAGGAGAGAAACAAAACCAAAATCTAATTCCGATACTTCATGTAGGTGCGTGTGAGCCATCACCTGAACTATCTAGATGGTCATCATCTGGTATGTTCTCCAAAGGTTTACCTGAAGTTGTTGTATTGTTCTTGTAGATGTGCGTTCATTGGCATTAAATTAATTGCAAATAGATTTCCAGGCATACATTTTCTTTGATTCAACAGCTGATGTGTGCTGTTTATCTTCGAAAACAGGATGTCTGGACACTATTGGCTTGAAAATACTTTTCTCGTGTTCAGAAAAATTCTTTGACCACACACTCTTTTGCCGTTTGCTTCTCCGTTGCATTCAATTTTAAACTTTTCTTGGTTCATTCCGTGTTTTATAGGCAACCTCAGTCCAGCTAATTCAGATTTGCATAGGTGGTTTTAAATGAATCAAGTTTATTTGAGTTCAGGACTTTTACAACATAGTCCAGGTGTTAGTAATCTGTACTTAATCTGTGTTTCAGAAAGACATTTTTTATGCCATGATTAACTGTTATAGATTAAGGCCTGTTTTATTTCAACCCTGTCCGGGAAACCGCCCCTACAAGTATCTGTTAACATTAAAAGAGCATCGTTCCATAAATTATTTCCGGGTTGAAAGTGGGAACTATCGAATTTTCGAAAGCACGTGAAGGCATCAGAATCCACATGAAGAAAACGGAAATATCGTACTTTAGAGTTAAACGCAGATGAACGTCTCCGCCAAATCCTAAACACGAGTGTATTTTTGTATCTAGTTACAAAAATAGTGAGATTTTTTGGTGAGAGAAACAGCAGAAGAATGCAACGTTTAAAGTTGACGGTAAATTTGTCGAAATTATTAACATTGCAAACCCTAGAAGCAGATTTTGTGTTTCGTGTATGCATCAAGTTATAAAAAAGCTAAATTGGCATCCTGAACTGCAAACGCAGATCTGGCAACCCCTGAACTTGAGGCTCGAGTCCAACCAGTATTGCTATGTTTGCGACTGTTTTAACAAAAAAGGACGACTCAAGCTATTTTTAGACAAATTTCAGCGTTTTTCAGTAGACTGTCAAAGTCTCTCATAAAAACGTTCTCTCCGAGTGATCGTTTTACATTTCAATACTGCTGGAATTACAGCACATTCGATGTCTCCAACTTACGTGTGTGTGTTTATTGGTTAAAAAAACAGTTATCGTGTCTGTTGGCTCCATGCGGTATTGCGCATGACATCAAAGTACCTACAGTATACCTATATGTGTGCTCCATCCTTCAGAAGATGAAGCGAAGACTACCAACAATGCAACACATAAGTAATTTCTTCTGTAATAATGGAAATATATTGAAATGCCCATTTGTTTGTCCAACAGCTGAAGACACCTGTGGAGGAACCTTCCGTGGCTCCAGTGGAACCATCTCCAGTCCAGACTTTCAGAAGGACTATCAGAGCAGTGGGGAATGCACGTGGACCATCCTCGCCGATCCTGGAGACACCATTTCACTGGTGTTCACCGAGTTTCAGATGGACAGCAAGCTGGACTCTTTAGAAGTCGAGGGATCTGATCCGCCAATGATATGGTGAGCATGGTACTGGATGGTACTTGATATACTTGCATAATTGGCTGTTGCCCGTGGCAACCCATTCATTGCGCATTTCGACTGGTTTAATGTCTGGTTTAACTAAAATCATTTAAGATATGTTTTTGACCTCAATTTGACATTGGAGTTCAAGCGGTGACACGACACAGAAACAATTAGTGTTTCTTACATGAGTAGATATATATATTTATAAATATATTTTTTTTAATCTTTAATTGGGGTTTTGCGTTTAAAGGGTTTTGGGGACGTGTTTTGAGGATCTGGTTTGACATAGTACAGGCAAAGTCCGTTTATTGAAGTCGTGCCCATGTTTGCAACGCGTCATAGCAAGTCCACAGTCCTATCTACTTGAATGGGGGAAGGCAGATATTTCTAAAATCGATTTACAATTTACAAACAGCCTATTTCCGATCAATAATTAAACATGACATGAACTGTATCATAACGTTGGTTTGCTAAGATTAAATTGCGCTAAAAATCACCTCTTTCGAGGTCGCCTTTTTGGCAAGCGCCTCATGAGAGCCCCGCCCCAGAGAATCGTCTTTATTGATTGACGATTGGCTTGTTTTACTGGAAGGCGGGACTTCCTTCGCTAGAGTGGCCATATTGAGCGTTGCATTCCTCGCCACGGCAGTGGCACATCTTGTTAAAATGAATATCTTTGGTACAGATGACTGCATGATGGTTTGTTTAGTTGTATTTTGTCTGGATTTAATGTGGATTTTTCCCTGATCTCCAAGACCCATGACCCTTGCATTGTGAGATTTCGTCTTAAATCAATATATTTTTTTAAGAAGCCAAATAACCAAGCTATTGTTCAGTCAGCCCTGTGTGTTAGTTTAATTTTCCTCACACAATGGTGTGTTAGTCAGAGAACAGCGTGCTTTAGAATAGAATGTTTTTTATTCCTCAAAAAACATCATTTAAAATGAATGAATGCCCTGATAAGTTGGAGAGATTCTTAATTTCACAGTGTGGAAAATGGTTTTCTGATGACTATTCAAACGAAGAGAATGTGTGACTTCTGTGTTCGATTGTCCAAAGAAACTACTCAAAAGGTGCAAAAACTTCCATCAGAGCTCTGAAATGACTCTGTGAGGTTGTGAGAATGGAACGAAATGCAAAACATGTCTGTGGCTTGATTCAATACTGCCGGCATGACTTTGCAAATCCAGTGATTTCAGTTTTGTACTCTCCGGCGCTGCCGAGTATTAAAACTAACACTCCCCATTGTGCTCAACTGTTGAACTTGGAATGGCAGTCAAACACTCTGGCTCGCTTCCAAAAAATTTGTGAGCTGCCTACGTAGGCGGCATTTTAAGGTTACGTCGGCACGCTGTGGATGCAGAGTCAGTTTGGAAAGGTGGGAAGCATAATTATTGTGCCCTGTTGTGTTGTTTTGGCCAAATTCAAAGGCAATCCCAGAATGCATTGCGACAGGCTTTGTGAAAAAATGAATGCAAGTTGACACACGAAGTGAGAATATGTTCGTTTTTAGATACGCTTATAAACGGTTCAAGAATTGCGAAATAGTTAATTCAATTAAATTGGGCTTCACATATTTTTGTGCATATTAAATGGTACAATGTGCTCTTTGTGTGAGAAATGCTAGTTTGCTGCCTATGTAGAGCATTTTCAAGTGAGGTTTCAGTTCAAACGATTTCTGCGAAGACCGTTCTCTATGTAGGCAACTAGCTAGGGTCTGCGAATGCATGCTAAGCGTGTCACAATTACACAAGGAACACGATTGTGCGCTCGCTATTCTGGAATGGCGTTGACCTTGCTCGTTGCTTGCTCCATTGATTCGGTTAAGTCATTTCTGTAAGCGACATGACAAACGAAGCCAAGTTTTGCTAGGCCAGAATGAACTTCTCCTCCGTAATATCGTGCAAACAAACAAATCAATGGTTTCGCTGGAATGACCTTTATAGAAGTCTGCAATCCTTCCTGTGTATGTTAGAAAGGGCAAAAACAGCATCTTGTAAGTTACAAATCACTCCGAGAAAGGGGCAAACCCAAGCGATTTCTCACGCTCTGATGATGATGGGGTTGGCTGTAGTCGAAAAGGATATTTCCCATATTAGTGTTTTGGTTGGAACATGCAACACAATTTATATCAGACACCTGGGGCCACAATTTCCAAGCGTTTTTGGGTCAGCGTAGTGTTTTGGAACGAGTGCTGATAGGAAGGCTTTGCGATTCATATTTGGGTGTTGGGTGGCTAATGGTGTGCTTTGTGAGGAATAGGAGTCATTTAAAGGGCTAGTTCACCAAAAAATGAAACTTCTGTCATAATTTACTCACCCTCATGTTGTTTCAAATCTGTGTAAAGTTCGTTGTTCGGTTGAAAACAAAAGAAGATATTTAGAATGATTTGGAAAACCAGTCCCTTCTGGGGCACCATTTACTACATAGTAGTTTCGCTTCCTACTCTGAAAGGCAATGGTGCCCCAGAACTGTTCGATTACAAACATGTTTCCAAACATCTTCTTTTGTGTTCAGTGCAATAATACAATTTTCATTAAATGCATAAAAATACCAGTACAAGGCGTTCATATGACTCACTTGTGCTGCGTTTCAAATGTATTCAAATATGCAGAATTGTACAAAGTGAACAAACGAGCATTTTTAAATCATACAAATGACATTAAGCGGCATGAACGTCTTGTGTTTGGCAGAGGAAAGTCGCACACATTTTTGGGTTTAAATCCAATCGCTCTTATGTGTTTCCTAATATTTCCGCCGCGAGAGAAACAGCCGAACGGAGTCTTTTGTAACGGTGAACTCCTCCGAGGTTTTACACGCTGGCGATGATTGCAGCCGCCCTCTGCATACAAGATTTGTCCCACTTGCCTGCACCACATTGCCGAAAAATAAATAATGAATCGCGCGCACACGCAGATTATGTTGCATGGTGAGAGAGGTTGAAAGCAGCCGGTGGCAGGCATGTCGTCATTATTTTGTGATGGTTTCTTTGAGAGAACATTACTGTTTTTCTTTAACACCGCTCAGATGTGAAGCACGGCTGAAATGGGTTATTTGATTTTTAAGGGGATTTAAAAAATGAGCCGCTTGCCAGATTTTCTTGAGCAGCAGCAGAGGTGGAAGCTTTGCTCTTTGATCACATTGATTGGTTTGGCAACAGTGTCACGGGAGTTGTGCTGTGATTTCTGTGGCGTTTGTTAAGACAAACATTAGTGTTGCTGCTCATGTATAGGGCTTTGAACAAACGGTCAAGAAACGTCCTTTCATCCCTCGCCAATATATCTAGTCATTAATTAGTTTGTCTATCTGTTAATCCATCTATTTTTCCATTCAGTCAACTGTCTGTCTTTTGGTTTAACTGTCTGCCCATCTTTCTATATGTTCTTCAGCTTATTTAACTGTCTGTCTATTAGTTTAATCAGTTTATCCCTCCATTTATTTCTCCTTTCATCCAAGTATCGCTCTGTTCTTTCATTTTATTCTTCCAATATCAACTTTACAGTATATTTGTCTGTCCTTCTGTTTATCTGTCTGTCTGTCTGTTCTTCTATTAATCCATAGTTTCATCTGTTTATCTATCCATCCTTCTATTTTCCCATTCATCTATCCATCTATCTGTTCATCTGTATCCATTCATGCTTCTGTTAATCCAACTGTCTATCTATTAGTTTACCTGTCTGGCTGTCTGTTTGTTCATTTATTTGTCAAGTTTTTCTTCTGTTCATTCATCTGTCTGTCTGTCTATTAATCTATTCATCTTTTCTTTCGTTCTTCTGTCTGTCTGTCTCTCCATCCGTTTATTTATCTGTATATTGGTGTCTGTCTCTTCGTCCAGTTATTCTTCCGTTTACCTGTCTGTCTGTTTGTTCATCTATTCATCCATCTGTTTTTTCATTCTTCCATCTGTCTGTTTGTTTATTCATCAGTCTTTTCTTCTCTTCAGCCGTCATAACTGTCTGTCTGTTCATCTATTCATCCATCTATTCCCCCTTTCATCTGTCTGTCTGTTTATCTCTTCATCCAGTTATTCTTCCGTTTACCTGTCTGTCTGTTTGTTCATCTATTCATCTATCTATTCTTTCATTCATTTGTCTGTCTGTCAGTTTATCTCTCCATCCGTCTGTTCTACCGTTTATTTATCTTTCTATCAGTTTCCGTGGCTTTCTGTCTGTCTGTCTGTCTGTCTGTCTCTTCATCCAGTTATTCTTCTGTTTATTCGTCTGTCTTGTTTATTTATTCATCCATTTATTTTTTCATACTTCCATCTGTCTGTCTGTATATTCATCAGTCCATTCTTCTCTTTATCCGTCTGTCTGTCTGTCCGTTTGTCCGTCCACATACCTACCTGTTCATCCATCTATTCCTCCATTCATCCATCCATCTGTCTGTTCATCTATCCATCTATCTTTTCTTCTATTCATCCATCTGTTAGGTTAAATGCATTGTACTGAACTGCACACGTGTGTTTTTTATTCACAGCATGTTTATCAATATTTAAAAAAAAAAAAAACCTAAACATATTGTGTAATTAATACATTAATCTGTCTTGTAGTTTATGCGTCCATGCATCAGTCTATTCTTCCATTCATCCATCCATCCATCTATCCGTTTGTTAGTCTGTCTGTTTATCTATCCATCAATCACCCACAGCACACCAGCGTACTTGCAACAAGTTTCGCATATGCAAGCACCACTCTTGCGAATCTAATTTCCTCTTCTTGTTTCCACACCTTTATTTCGTTTTCCCTGAAAGAGAAATACAGCCTCTATACCCTGCATGTCATTGCTACCTGATTTATTAGTGACATTTAATTAAAATCTCTGTGTGTCGTGTTGTTTGTGCTGTGGGTCAGTGTACAGTAGACCAGATGTCTTCAGACTCTGTATTAATGCACATTATGTCTGTGTAGTGATAATGTTATCAGAGCTCAGCTGGTCGTACAACTGACGGGGTTTAATGTTCACAACGGGCTGCGTTCCTCACCTTTAAGGCAGAATTTTTCAAATGTACATGTTTGTGATGGCAGTGCACATAAAGAACTAAAGAATGTTAGTCATTGAAGAATTAGGAAGAATTAAATGGTAGTCAAAGGTGCCCGAGAACTCTTTGCTTTCCTAAAGTCTTCAAAATATCTCATTATGTGTTCAACAGAACTAAAAAAAAATTTTTTCCTACTATGGTAGCGGATGATGTCCCAGAACTCAAAATGGCTAACATTCGTCCAAATATCTTTCCCTGTGTTTATTGGAACAAAGAAATTTCACCAGGTTTGAAACAACCTGAGGGTGAGTAAATGATGACAGATTTTCATTTTAAATTTAGGTATGGCCCCAAGACAGAGACCGGAATAAAGTTCACCCAAAAACTTACCTCTGCGTCATTCCAAACCTGTTTGATTCTCTTTCTTTTCCAGAACACACAAAAAAAGATATCGTGAAGAACGTCGGTAAGCAAACAACACGGCCCTCATCGACTTCCATTATATGGACATAAAACCACTGAAACATTTCTCATAACATCTTCATCGGAACAAAAAGTACAGATTTTGAACCACGTGAGGGTGACAGGTTTTTATTTTTGGGTGAACTATGCTTTTAGCTCTTCTTTGGCTCAAAAGGAGTGCTGGATACAGGCATCGCCTTGGCTAGATGGAATCAAACCTCAGTTTTTTTCCAGGTCCGTTCTACAAACGTACAAAATCTCTCGTTTGCCCTTTTCAACATGACGAACCTCAAACACTGTCTGAGACTCAGATATGAGGTGTTTTTCTTCAGAAAGAGATTTTGCTGGCGATCTCGCTCATCTGATTGCGGTTCTGTGTTTTGACGGATAGGTAGCAGGGCAGAGCGGTTTAATTCACCGCTATGAACGGAGTCGATATGGAAATTCTGCGATGACTGGAATTGTTTAGTTTTGAGATAGTTGAGCATTACCGCCATTGTCGATTGGATCAAAGTTACGAGTCCTTGAGTTTTATGCAGATGGAACAACAGTTTTGTAAGCGGCTAACAGCAGATGAGTGTTTTCATGTCACGTACATCTCGATAAATGGCACGGTGATTTCTGAAGGTCACATTTTATAGCATGTTAACCATAAGATACTTTCACTTTAAGTCCAGCTTTTCAGCGGCTTTGCCCACTCGCGTACAAAGACGTATTGTGGCTGTATCGTGTTAAAGCTTTTAGATGGTGAAAGTGTGTGATTTTCTTTTTCAATGCTATATTTAACGATATTGCTTTTTGTACAGTATATACTGACAGCAAATCAATACTCGAGTCATATTTGAGCAGATGGTTTTGTAGGAGAAACCTGCTTATTGCAGCAAACATTAAGAGATGTTGCGTAACACTTACAAAATCTTCACTGATTGATGCATTATTTATTTTGTACTTTTTTATTTCTTCAGTCCCTCTCAGCAGATATGTGTAGCAGCTGTCTGTATTATTTTGCTAAGAGGTTGCTCAGGAGACTCGTTGTTGGTTATGTTTTGTGAGTATTAGCCTAACTTGTCTCCTTATATTCCTTGGGAGGTATAAAAATAGACACAAATGACTCAATTGTTGGCACAGTGCAGGAGCTATAAAATTAATGTGGATAGTGTAATAATTTGGTCTTGGGAGAATCTGACGAGAAAATGTTGAGCTCATTTTAAAATGGTATGTTGGCACATAAGTTTGTCGAGATCTTATCTGAAACTCTAAAGACAGATTTGGATATGCGGTAGACCCCAAAAAACCTATGATCTGGAGAAGAAGTTTGAGGGTAAACCTTGTTTAACTGTCTGGACTAACGTTGAGTCAAACTGATTAAAAAAAAGCAAATACTACATGGCCAATTTTATGCATTTGACTCATTTATTTGCTACGTGAAATGTAATGTAATCTTTTTCCATTTTAGTTTGTAGGAGCTGTACTTGTCTGATTGGAAAACAACTGCATGGGGCTGATTTCGAGATGGCCACCAAGTGAAGTGATTTCCATTTAAAAGACTTTGATACGTAGTAAAAGTGGTTTGATCGGTCTGCATCTCTCTCGCAGGTTATCTGGAATTAATATTCCTGTGCCCATAGTCAGCAACAAGAACTGGTTACGACTTCATTTCACTACAGACAACAGCCATCGGCATAAAGGATTCAGTGCTCAATATCAAGGTAGGTTTTATATTGATATTGTTCAAAATATTGCATGATTCACATTGTCCTTATTTACAGTAAGTCTCATAATTGTTATGTCATAATTTTAAATCAGTTTGAATATTTAACCTGTTGGGTGAAGGTCATGAAAACAGAGAAAATACGGCATGTTTAACATAAAGAAAAAAAAAGAAAAGGGCACATCTTTTTCAAATACAGTAGCACTAAATATTATTTTTTGGTTCTTTGGGTTGTAATATAACCTCAACATGTTATTGACAGGTTTTGTGAGAAGTATTGAAAATTAGTTTATTACATTTTTTTTATATTTGACATCTTAATTTTGATATTTTTGTAATATTTTTATTAAAGTGATTCTGGTAAGATGTTAGGGATTTCTTTTATAGTTATTATGGAACCTTGCATAACTGTAAAGAAAAGGAAACCATATTGTTTTTACCTTTTTCAAGTCATTTTGTGTCACTTTATTATTTATTTGTTTATTTTTATGTTGCTTTATAAGATTGCTTTATTTTTATTTTCGTTTTGATTTATTATTATGATTTGAGTGCTTCAAACTTATTTCAGTTTATTTCTGAGGCAACATTTCCCTTTTTTGTTTAGTTGATTTTTTTCCAATAATTTTTAGGCCAATATTTGATTTGATTTCAATAAACAGAAACGTTTTCAGTTTTAATTTTTGTAAACTAAAATAACCTCGTTTGGTGTCGCGCATATCTACTGTATATCCTGTACATACTAACTGTTCGATCTCAGTTGTAAGGAGCCTAATTCTGTTATATTTTTGTTTTGTTTTCTTGAGCAGTGAAGCGATCGGGAGATTTCAAATCGAGGGGAGTAAAACTATTACCTGGAAAGGACAACACAAGTAAATTTTCAATAAGTAAGTGTGTCTTTGAAATGTATCTCGCACACATACACACTAGAGTGAATGTTTTTCTGAAATAAAAAGGGGTGGGTGATATGACCAAAATGCTGATTCACAGTAATGCTATATATCACAATAACTTTGTCAGAAATTCAATAGAAAAGTGGGTCACATACTCTATCAAATCATCATGTGGCAATGCTTCTTTTTCTTTTTTGAGTGCTTCAGTGTTTTAGTAACTTGACAAATGAAGTGCACTTCATGTCATTTGGATATTTTCCATTCTCATTTGGAACATGACATTGACTCACAACAAATGAACAATGAATCTGGCTTCAGTGCAAACCAGGTGAAATGAAAGAGTCAAACTAACAAAAAAGGCACATAACGGGTTGAGTTAATATCCAGCCACACACAAGTTTAAGATACGCTCTCCAATTCTACACGCGTCACGCACGATTATAGCTGTTATTGAAGTTGCTCAAACTGAATCAAAGCTGTTTTCTTCTTTTCGCATTTGCATCCCCGTTAATTGTTTTAATATTCATCGCATGCTATTCCACCAGCCATGTTGCGTCTACGCCTTCAAAGCCCGTCATTTATAAAACACCAACAATATTTGTAATCCTCCCGCATGCCATGTAGCAAATGGATCAAAGAAAATTAGTGCGTCCATCCAAACCGAAATCAGCATTCTGATTAATGGGGCTTAGCCGAGCCGCGGGTCCCTCGCTCGCCGAAGCCCCCCGGAAAAGAATGTAAACCCTTCAAGCGCGCGGCTGCCCTTCAGAGGGCGCACAGGTGGTTGGATTTCTTTCCAACCGAGTTTTAATTACTCGACTGAGACGGCCATGCAGCCCAACGGCCCATCGGGGAGAGACGGACCTGGGCCGCGCGCTCCACCAAAGCCAGTGGCAGATGCCGATTGCTATCTATGGAAATGATTTGTACACACCGAGCTCTTTTTTTATGGCTTTGCGTGCCCGCTGTCGTAATGAAGCGGCGAACCCAATGATTCATTTTGCTTCAACAATGTAGCACTCCAAACACTTAATTACAAGCCGATAGAATTTTTATTAGCCTCTATTTCACAGTGCCTGCATCACAGATTTGGAAATATGAATTATGGGTGAATTATCGGGACTTAGTCAGGGCTCCTGTACACTGCCAAACACCTCTTTGTAAATGCTCGCCTTAAATTACCAGCATAGCATCGTCTCCTTTTAGACATTATCTCGCTCTAACACCTATTTATGGACGGGATATTGGGCCAGCTTGTTCCTTTGATTGACTGTGAAAACTGGAGATCTGTTAGCAGGGCTGTAAAGTATGCGTTATGTAAAGCATGATTACAGATAACGGGACGCTGGATGCTGGTTTCAGGTTGGCTTAGGTCTCCATATGCTCTCTCTTCTCCTGTAGTGAATGAGGGCATGGTCAAACAGGTCTCCAACTTCTGCCCAGACCCTGGGGAACCGGACAATGGCAAACGCATTGGAGCTGATTTCAGGTATGGCCTCTCGCTGTCTCGTTACTTCTGTGCTGTACATTTTGATTGAAATAATTATTTATTTCATTATAATGAGGTAAATTTAGTGACCGTTATATAATGGCTTTCCTGTAGCTCAGTGGTTAGAGCATGGCGCTAGCAATACCGAGGTCACGGGTTCGATCCCAGGGATTGGACAGAATTACAAACAAAAAATTGAAAGTACAATGCAATGTAAGTCGTTTTGTATAAAAGCGTCTGCCAAATGCGTAAATGTAAATTTCAATATTTAGTTTCAGGGGTGTTGCAATATACCGTTGTTGACAATAACTGTGATTATTGAAATTGTGCTAATACTTCACACACAGTATGGTAATAAAAGTAATTCACTGCCAGTATCTGGTTGACATTTGAACATTTAAAGGGGTCATATGACACGGCTGAAACGAATCTTATCATTTGTTTTAGGTGTAATTCAATGTGTATACACGATTTAAGGTTCAAAAACGCTGTTTTCCACATACCGTGCATGTTTGTATCTCCTCTTTGCCCCGCCTCTCTGAAACGCGATGATTTATTACACAGCTCATGGCTCTGAAAAGCGAGGTGTGCTATGATTGGCCAGTTCACCAGTGCGTAGTGATTGGTCGAATACTGCAAGAGTGTGACGGAAATGTAATGCCTCTTACCATATTTGGCAAGGCGAGTTTATTTATATAGCACATTTCATACACAATGGTAATTCAAAGTGCTTTACATAAAAATAATTAAAATAATCATGTAAAAATAATCACAACAATAAAACAAGGAATTTAAATAATAAATAAAAAAAATGATTAAAACAGTTTAGAATAAACTGATTATACATGAAATATAGTTCAGTCAGTTCGGACAAGGCACCGTGCTCATTCAGTAAATGCACAGTTAAAAAGATGAGTTTTAATGTTGATCGTGTTTTAGCACATCTGATCTCTTCTGGAAGCTGATTTCAGCTGCGGGCAGCATAAAAGCTAAAAGCGGATTCCCTTGTTTAGAGTGAACCCTTGGTATATCTAATGATCTAAGTGGTCTGTTAGGTTTATATTTAGTGAGCATATCTGCGATGTATTTTGGTCCTAGGCCGTTACTGGAAGCCGGTGTAGGGATCTAAGGACTGGTGTAATATGCTCAGATTTTCTGGTATTTGGAACATCAGGTACCAAAGCAATTGTGCTGACAGGTACGCCCACCTTACTTGCGTTTACATTTGGGCGGTCTTAGTCAAATTATACCACGAACTGACGTAGATTTGTGGGGGTGTGATTACACGAGGCGTTTCAGGCAGGTCTGGGTGAGCATTCGCCTTTAGATAGAATGCATCTTTTGTTCCCACACTTTCGTTTTTGCAATTTTACGTGTCAAATACATGCATGGGCAACTTATAACACACCAAAGACACAGAAAAACACGTATTCGCGCCATATGACCCCTTTAATATTTTACAATTGTTACATTTTTATGCATCAAGAAGAGTCACAATGGTTACAGTCTCTCTCTTTTCCACCTTTACTTTGTATTTTGTGTGCGATTCATTGGTGTAAAAAAAGAGAAACACAAAATAAAAGATTGCTTTCTGCCTTAAATTTGTATCTACTGTCAACTATTCAAGATGATAGGTTAAGCAGTTTCAACTTGTTTTTATAAGTTACATCAACTGACCACTGGCAAAAATGTGCAAGATTTGCAAAATAGTAAGTTGATTGTTCGGTAGTTAAACATTTAAGGCAGCAAATGATAACATAATTGGTAATCATTTTATAGAGACTTAATTTCACATTCCACTTTTCTAGTATTTTATAACATCACTTTAGCAAGAGACTCTTTAATGCCATCAACCTGCAGTAAGTGCAAAAACAACAACACCATTTTTATATCGAACACTGTGTGTCTCTATTGTTAAGTGTTGGTGGAGTGATATAATTTTTTCACGTTTGTCATCAGTGTTGGGTGTAACTAGTTACTAAGTAATTAGTTACTGTAATTTAATTACTTTTCCCTTGAAAAAGTAAAGTAAGGGATTACTCTTATTTTTCTGTAATTTAATTACAGCTACTTCTGATGTAATTAAACTAAATACTTTGTGTAATATGTGTGTGCAATAGTGGAATTGACATCAAAATTAAAAGTCTTAACTTTAAAATCCGTGCTTTAATGTATAATTCTCACATTTGTAATACTTTGGTTAGTTAATAAGACTACTTTACGTAGTTTAATATTATTTATTTGAATGAATTAAATAAGCGTTTCATGTCTATCCTTCAATCACTTAACTAATCACTGTTGATGTAGGATATAGAAAGTAATTAGTAATAAGTAACTAAATACTTTTTGGAGAGAGTAATTTGTACAGTAATCTAATTACACTATTGAATATGTAATTAATAACTAGTAATTAATTACTTTTTCAGAGTAACTTACCCAACACTGTTTGTCATCCTGGACCACAAAACCAGTCATAAATAGCACGTTTGTTAGCCAACAATACAATCTAGCCACAGGAGGTCACAAGCCAGTGTACTTTTTGTGCCGGTCCCAAGCCCGGATAAATAGAGAGGGTTGTGTCAGGAAGGGCATCCGACATAAAACTTGCCAAATCAAATATGCGAATCACTAACATGACTTCCATACCGGATCGGTCGGGGCCCGGGTTAACAACGACCGCCATCGGTGCCGTTGACTTACAGGGCACTGGTGGAAATTGGGCTACTGTTGGTCAAAGGAGAGGAGGAAGGTGTGTTAGAGGAGGAAGGCGTGTCCGTAGGCAGAGAGAGAAGAGGAAAGGCAGGAGTTTCAGACTGAAAGTAGGGACTTTGAATGTTGGTACGTTGACAGGTAAAGGCAGAGAGCTGGTAGATATGATGCAGAGGAGGAAAGTCGACATTCTGTGTGTCCAGGAGACCAGGTGGAAAGGGAGCAAGGCTAGAAGCATTGGAGCAGGGTTTAAACTGTTTTATCATGGTGCGGACAGGAAGAGAAATGGAGTAGGAGTGATCCTGAAGGAGGAGTGTGTGAAGAATGTTCTGGAGGTAAAGAGAGTGTCAGATAGGTTGATGAGTCTGAAGCTGGAAATTGAAGGTGTGATGTTGAATGTTGTCAGTGCTTATGCTCCACAAGTAGGTTGTGAGCAAGAGGAGAAAGACAGATTCTGGAGCGAGTTTGAGGAAGTGATGCAGAGTGTTCCCAGAGGTGAGAGAGTGGTGATAGGCGCAGACTTTAATGGACATGTTGGTGAAGGGAATAGTGGGGATGAGGAAGTGATGGGCAGGTTTGGTCTTCAGGAAAGGAACCCAGAAGGACAGAGGTTGGTAGACTTTGCTAAAAGTATGGAGATGGCTGTGGTGAACACGTACTTTCAGAAGAGGCAGGAACACAGGGTGACATATAAGAGTGGTGGCAGGAGCACACAGGTGGACTATATTTTATGTAGACGCTGTAATCTGATGGAGATTAGCGATTGCAAAGTAGTGGTAGGAGAGAGTGTAGCTAGACAGCATAGGATGGTGGTGTGTAAGATGACTCTGGTGGTGAGGAAGATGAAGAGAGCAAAGGCAGAGCAGAAGACAAAGTGGTGGAAGTTGGAAAAGGAAGAGTGCCGTGTTGTTTTCAGGGAAGAGTTGAGACAGGCTTTAGGTGGTCAGGAGGTGCTTCCAGATGACTGGACTACTACAGCCAAAGTGATCAGGGAGACAGGTAGGAAGGTGCTAGGTGTATCATCTGGAAGGAGAAAAGAAGACAAGGAGACTTGGTGGTGGAATGAGGAAGTTCAGGAGAGTATCCAGAGGAAGAGGTTAGCTAGGAAGAAGTGGGACAGTGAGAGGACGGAGGAAAGTAGACAGGAATATAGGGAGATGCAGCGTGAGGTTAAGATAGAGGTTGCAAAGGCCAAACAGAAAGCTTATGAGGATATGTATGCAAGGTTAGATAGTAAGGAAGGTGAGAGGGATTTGTATCGGTTGGCGAGGCAGAGGGATAGAGATGGAAAGGATGTGCAGCAGGTTAGAGTGATTAAAGATAGAGATGGAAATGTGTTAACAGGTGACAGGAGGGTGAGGGAAAGATGGAAGGAGTACTTTGAGGAACTGATGAATGAGGAAAATGGCAGGGAGAGAAGAGTAGTAGAGGCAAATATTGTTGAGCAGGAAGTAGAAAGGATTAGCAAGGGTGAAGTTAGGAGAGCTTTGAAGAGGATGAAGAGAGGAAAGGCGGTTGGTCCGGATGACATACCAGTGGAGGTATGGAAGTGTCTAGGAGAGATGGCAGTAGAGTTTTTAACTAGGTTGTTCAACGAGGTCTTAGAGAGTGAGAGGATGCCTGAGGAATGGAGGAGAAATGTTTTGGTGCCGATTTTTAAGAACAAGGGAGATGTGCAGAGTTGTGGAAACTACAGAGGTATTAAGCTGATGAGCCATACAATGAAGTTGTGGGAAAGAGTAGTGGAAGCAAGGCTAAGGGGAGAAGTGAGCATTTGTGAGCAGCAGTATGGTTTCATGCCAAGAAAGAGCACTACAGATGCGATATTTGCTTTGAGAAGGTTGATGGAGAAGTACAGAGAGGGTCAGAAAGAGCTGCATTGTGTCTTTGTAGATTTAGAGAAAGCATATGACAGGGTGCCAAGAGAGGAGCTGTGGTATTGTATGAGGAGGTCTGGAGTGGCAGAGAAGTATGTTAGAGTGGTGCAGGATATGTATGAGAGCAGTAGGACAGTGGTAAGGTGTGCGGTAGGTGTGACAGAGGAGTTCACGGTGAAGGTGGGACTGCATCAAGGATCGGCTCTGAGCCCCTTCTTGTTTGCGGTGGTGATGGACAGGCTGACAGATGAGGTCAGACAGGAATCTCCATGGACTATGATGTTTGCGGATGATATTGTGATCTGTAGTGAGAGCAGGGAGCAGGTGGAGGAAAGTCTAGAGAGGTGGAGGTTTGCTCTGGAGAGAAGAGGAATGAAGGTTAGTCGCAGCAAGACAGAATACATGTGTGTGAATGAGAGGGATCCAAGTGGAACAGTGAGGTTACAGGGAGAAGAGGTAAAGAAGGTGCAGGATTTTAAGTACTTAGGGTCAACAGTCCAGAGTAATGGGGAGTGTGGAAAAGAGGTGAAGAAGCGTGTGCAGGCAGGTTGGAATGGGTGGAGAAAAGTGTCAGGTCTGTTGTGTGATAAAAGAGTACCAGCAAGAATGAAAGGAAAGGTGTACAGGGCAGTAGTGAGACCAGCGATGTTGTATGGTTTGGAGACAGTTGCACTGAGGAAAAGACAGGAGGAAGAGTTAGAGGTAGCAGAGCTGAAGATGTTGAGGTTCTCTTTGGGAGTGACGAGGATGGATAGGATCAGGAATGAGTACATCAGAGGGACAGCACATGTGAGATGTTTTGGAGACAAAGTTAGAGAGGCCAGGTTGAGATGGTTTGGACATGTTCAGAGGAGGGAGAGTGAATATATCGGAAAAAGGATGCTGAGGTTAGAGCTGCCAGGCAGGAGGCCAAGAGGAAGACCAAAGAGGAGGTTTATGGATGTAGTGAAGGAGGACATGAAGGTAGTCGGTCTGAGAGAAGAGGATGCAGGGGATAGGGCAAGATGGAGGCAGATGATTCGCTGTGGCGACCCCTGAAGGGAACAGCCGAAAGGAAAAGAAGAAGTTAGCCAACAATACATTGTATGGGTCAAACATCATTAGGATATTAAAAAGAGTACATATTACGAGATCATGTAAATGACATTTCATGCAGTGTGTAATGTTACCGTGTATGAATGTAAGCAGTCTGCCAAGTTGTAAAGCCGAAGGTGAATGAACAACACGGGAGTCGACTCTGGATCACACAAACGAGTCGTGCCCTAGTCCGATTCGGAACCGCCACGGATTTACGTCACTACATATAGTCCCCGCCTACGTCTTGCTAGGACTGCCCGCAAAAACTTCACTCTTCTCCCCCAAACACTGTAGCTCGTGAGACCAATCACAGCAGTCTAGACCATCTGACCAATCAGATCAGAGTGGGCTGGCAGAAAGGAGGGGATTAGACGGATGATTCGCCGAACGAATCATTTGAGAGTCAGTCAAGAAGTAAGATAAGAATAACTGCCTATTACAACAAAATAATAGTGTTTTTACACCTTCTATGTACGTTAACATAAATCAAGGAATATTTACTCTTTGCTCTTTAGGAATTACCCACTCACGTTTGGTATCTCGGTAAAGCTTCGAATTTCCGCTTTCAGGTTTATTTACTCTCCACAACGTCATTACAGCGGTAAGCCAATAGAGAGCGCTAAAACAAACCTGTTTCTTCTTAGCAACGGCCTGCTACAGCACCTCTGATGGACAACTTTAAAGACGATTTTCAATCAGTCGTATCTCAGCCAAATATTGTCCTATCCTTACAAACCATACATCAACAGAAAGCGTATTTATTCAGATGATGTGTGAATGTCAATTTCAAAAAATTGCCCGTGTTTAGTGGTTAAGTGGTCCAGGGTCACATTTGGTTTGAGCAGTTCTGACCTATAATCCGTCCAAAGTTATCTTATTATGTTTATCAAACAAAATCGCAACACAACTGTAGTCAGGCTCACAAAAAAAAGACTCTTACAAGCAGATTCTTTTATTCAGTATATAAAACGACCCAATTGTATATGGTCGGGGCAGAGAAATGCGGTTCAACCACTGCGAGAAAGTTATTTTGTAAAAACATTTTCATTTTCTTCAATTGATAACAATCACAATAAGCACTCAGCAGAACATTTTTCTCTCACTACTGAACACAAAGAACTGACATCTCCTTCTCTGCCGCTAGCTGTTTCATAAAACGATGGAGACAAAACGGTGCTGAATCTCCTTCCATCAGACGGGGTTATTTCCATAACTGTGAAAGACCTGATTATATTCCTCCAGTCCTGTGACATTTGCTGTGATACGAGACCGTCTGATCAATCCGTGGGCACGCGTGGGAGAATTCCTTCATTGATTCTTGTGTTTGTTCTCGTCTGAACGCGGCAGCATCGGGGCGGCGGTTCAGTTCACCTGTGATGGAGACCATGTGCTTCAGGGATCCAAGAGCATCACGTGTCAGAGGGTGGCCGAGGTGTTCGCCGCCTGGAGTGACCACAGACCCGTCTGTAAAGGTCAGACTATCACATTCAGTAAAGCCTACCATCAGATCCACTGATGTACTGTAATCACTCCATGAAATGGTTTTGGACCATAATTGATGTTGTTTACAGAGCGTATGTGTCCTGAGAGCTTGTTTTCTAGCTTTGTTGTTTGAACAGACATTAATGAACGACTGAACGAATGACCAAACAAACGAACTAACGAATGAATGAATCAATGAACGAATGAACACAAATGAACGAATGAATGAGTGAGCACGCGAATGAACGAGTGGGCACACGAATGAATCGATAAACACAGAGAGGAATCAAATGAATCAATTAATACACGAACGAATGAGAGAACACACGAACGAATGAATACAAGAAAGAGCGAACACGCAAATGAGTGAACGCATGAACGAAAGCCTCAATGAATGAATGAACGAGTGAGCACATGAGTGAACGAGTGGGCATACGGATGAATCAATAAACACAGAGAGGAATCAAATGAATGAATTAATACACGAACGAATGAGAGAACACACGAACGAATGAACACAAGAAAGAGCGAACACGCAAATGAGTGAACGCATGAACGAAAGCCTCAATGAATGAATGAACGAGTGAGCACATGAGTGAACGAGTGGGCACACGGATGAATCAATAAACACAGAGATGAATCAAATGAATCAATGAATACACGAATGAATGAACACAAGAAAGAGTGAACACGCAAATGAGTGAACGCACGAACGAAAGCCTCGATGAATGAATGAACGAGTGAGCACATGAGTGAACGAGTTTGCACACAAATGAATTGAATGAATAAATGAACGACTGAACAAACAAGCAAATGACTGATTCAAATAATAAATGAATGAACGAATAAACACACGAACGAAAGAACACACAAACGAATGAACACACGAAGGAATGCTTCAATCAGACCATAATCTATATAAAATACACAATCCTCAAAAAAAGACGTTTACACAAAAGACAAAAATGAGGGTTTATGGGTATACAAGCACACATAGAAAAGTGTGTAAATTGAATTTCCATAGTATTACATTCGTTGCGTGCTGCATTCTGGGTCTTGTAAAAGTTAACGAGGACACAAAATGATATTTGTTATCGGATGTGATACGGTTGTGCAGTATAATTGAATAGATCTATAGTATTTACATGGTACTTCAGTGAATACCGTAGTACTACCATGGTAACCGTCCACGTGTTAAAGTTTTGTTACTGTCCGATGTTTCTGCCTGCTGAGATTTTCTTTCATGCTGTTTTGTAGTAAAAACGTGTGGGATGAACCTCTTGGGCCCTTCAGGAACGTTCACATCACCCAACTTCCCCATTCAGTACGAGAGTAACTCTCAGTGTGTTTGGATCATCACTGCCAGTAACCACAATAAGGTATAAAACTCCGACCAAACGCTTTTATTGACTGTATGACTACACCCATGAACACGCTGAGCACTTGTCGGTTTAATAACGTTCGTCAAACCTTCTTTTGTTTCTGCTCTGAGTCGTGTACCATCGTAAGGTTCTGTTTATCAATGACAGTAAATCCTGATTGCTGCGTCCAGAACTTAATCCCATATTATGGTCATTATCAAGTTTAACTATCAAGTTTTAATTTGGCTTCTGCTAGAAACTTTTCCATAATAACTACTGTACAGTATATGTGTATAAGCATTCGCATCAACAATTACACTATGAAAGGTCAAATAAAAAATCATAATGGTCGCTCTTTATATGAATGTTGTGGATGCTTCGGTTTCATTCTCCTCCGTTGAAACATCCTCACATTGTTGGAAGTTTAAGGAATGATGCGATATCAATATCTCCCGTTATTCTCCTGACTGCGGAGGCGTCTCCCTGTGTGTAAGACACATTACACCTCATCTTCCTTCCCCGCTGCGCCTCAACTATTGAAATAAATGCAGTTTGGGCTTTAAACACAGCCTATTCTTTACATGTCTTCTCATTATCGCGTTACAGGTGCGGAACAACCTGCCTTATGTTTTCGAAAACGTTTTTTTTTTTTGCCTGTTTCCTGCCAAGCCATTAGACGCTTGCAGATTCATGTCTTCAATTGGTGCTAAATATGTGCCCTCCTCCAGTGCGAAATGCAAATGAGCTCGAACAGACATCACATTATTACCTCATTTGTCTTCGCCCGATGGAATTGCAAAGTTCAAATTTTATTGCGGTTTTCGCGTGCCCGTTATTAGAGACCCATGGGCAGCTCATTGGAATTATTATTGTGTTAACACAATAAATGAAGTTAATATATGAACTTAAGGGGACAGAGCAGAACTCTTTTTTTCTTTTACGTGATCCGCAATGTGTTCATTAGTTTGCCCATAAATACGTCAGTTAGAAGGGTACAGAGGAGAATTTATAGCATATATAGATCCAGACCCCACCCATGAAGGCCAGGGTAACCGACTGGGCGTATCACATGTGTCTAATGCGATAGTTCACCCAAATATGGATTTTTTTCATGATCGTGTCATTCCAAAACTGTTTGACTGTCTTTCTTCTGTAGAACACGAAAGAAGATATTTTGAGAAATGTCTCGGTGGTTTTGTGTTGGTACAATGCATGTCAATGGGCTCCCAAATTGTTTGGTTACCAACGGTCTTCAAAATATCTTCTTTTGTGTTCTGCAGTAGAAAGTCATTCAGATTTTGAATGACATGAGGGTGAATATATGACGAAAGAATTTTTGACTGAACTGTCCTTTTAAATATGCAAAGGTGCAATATTTTTGTCGTTATCAAACTAAACGCAAAAGCGTGTGTCTCCAAACACACCGGGGGGCGATTATGTAAACAGAACATTGTTAATGTACAAGTGAGCATTGGACATAATATGGAACAAGCCGAGCATGTCGTTCGACTGTTTACTTCCAGACCTGATTGAAAGCACTTTCCCAGATTTGTTTTGTCTCGTAATTGATGCATTGCTTTCTCGGCTCCCAAGTCCCCGGTGAATTTTTCCACTTATAGCTCTGTGGTACAACAAGACCGCTGAGGGTACGCAGAAACAAAGCGAAACGCACAGACGACATACGCTGCAGCCAAGTAGCGACTCCCTTGTGCTCGTGAAGATCTTGTTTATTAAGAATAGTATGTTTCGTTTATATTTGATGGTGGCTGAAGCACTCTGGAATGGAGAAACTTAATTAAAAGGCACAGTTCTCATTCTGTCTGATTGAGACCGCATAGAGAAATCCCCACCGGCCCTGATGCTTCATTGATTCTTGTGGCTTTCCATTAGAAATACTTCTACCGCTAATGCACGGATGCTTTTTTCTCTTTCCCGTTGCAGGTTATTCAAATCAATTTCGAAGAGTTCGACTTGGAGCTCGGATACGATACGTTGACCGTCGGAGACGGCGGAGAAGTCGGGGACTCGAAAACCATCATACAAGTGTAAGCTTCATTGTTATCGGTTGCGAATACAAATATTTGTTCTGAAAAGTTTTATTTTTATTTGAAACCATGTGCTGGTGTGGACCGAAAAAGAAATTTTATTTTTTGGGGAAATTTATTTTTACATATATTTTTTATTATTCATAATATATATCTATTTATTGTTTTCATTTAAATGCCGGTTTTGTTGTAAAATAAATTAATGTGTCAGCCGAATTATATTTGATTATATTTCAGACACTTTTAATACCGATAGCTTTCATAATAATGCGAGTGATTTTGTTTGATTCATGGTTACTATCGTAAACTAAAGCTATTCAATTATTTCTATTAATCGAAATCAAATATAATATTATTACAAATTAATATTGAAAAAGTTTAACTAAACAAAAATTGGATATTCGAAAACTCAAATACGATTTAAAATTAGTTTAGGCACTATCTGGACATAAAATAAAATAAAAACTAAACTAAACCTGAAATACAGTAAACATATATAAAACCTATATAGCACTATTAAAAATAAGTTAGTAATAAGTTAGTAAAAACACATAAACATTTCTATAATTAACTATATATTAATGTATATATTTATTTTGTTAATTTTTTTCTCAAATTTTAAGGAAGCCGAAATAATACTAAAATGAAAACAACATTGACTCTGATTTGATTTGGCAGTATAGACAAAGTACAGTGTGTTGACAGTACGTCGAAATCTAATCTCAAACAAGCAACGAATATCCTGATTCTGTGATGTTGCCGTCTTTAAAATAACCAGCTTTAACAGTCTTTAGCTTAGTTTTTGTATTTTTGTTCAGCTGTCAGCTGTTATAGCAATAGCATGCGAGCTACAAAACCATAACAACTGCCAAGTTTTAAATCCTCTTTTTTTGTACATCAAGTTTTCGTCTTTCCTAACACCTTCTGGCAGTCAGGAGGAAATCTCAGGCAGTCTCTTCAGTGAATGTCTGCGGCTGGCTCCTGGTGCATTTACCTGGAGCTGTGCCAGACCCGAATCCATTTAACACTCACACAGCGTTCTTCAAGGACAAAAGCCCTCTCACTGCCAGAGCTCGAATACATACAGTGTACTTCAATTAAAGCCTTATGTCATCTGTATACATTTTATGATTTGTGTACTTGTAAAGCATCCCATGTCCATGTGCTTTTTCTCTGTCTTATTTCTCCTACTCGCAACTGTAAGATTATGATAATGATGAGGTTGATCTGTTGGGTCAGATTTTGTGAAAAATTGATGTCATTTGACTTAAACCCACATAAATATAAGTTTGTAAAGTAACCTGCAATTTTATGGTTCAAACAGAGATGGCGATAGAGAGGCAGTAGTTAAGAATAACACACACTTAAAGTCGCAAAACGTAGCATATTTATAATGTTAATAGTGTCACGGTACGTCAGTATGCTGCATTCACACCTCTCTTTTGTTGACTCTGTATCGACAGGTTAACAGGCAGTTTTGTTCCCGATCTAATCGTCAGTATGACCCATCAGATGTGGCTGCACCTGCAGTCGGATGAAAGCGTCGGCTCTATTGGCTTTAAGATCAACTATAAAGGTGAGCCTGTTTTCTGCCTGAGCTGCTTAAAGCGGTCACATAAATCACAGCGCTGAATCAAATGCTCTGCCGCTTCTTTCACAACACCTCTCGTCTTTCACCCTCCCGCAGAAATTGATAAAGAAAGCTGCGGGGACCCAGGCATCCCCCTGTACGGGCTCCGAGAGGGCGGCGGTTTCTCCAACGGAGACGTACTGCGATTCGAATGCCAGTTTGGATTCGAGCTCATCGGCGAGAGAATGATTTCCTGTCAGAATAACAATCAGTGGTCGGCTAACATCCCCATCTGTATATGTGAGTGCAACATTGACCATTCCTTATGGGGATTCTGTCATTATTTAGTGTAGTTGAAGGCTTGATTCGCACCGAGTGATTCAATGTTTACTCAATTGCACCGCGAGTCACGTTTGATCTGCCAAGTGCAAGAATGTTAATGTAATGTTAATTTACCCATCCTTACCCTGATAGCACACATACATCTGGTTTACGTCTATTTGACGTCTGCATTTACATCTGCAAGACATCTACAATACATAGTTTGCTCATCTGCAATACGTCTCGGAGATGTCTGCTGTCAGACGTCATATAGACATCTAGAAGATGTCTGTAAGATGTTTATGATTTAGAATGGATGTACAACAGCTCTTTCTAAGATGTTTAGCAGATGTTTTTAAGCAGCAGATCTCCAGATCTTTAGCAGACGTATTACAGACGTTCAGACGTCTCCGAGACGTATTGCAGATGAGCAAACTATGTATTGCAGATGTCTTAAAGATGTAAATGCAGACGTCAAATAGACGTAAACCAGATGGATTGTGCTATCTGGGTATGTTGTTCCAAAGCGAAATGTTTTTACTGTATTCCATGGAGCTGAAAAGCAGACGCTGAGATTAATATTTATCTGCACTTTTGTGTACACCATGTTACAGTTTTAGGCCCAAAAATCGAACGTAAGTGTAATGTCGTAAATGTTTAAGCAGCAATATCCGGTTAACACTCAACTATGGTTACCAGCGCTCTCTCCTTCTACCTTAATTTGTATTTTGATTCGTTTTTACTGGGCAAAAAAAAAGAAAACCCCTTAAATAAATAATGAATTTGACTGATAACATATATTTTTAATTTTTAATAAATTTCGTCAATATTGCGGTAATGGTGTTATCAAGGTTACGTTACAATAATTGTGTAGTAAAAGTCTGATATTGTGGCAGTCCTAGCCACACCCACTCGTTTATATACCACGGTATACAATTCTGCAGATATTGTGATTAGGGCTGAAACGATTCCTCGAGTAACTCGAGTTATTCGAATACAAAAAATCATCGAGGCAATTTTTGTTGCCTCGAAGCCTCGTTTAATCCATTTAACTACAGTACACACGTAGCACTGCGTTTCCCCACTGACCGTTATTACTGACGCACAGCCCGCTAAACTCTGTTCATGTTACGGGGTTCTCAAGTCTCCCGCATTCACCTTGAGACACACGCATTTTAGTCTGTTCACACGCTCACACGTATTTCTCATGCTGATAAATAAGTGATAGCTTATTGAAATGGTGAACTGCTATTTTACTTGGTTTTAGTCTATTTTGCGAGTGAATCTTGTTTTCCAGCTGCATTGAGTCCATCAAACTAGATGCGGACTTGTGGACTCCGAATCATGTTATTTACACATTTCATCTGTCTGTTCTGCGTGTCTGCGTGAATGAACTGCACAGTTTAACGTGCTACACGGGTGATGCTCATGAATTTGTCTGCGTCTGCGCTTTATGAGGACATGAACTTCACCTCCAGAGTTGCTCTGAGAGTTTATTTCAGAAAATTTTTCTGAGTGAAGCTAATGCACTAAAAAATAAGCGTCTTCCGACGACCTGCCAAAATAAAAGTCCGGGTAACTCGGTATTTTTATGTGGACAAATATATTACTATTTAATATTAAAAAAAGAAACTAAAACTAATTTAGATAAACTAAATGCATCATGCATAAGCTGAAGTTAGTTGTTTAGCTTTGAAATTATTCTTTCTATTTTTATTAATGTTTCATATGTATACATTTGTATTAGGCCTATATTGCATTTTGAATGTAATATGGCAATGGAATGTACTAAATGGGTTTAGTTCTCACAGATATGAATGTATGCAATTTCAGCAATAAATAAGTTAATTTTTCTAAAAAGGAAAGAAATTAGTTGTTCATTTTAAGAGACCTGTCTTATTTTCTCTTGTATATTTAGTATTGCTCTTTAATAAAGAAAACGTACTTATTATCCGAATACCCGATTAATCGATGGAAAATCAGTAGAATACTCGATTACTAAAATAATCGATAGCTGCAGCCCTAATTGTGATAATATTGTTATCAAGATCACGTTACAATAACTGTGTAGTAAAAGTCTGATACTGTGGCAGTCATAGCCACACCCACTCATTTATATACCACGGTATACAATTCCGTAGATATTGTGAACATATTGTTATCAAGATATCTTTACAATAATTGTGTAGTAAACGTCTGATATTGTGGCAGTCCTAGCCACATCCACTCGTTTATATACCACGGTATACAATTCCGTAGATATTGCGATAATATTGTTAACAAGATTACGTTACAATAATTGTGTAGTAAAAGTCTGATATTGTGGCACTCCTAGCCACACCCACTCGTTTATATACCACGGTATACCGTTCCATTGATATTGCGGTAATGTTGTTATCAAGGTTACGTTACAATAATTGTGTAGTAAAAGTCTGATATTGTGGCAGTCCTAGCCACACCCACACTTTTAAATACCACGGTATACAATTCCGTAGATATTGCGATAATATTGTTAACAAGATTACGTTACAATAATTGTGTAGTAAAAGTCTGATATTGTGGCACTCCTAGCCACACCCACTCGTTTATATACCACGGTATACCGTTCCATTGATATTGCGGTAATGTTGTTATCAAGGTTACGTTACAATAATTGTGTAGTAAAAGTCTGATATTGTGGCAGTCCTAGCCACACCCACACGTTTAAATACCACGGTATACAATTCCGTAGATATTGCGATAATATTGTTAACAAGATTACGTTACAATAATTGTGTAGTAAACGTCTGATATTGTGGCACTCCTAGCCACACCCACTCGTTTATATACCACGGTATACCGTTCCATTGATATTGCGGTAATGTTGTTATCAAGGTTACGTTACAATAATTGTGTAGTAAAAGTCTGATATTGTGGCAGTCCTAGCCACACCCACACGTTTAAATACCACGGTATACAATTCCGTAGATATTGCGATAATATTGTTAACAAGATTACGTTACAATAATTGTGTAGTAAACGTCTGATATTGTGGCACTCCTAGCCACACCCACTCGTTTATATACCACGGTATACCGTTCCATTGATATTGCGGTAATGTTGTTATCAAGGTTACGTTACAATAATTGTGTAGTAAAAGTCTGATATTGTGGCAGTCCTAGCCACACCCACACTTTTAAATACCACGGTATACAATTCCGTAGATATTGCGATAATATTGTTAACAAGATTACGTTACAATAATTGTGTAGTAAACGTCTGATATTGTGGCACTCCTAGCCACACCCACTCGTTTATATACCACGGTATACCGTTCCATTGATATTGCGGTAATGTTGTTATCAAGGTTACGTTACAATAATTGTGTAGTAAAAGTCTGATATTGTGGCAGTCCTAGCCACACCCACACTTTTAAATACCACGGTATACAATTCCGTAGATATTGCGATAATATTGTTAACAAGATTACGTTACAATAATTGTGTAGTAAAAGTCTGATATTGTGGCAGTCCTAGCCACACCCACTCGTTTATATACCACGGTATACCGTTCCATTGATATTGCGGTAATGTTGTTATCAAGGTTACGTTACAATAATTGTGTAGTAAAAGTCTGATATTGTGGCAGTCCTAGCCACACCCACTCGTTTATATACCACGGTATACCGTTCCGTAGATATTGCGGTAATGTTGTTATCAAGGTTACGTTACAATAATTGTGTAGTAAAAGTCTGATATTGTGGCAGTCCTAGCCACACCCACTCGTTTATATACCACGGTATACCGTTCCGTAGATATTGCGGTAATGTTGTTATCAAGGCTACGTTACAGTAATTGTGTGTAAAAGTCTGATATTGTGGCAGTCCTAGCCACACCCACACATTTAAATACCACGGTATACCGTTCCGTAGATATTGCGGTAATATTGTTAACAAGATTACGTTACAACAATTGTGTAGTACAAGTCTGATATTGTGGCAGTCCTAGCCACACCCAATCGTTTAAATACCACGGTATACCGTTCCGTAGATATTGCGATAATGTTGTTATCAAGGTTACGTTACAATAATTGTGTAGTAAAAGTCTGATATTGTGGCAGTCCTAGCCACACCCACACATTTAAATACCACGGTATACCGTTCCGTAGATATTGCGGTAATATTGTTATCAAGGTTACGTTACAATAATTGTGCAGTACAAGTCTGATATTGTGGCAGTCCTAGCCACACCCAATCGTTTAAATACCACGGTATACCGTTCCGTAGATATTGCGATAGTGTTGTTATCAAGGTTACGTTACAATAATTGTGTAGTACAAGTCTGATATTGTGGACACCCAATCGTTTATATACCACGGTATACAATTATGCAGATATCGTGATAATATTGTTATCAAGATTACGTTACAATAACTGTGTAGTAAAAGTCTGATACTGTGGCAGTTCTAGCCACACCCATTTATTTACATACCTTAGAACACAAGTGAAAGAAAAACCGATCACTTTTTTCTGTCGCAGTGGTGTATGCCTTCATTCCACACAACCCTAAACGGTGTCATTCGCTCTCATGTTTATCAAACATTTAATGTTTTTAGAACCTGACGCAATCGCAAATTCTCTCAAAAGCAGCCGTCTTAGGTCACAACCATCATAAACACCGGCTGCTTGTCGCATCTGAGAGTTTCACCATCAGGAAATCTTTATTAATAGGCGAGTTCTTTGACCTGCCTGCGTGAGAGCTCATTATGAAGATAAGTGCTGCTGAACCTTTGAATCTTTTGGAGTAGATAAGACACATGTCTAAATGAAATCATGTCACGAGGTCGGACTAATTAAAACCGCGCTTTATTTCGCCTTGTAAACAAAATGCCTGCCGTGCTGTTAAATATATGGCTAACAGCTTCGAGAGGACAGCTGCACGCCGAAAGATAATAAGAGAGTAATTCTTTGGGAACGAAAGCGACGTTGTGCCACAGAGAGGTTTTCTTTGGAGGGTTTTAAACTCCTGATACCTGCACAATACAATTTAATACCATTACAGCTTTGATTACAACACAATACACTTTTAAGGGAACAGGTGCAGCTTTCAAAAGATTTCAGTCCTGTCTGATGCTCCGCTGTCGAACGCCAGCGTGTTTATTGCTTAACAGGGAGCAGTGAGGAATATTGGCAGAGCTGATACCTTTTACGTGAACGTGAAATGGCGCTTGCATAACATTTTTAGCCCTAATCTGGCATGTTTGTGAATGCAACAAGATAACTGAGACTTTTATCCATCAGTAATGATTGGATTAATGGAGTCGGGGGGTTTGATGGGAGGCGTTAAAAAGTTGATTACGTCACTACATTTAAGTTAAAGAAGCTTTTTATATACAGGCATGTTAAAATTGATCAATTATACTAGCGATGTTTATTTGACGTTAATTTGACTGACACGGCATCTTCTTCCATCTCTCAGTTCCATGCATGTCCAACTTCACGGCAACGATGGGTACTGTTCTGTCCCCGGACTATCCGGAAGGTTACGGCAATAACCTCAACTGCGTGTGGTTGATAATCGCTGAAGCGGGCAGCCGTATTCATCTGGCCTTCAACGATTTTGATCTGGAGCCTCCTTACGACTTCCTGACAGTGAGGGACGGAGAACTCACCGATGCTGTGGTGTTGGGACGCTTTTCCGGAGCGGAGGTGCCATCCCACCTCACCAGCAACTCCAACATCCTCCAGCTGGAGTTCCAGGCCGATCACTCGATGTCCGGACGCGGTTTCAACATCACTTACAGCAGTGCGTGTCTCTCTGTTTTAACACCACTTGAAATTACACGCACATTTGAGAATTATGTAGTGGACAAATAAACGTTAAACAAAAGCAAAAACATTCTGGATTATAATATTTAATGCATTCACAGCTCTGCATTCTCTCAAACAACTTCATGAGCTGCTTTTTAACAAGACTACATAGCTCATCTTATTTAGCATTAATCTTTAGATCTAAAATCAGATTTTCAGAATTATTTTCAAACATAATATTCATATTCATTACAAAGACAGTATTATATATTCATTATATATGTATATGTATATATATATATATATATTAGGGCTGTACTGTATTAAAGAAAAATGTGATATGCCATAGCTTGCTACATAATTTACACATTTTAAATAATTGATCATTTATTATTTGGTTGTTATATCACTTCCAGTTATATTTAAAAATGAGAATATTATAACCAAAAGAGTTTTTCAGAGAAAAAGCATTACTCGTGATCAGTGTTGGGTAAGTTACTCTCAAAAAGTAATTAATTACTAATTACTAATTACATATTCAATAGCGCAATTAGATTACTGTACAAATTACTCTCTCCAAAAAGTATTTAATTACTTATTACTAATTACTTTCTATATCCTACATCAACCTTGATTAGTTAAGAGATTCAAGGATAGGCATGAAAGGGCTCTTTTAATTCATTCAAATAAATAATATTAAACTACATAAAGTATTATTATTAACTGACCAAAGTATTACAAATGTGAGAATTATACATTAAAGCACAGATTTTAAAGTTAGACTCTGAATTTTGATGTCAATTCCACTATTGCACACACATATATTACACAAAGTATTTAGTTTAATTACATCAAAAATAACTGTAATTAAATTACAGAAAAATAAGAGTAATCCCTTACTTTACTTTTTCAAGGGAAAAGTAATTAAATTACAGTAACTAATTACTTGGTAACTAGTTACACCCAACACTGCTCGCGATTACACGCATCCTGAATAAAAGTTTGTGTTTACATAATATTTGTCTGTATACTGTGCATATATATTTTTTATTTATTAAAACATACACATGTATACATATTTAGGAAATATTTACATGCATTTATTTATATTTACCTTTAATTTAAATTATATATAAATGTTCATACATTTTTATATTTTTCTTAAATATGTACATGCATGTGTATGTGTTTATAAATACAAATTAATATGCAAAGTTCACAGTAAACACAAACTTTTATTCTGGATGCGATAAATTGCAATTAATCGTTTGACAGCCCTAATTACTACAACTTCTGAAAGTGAACAGACATGTTTTACTGTAGTACATAAAAACTAAACTATCTAAAAACGATCTATTTATCGACAAAAACTAATATAGCAATATGCAGATGGTCATTTTGATATATCTTGCAGCCCTAGTATGTGTACATTGTTATTAAATTAAGATAAGCTTTGTTAATGTTTTTTTATTAATACTTCTCTTAAAAAGATGATCGTGTGATTTTAGGCCAAGTTTTTGCTAAGATCATTTTTGGAACACAAGTGTTGTCGTGTTGTCTGATACCAAACAGGCTGTTGGTAGGACAAATGGAAGGACATATTTCCTCGATTTAAATCGTAAGCCATTTATCCATCAGCATCAAACAGCCTAATCCTGTTCGCCGAACATCGTGCCATCAGCTCGGACGGAATAATCCGCAAATGCGCGCTTGACATACGAAACACTTCTGATGATTACCCACAATCCTGTTTTTTTAGAAATTCCATTATGTGTCTGCTGTTTTCCTTCCATTTGATTAAATCATGTCTCAAGTAAAGGGTTCTGTTTTTTTGTTCAGCGTTTGGACACAACGAATGCCCGGACCCCGGAGTGCCCATGAATGCCAAACGCTTTGGTAATAATTTCCAGCTGGGAAGCTCCATTTTGGTGGTGTGCGAGGAGGGTTTTATTAAGACGCAGGGCTCGGATACTATAGTGTGTGAACTGGAGGCGGGAAAGGTGATGTGGGGCGGACTCATCCCCAGATGTGAAGGTACGTTTCAACGTGTTTGTGTTGTGTAAACGTTTTTTTGGAAATTCATCTTTTGAGCTTGCAGAGTTCCTCATGTCAAAACCTGCAGTCATTTCTAAATGTCCCTGTAATTGACCAGAACGTCATATCATTCAGAAGGATTGTTATGAATGTTGAAATGGTTTCTTTATTGCTCTTTCTCTTCTAAAAATAAAGTTTCCAATTAGAAGCCAAATTGATTTTACACAATACCCCTTTGAAATGGGCCATATCACTCTTTTTTTATCATTCTTTTCTTTCCCTGAGGTCCACTTATAACATTAGGAAAGATTTTGTACTAAATATGTGGTCATTTGGTTTTATGAAGACCATTTCTCACCCTCTTGTTGATCATTAAACGTGGATTTTTTTGCAGCTGTACTTTTAAAACTTCTATGCCGGCATCTATTTCACATGTCAGACGAGAAACGGTTTTATGCCGCACTGACTTGTGAACTGCTGGTTTGTTATCGGGACCTTTCATAACAACTTCTTTGCATTATTTTGTGAAAAATGTCCTGCAGGCATAACATTAAAGGGACAGTTCACCCCAAAATAAAAATTCTGTTATCATTTACTCACCCTCAAGTTCCAAACCTGTATAAATGTCTTTGTTCTGATGAGCACAAAGAAAGATACAGTATTTATATTTTGATAAGATATTTTGAAGAATGTTGTTAACCGACAGTGGTGCCCATTCACTTGCATTGGTTTTGTGTCCACACAATAGAAGTGAATGGGTGGCGCAGCTGTTTGGTTACCAACTTTCTCCAAAATATCATGTTTTGGGTTCTGCGGATAAAAGAAAGTCATACAGGTTTGAAATGACACGAGGGTGAGTAAATGATGACAGAACTTTCGTTTTTGGGTGAACTATCACTTTAAGACATCTCCAAACAATGATGCAGTGATAAGAACAGGGTGATTTTCTGAACCTATGATGCTACAAAGCACCTGTGAAGAACTGTTTTTATTTATAAATAGACATTCTCCTCACATATACATGAAATAACAGAAAGGTGTCTGTTTCCCGCAGCACCCTGCGGAGGCCATTTCACCGCGCCGGTGGGAGTCATCTTGTCCCCGGGGTGGCCCGGCTACTACAAAGACTCCCTGAGCTGCGAGTGGGTCATCGAGGCCGAGGTGGGACGTTCCATCAAGATAAGCTTCGACAGGTCTGTTGGAAAGCTAAGAGAACTGAACACAGCGCGGCGTTATTCGGATTCATATCTCGGGACATCTGCCTTGCGGGGGGGGGACTAATCTCTTTCAGCACATATCACAGTTACACTATCAAAAAATGAAGTTGAATTCGTTTATTTTTTGAGCGAAAATGGCGTTTGTGACAGCCATAGCTTCTTGTCATGCTGAAAACGTAGTAAACGGGAGGACAGAATCAACATTAGGAATGAAGATTAAACAGTGTAACATCGTTAATGATTCATGCCCCAGTGCATTCTGGGAAGATGTGAGACAGCCGTTTTGTTCAGTCTAGGCCTATTTGAACTAAACGAATGTAAAGCAGTTTCATCGGACGTACGCACCCGGCGCGAACGCGTTAACTTCCGGTCCGTGTTTGTTTATCGGTCTGGCTAGTGGTTGATAAATTTATGTTAATATGAATATTTTAATATATATAATAAATAAATAAACAATTTGTTGGATGGGTAGTGTAACTTTTTTTTTTGTTCGCATTTAAGTTTAGCCAAGTAACGGTTCTTCTACTGGTAACCCAAAATAATACTTTTATCTTGCTAGCTAATGTAATTTACTTGTTGTTATTTATTTGACTTTTTATCAGAAATAATCTACAGGGACTCGTACCGGACGTTAAGTTTGGGCCGCAAAAGCGCGCATGCGCAATAAAGTTTGTTTATGTTGTTGCTTTGAAACCGTCTATATGAAAAGTGCCATTAATGTACATCTCTTCTATTGAAAGTTGTTTAGAAATTCAGAAATGTAAACAGAAATGCGACAGCATTCGAATGCATCTTTTCCAGGCATTGTTTCTACAGTAAGAAAGTTGTTTTCCAGGTTCGAAATAAGCCACCGCAGCAAAATTATTCACAACTCCGCCTCTGTATGTTTTGTAGTATAAGACATGTAATCCTTTGGGTTGTGTAAGTTTTTATAGAGTGTTTCTGTAACGGTGTGCCGTGAAAGCCGAGTTAATAAAGTATAATGTCAAATGTAATTGAATCGAAAGCCCGAGCTGATCGAGGCAAAGTTCATGTGTAGAAACCTATGAAGAATGATATTGTTTCAGAGTAGCGTTTGTCACGCCAACATGGGAGACGCTCACCATTACTGTCTCCATAAATGATTACACAGCGCTGTGTCGGCGTGGCCCGATGCGTATGTGCTGTTCTAGCCGTATAAATCTGGCGGGCTGCGTGGCGCCCGTGAAAGGGGAATGGACTTAATCTTTATCAAGTTACAAATGGTGGACTTAATTTTATTAGCATGGCAACGCTTCCCTCGAGTCGAGCAATGAAATGGCATCAGAGATGAAGTCGGATACAGAGACTCCTGGGAGCTAATGCCTGGAGATATAACACAAAAGAGCGTTTGACTGGGATTTCGGATGGCTGAAAGTAAAGCTTGGCAGCTCCTCTTTGGCATCACGCATCGAAAGGAATAGATCATCCAAAAATGACAATTCCCGTTCGTCGTGTTGTCACCTAGCTCATAATATCTCAGTTATTTCTCCTTGACATCGATGAGATTAAATGGAGAGGAAACGGAAAGAGCCAGGTGCTTTTCAACCCTGTAGTTTGTGGCGAACGGTTCCTTTAAAAGCCAGTTCACCATTGTAGATCTGTGTTTATTCATCACATTACCAGTTTGATTCCGTCAATAAACAGATCCGCCGTCGCCGGTCGCGTCTGCGACTTCTCATTAACACGCCTGTTCGACGGGAAACAGCGGCCCTGTCGGGTGTAATGAGCCGTGTTTGCGTTTATACTGTGTGTGCCGACCGAAACGCGGCTCTTATTATCTCTCTATGATTTCTTTTTTTTCCGGCAGGTTCCAGACAGAACTCAATTATGACTTTTTGGAGGTTCACGATGGGCCTAATCTCCTCTCGCCCCTAATCGCCTCTCTGAACGGCACCCAGGTCCCTCAGTTCCTGTTCAGCAGCGGCAACTTCCTGTATCTTCTCTTCACCACTGATAACAGTCGCTCCAACAGCGGCTTTAAGCTCTTTTATGAAAGTGAGTCGGCCGTTTCAATACGCCGCGTGCCTTTTGCCCGAGACATGATATTTCGACCTGAATCATATCAGTCTCTGCACACAAGCAGACAGCTTGAGGATTTCTCTTTGTGACCTCACTCTCTTTATATATATATTTTGTCCTCGCTCTTTCTATTTCAGTTTTTTTGGTCGCTTTAATAGCATTACAAAACTGCTGCTTTTATTGCCAAACCATTTTGCTTACAATGACAAATGCTGCTGTAAAATAACAATAACGGAACTGGAGTCAGTAATGTTAGTCGTACAATAGTATAATCACATAAAAATGTTTATGAAATTAAGTCGGTTAAAATGATAAAGTACAGAGTGAACTAAAACGGCAGCAATATACAGGGTTAACAAAGTTACTCGGTCTTAGTTTTTGTATTAAAGTGTATCATTTTTGTTGTTGTGTAATTGTATTCATATTGCCAAACCTCTCGCAGCACAGCAGCGAGAGGTTTGGCAAAAAGAGAAATGTAAAAAATATAATAATACAAATAAATGATATAAAGGAATGAAAATGTAATAATGGCATGTAGGGGGAAGTGTATCAATTAATACATTTGACCAAACATTTGTATTACCGTGACAAGCAATCGCGTGCTCATATCATTGAAACATTGAGAGGAACTGTGATGGGAAATGTGGCTCGACTGCAGGTGTTACTCTGGACACTCATTCGTGTTTGGATCCTGGCGTGCCGGTGAACGGGATCCGTAATGGTAAGGATCTGGCCATCGGCTCGGTGGTGTGGTTTGGCTGTGAGCCCGGCTATAGACTGAGCCATGAGGAGCAGCTGGTGTGTGAGGAGAATCACTGGTGGAGTCGCCCGCTGCCCACATGTGACGGTGAGCTGCTGTTAAACATTAATCAAACATTAGACTTTTAAATGGGTTTATCAATGTTGCATTTCTGCAACTGTTACAGACATAATGCTGGGTTTGTTTTTAACGTAATTGTTTTTTGTGTCAACATTTTTTAGAATAGTTTAAAGGTCCAGTGTGTAGTTTTTTGGAGGATCTATTGAGAGAAATGCAATAAAATATACATAACTATGTGTTCAGAGGTGTATAAATATCTTACATAATGAAGCGTTACGTTTTTATTACCTTAGAATGAGCTATTTCTATCTGCATACACCGCGGGTCCCCTTACATGGAATCCGCCATGTTGTTTCTACAGTGGCCCTAAAGGGACAAACTCTACAGAGTGTGTTTCGTAAATACATTATGTCCTATAGCAAAGAAGCGAAAACGTGACGACATCCTAGTTCTGTGTCAGCCACCGTAGTGCTTTGAAAGGGAGGGTGGAGGGGTGGAGTGAGCCATTGGTTGCAATTCGCAATTTCACCGCTAGATGCCGCTAAAATCTCCACATTGCTCCTTTATGTTAAAAATGCAGGGAATGACTTAAAACGATCCATCTAGAGTTGATTGAATTTTGTGAGTAGTAAACCAGAGTCAGAGGCCAGTGGTTAGAAGGAAGGTTTTGGGGAAAAAAGACGACATCTGATGATGCTACCAAACCCTCTTAGATCCTTTAAGACAAGATCAATTCACTCGGGAAGAAAAATAATGTACGATGATTTGTGCCTGAAATAAGAACGGAATAATAATACCTATTTAACAATCAAGTAAGAAAATGCCTCACTGGAACATAGGTTTTATTATTTTACGCAATTGTGGTAAGATAAAAATATATTTTTCTTGTTTTATGGGTGCTTAAACACACTTGCTGTAAAACAGCAAAATGGCTGCAATTGTTTAAGTCGAAACTACAAAAAATGATTTTCTTACTCAGTTTTTTGTCTTGTTTCTTGTACAAATATCTCAAAATTCTTAAATCAAGATACATTTACTTGAGGAGCGATAGGACCCTAGATATTAAGTCTTAATGCTTAATTTATGCTTAAAACCAGAATATAAACATCTGCCAATGGGTAAAAAAATACATTTGAATTATGTATTTAATAAATTGGTCAAACCTCATTCAAGATCATTTTAGAACCGTGCACAACACCAGAAATGCGTATTTACTAAATGCACTCAATTTGGACTTCAACTGAATTTTCCAAAAAAAGCAATGACAGCAGGTCTGGCTCATTCGGCTCGTTGGATTTGAATGACTTTCTGTCATTATGCACGAGCAGAATATGAGCAGGAGGTATTTTGGGTTTGTCACAGCGCTGGAGGGTGAACGGCACTCAGACAGACTTGGAGACTCGGGCAGATGTTGAGCCGGAGGCTGTAGACTCTTTTATCATCTCAAGGGGAACACCGTTGACATTCATTATCATTAAAGTCATGGAGGAACTCTACGTTCTTTCCTCAAATTCTCGAGTTCAGGCCTTCAGTTTCATCTTGAGAAACCATAACTGTGGCCAAATGCCAGTTCACATAAAGCTGCTGTGTTCCAGATCCCAGTTAGAGATTCACTTTAGACACAACGCCTGTCGTAAAAAATAGATGGCATGAATACTCTGCCTTCCAAGAGACCTTCTATTAGTCAAAACAGTTGTTTAAAAAGATTTATTTCAGGTAGGATGTCGCTGTAGACTGGTTGCCAGTTGTGTTTTTGTAGTTCAGTTGGTGGAGCATTGCATTGGAAGCACAACGGTCATTAAACACACAAATTGATAAAAATGTAGACATTTAACGAGCTTTAAGTCCATTTGGATAAGCGTGAATGAAAATCGACCATAAATCGACAGGTTTTATAAGGGAGTATTCAAGGTTATGAGTAGTGTGCGCAAAGTAGTATGTTAAAAATAGTATGCCAAAGAAGTGGGCGTTACCTTTAGTGGATTTTTTGCATGCAAGTGTGCATCTGTGTGTGTTCTTGGCATAATATTACCCATAAGCCCTTGCTGTGTACTATAGTTAGTGACTGTTCTGTTTCAGCTAGATAGTAGACCATACAGTATCATGATATCCCTCTAATGACCTGCTGCATACTCGATAGTATGTACTTTCCTGTTACCAGCGGAGAACACATTAAAAGGGATGTGATTTGGATTGCAGCCCGGTCTCTCTGGGTTCATGTACTAGTCGTCTTCAGCATTTAACAGATGAATCTCAAGGGCACTGGTTTTTTCACAGCTAAAACACACTTCAGCGGCTGTGATTTTAAAAACACTGCACAGGTTCATAGTGTTGTTTGGGATTGTAAATGTTTTATTAGAGCATTGCTGTTTCTCTTAAATGTTGATTCTTTGCTTTGACAATTACTCATGATCTATATTTCCCCCCTGATCGATCCAGGCTAAAGCTTAAGCCCTGCCAAGATTAAGCCCTTTTCAGTTATCGGTATGTTGGAAAACGCTGTGATAATGTTTCTTCAGACACTTTGAATCACTCTTTAATTTGTGTGTGTGTGTGTTCTGAAATGATATGTAGGCTACTGTGAGTTTGCATTTCAGATTTTCTCTCTGATAGCACATACATTTAGCATTATTGCATTATTTTGATCTTGATTGCGTCTGCCAGATGTCAGTAAAAAATTTGGCCAATGTTTTTAGAACATTTATGAACTAGAATGTTTGTGAATTTGCTCTTAAGATACATGTAATATACAAATGATGTTTAAAATAGACCGCAAAACTCCCTTTTGAGAACTTAAAAATGAGGGCTGTCAAACTTTAATTTGACTTTTAAAAAAATGTATTGCGATTAATCGCATCCAGAATAAAGGTTCGTGTTGACAATAAATGTCTGTGTACCGTGCATATTCATTTTGTATTTAAAACACAAACACATGCATGCATATATTTATGAAAAATATCAAATGAATAAACATTTATATATCATTTTAATTATTGGTAAATATAAATAAAAGAAAAGTAAATATTTCCTAAATATGTATACATCTATGTGTATGTGTTTATAAATACTAAATTAATATGCACAGTACACAGACATATATTATGTAAACACAAACCTTTTCTTTCTGGATGTGATTCATCGTTTGACAGCCCTACTTAAAATCGGGATATTTCTTAGCGAAATTAAAGAAATTATTTAAAATATTTATTTCAATAAGGGACAACCACTCACAATTTCTACAGCAATAGAACAAGCATACGAACATTTTTATATGCTTGGCATATTTAAAAACACATATTTGTTTTAAAAAATATATATACTAAAAATATCTCTATTTATTGTTGGCTTATTTTAATGCTTGTTTTGTATTCGTTTAAATCATTTTCAATAAAAAAAATCTTCTTAAAGCCTCCTTCGAAGTTTGTTGAAGCTGTCTGGTTGAGAAACACTGGTCTGTTTGTTCATATCTTCATATCTTGTTGTTTACTGGGTAGGGAACAGAATGTTGATGCATCTCAAATTCAGTGCTATGGGGATGTTTACTAAGTCGATCAGTAGCATCATGCTTAAGATTGAGGATTTATCATTTATAAACATGTAACTCGGTGTTACCTCGTTGTTCATAAACAGACGTATTATTTTGCCTTGTGGACAAAAAAGAAAAAATGCAGTATTACAATATATGATGCAGTATAGAAATAGGATGTTAGAGACTTGGACCTGTATGCAACCACCTAGTACATCATTGAAACGGCATAGCAACACCCTGACAACAGGCAAAACTTTATAAAATATATATAAATAACGAAAATATAAAACTTGGATAGAAATCGTGACCTTTTTGGAGAGAAATGTAAAAATACAGGAATCTGCTCATTACTGTCATTAACCTTTCAGTGGTATTTGTGCGTGTGGTGAAGGTGAGGCTGTGTGCCTCCACAGAGCGTTGAACACTATCTGAGATCTGTTGCATCCGCACTCTTATTTAGTTCCTAAACTTTGCCAGGTTTTTAAGATTCACCGTGTGTCTCCCTGCAGCTCTGTGTGGAGGTGATGTGCAGGGTCCAGAGGGAATTATCCTCTCTCCCGGGTTTCCAGAGCTCTATCCCAACTCATTAAACTGCACGTGGACAGTGGAGGTCAGTCATGGCAAAGGTACGTAACCGAGAGACTGCGCATGAATCTTTATGTGCTGTCAATAAAAGATGACTGCCCCTTCTTGAGTGTCCGAGCTGCGGGTCTCATGAATACATTGAATGTGTGTTCTTAAATACATTAATGCGTCTTCCTTTAAATGTACCTCATTCATTTTCGTAAGGGTGAAGTGAAAATGAAAATGCACAAATATCGACCGTTTTTGCTGTGAGCGTTTGAGTTTTTAGAAGAATGCAAATCATTTACAAACTTTACCTTTAAATAGGTTAAAAGCCATGTAATGAAACCTTTTGTGTCACTCCTTATTCATGGAGACCGTGGACTTCAATTAACAATAAACTTCCTAGTTCTAAACAAAATATATAAACAGAAACAGAAATCTGACGTTGAAAGTGATGAATAAAACTGCCGATCATGTTGTGCATTTTTTACATCATTTCTCTCTTGATGTGGTGACGGTATGATTTGTGTCAGTTGTCATCATCTGATGTCCCTCCTCTTCTCAGGAGTGCAGTTCACGTTTTACGCCTTTCACCTGGAGGATCACCATGACTACCTGCTCCTGACTGAGAACAGCAGTTTCGTGCGCCCTCTTGCCCGGCTCACCGGTTCCCAGCGACCCCCGCCGATCAACGCCGGCCTGTACGGCAACTTCAAGGCGCAGCTTCGCTTCATCTCTGACTTCTCCATCTCCTTCCAGGGATTCAACATCTCTTTTTCAGGTGAAAGATATAAGCGTGACGCACACTGTTATCAAATGCTGTCTGTGGCTGTTTACTATCCACACTGGTTTTATCAGTATATACTCCATAGTGTGTATAGTGTGCACATTTGCTGTATGCATGGAGCGTACAGATGATTTACATTTGCTGTAGTATTACACAACACTTTCAGTGCGAAGAACGAGTCGTATCAAAGTCCGTTTACGGAAGTCGTGCCACTCGGCGGCCATGTTTACAACGCCTATTTACGTCATAGCAAGTCCACAGTCCTATGGGAGACGGCAAGATATTTCTCAAATCGCTGGCATGAATCACAATTAAACAGCATATTTCCGATCAATATTAAACATGACATGAACGGTATCATAACTTTGGTTTGCCATGCTTAAATTGATTTTTCGAGGTCGCCTTATCTATTGCGCCTGACCACAGGCTGGCAAGCGCCTCACGAGAGCCCCGCCCCAGAGAGTCGTCAGTCTTTTTTTGATTGACGATTGGCTCGTTTTCCTGGTAGGCGGGACTTCCTTCGCTAGAGCGGCCATATTGAGCGTTGCAGTCCTCGGCAGTGGCGCATCTTGTTAATATTAATATCTTTGGTCGTATGTATACAGTACATACTACATAGTATGCAGTGTGCACTACACTAGAAAAATATGGCCTGTAAAAATTCTTGTTTAAAGTCCCCGTGAACCGGATGCTGCGATTCCGAGTAAAATGGTCGTGGCTTTTTCGTCTTTTTATTTCACTGGGACTTTAAAGTCAACCTAAAATCAAAATTCACCTCATTTATTTCAGAATGATTTCAAAATGAATGAGATTTTTCCAGTCAGTTTTCAGTAAAAAAACAAGTCATGCTCTCTATTTTTCTCATTTAATGTGTCATTATACTTTGAAATATGTCTCAATACTGAAGCACTGAAGTTGATTGCGACTTCTGGTTTCCGCAGACAGATCTGCTTCATACCATTCTTACATAAACCCAATGAGTTTCTTAAACTAAAATTACATAAACGATAATATAAAAAATGTGAGAAATTTATGAAATGTAATTCGTGTCATATTTTTTTCAAGAAAAACTAAATGCTTATAAAATGTATGTAAGAATGCTTTTGCCAAAGACTTTCACAGAAAACGGTTTTGCTGGTGTCATGAAGAAGGCCTGCAGCGTGTATCATTTATTACTGGAAAAATAATGTCGATTTTTCATCGGAGGACAAAATCCGAAGTTATTCTTGGGCGACAACGTCCACCATCCTTCGAACCTTTCTATGAAGAGTCACTGCAACAATTAGATTTAGATGCCGCCTGGTACATTGATAAAATAAATCGATTGGCAACAGCTTGAGTTGCGTCTCAGTGGCATATTGAAAGTGTGGGATTTATCAGCGATGCCTGCAGTGTCCACGTCATACTTCAGTAGTGAACTGCCGGCTGATATCAGCACTTGCTTTGGGCAGCGTTTTCCATTAGTCACAGATTCCCCACTGGCTCGTCCGCACCGCACGGTCACCAGCGCACGCCCGCCGGGTTCAACCAGCCTGCCGTCCAAATGAATTACTTCATATTTTGATGCCAAACAGGGAAAGAATCCTACATTACTTGACAGCTGAATGTGAGTCAAAATGTGAGTGTATTTTGAAGCGGATTCACAAGCACGGATCATTTTTACACTGTGTTCGTGACCCTGGTTAACAGCGGGTACTGACAGAGGACTTTTATTTCAGATGACAGACTTTTTAAGGAATAGCTCTTCCAAAAATGTATATTCTGTTCTTTTTTAATTTTGTTTTCATGGTTTTATTGTGTTGAATTTTGTTCATTTTTTTTAGTTATTATTACTTGATCAATAAAACCGAACGGCAGTTTGATAAATATTCATTGGAATGCACAATGAAAAAAAACATGATTTTTGACAATTTTTAAAAACAAAGTTACCCGATTTTGCAAACGAACTCGAAGTATTATTATATATAGTAAGATGTGAAACGTTGATGCCACATTTGGCTGCTCCAGACACGATATGTTAGCCATCTTGGAACAGTCAACATTTCTCTTGCTTTCATCACTCGCACTGAGTTTTCCAAAATGCCACAAAATTGCATCTGGTTGTAAAAACCGACTAGAAGAAATGTGTTGGTTTGTGTTTTTGTAGTATTGAGTTCAAGTGGTTAATAAAGCAATAAGCCCCGCGAAGCAGTGGGTTACAGTGCATTTTATAACAGCTAAGGGCGTCGTGGCACGACGCGAATCGGAGTGCCTAAAACCCCCTTAGCTGTTATAAAATGCACTGTAACCCACTGCTTCGCGGGGCTTATTGCTTTTATAAAATGGTTATTCCATATGCGTAGCAAGGTTTCATAAAATAAAGTGATATTTAGGCTATGTATTGCGGTCAGCCGTTATAAATCGTGGTATTTTATAACGGCTTAGAACTTGGCTCAGCCAATCAGAATCAAGGACCAGAACTGACGGTTTTATAATAAAGTTTTTAAACTAGAGTAACTTAATGTCATATTCATTCACCTTTATCTTGTTGTATTGTGTTAGTTAAGCAATCATAATGTTTGGCTCTACACAACATTGGATATTCAATTCATACATCAAGTACAAATGTGCACAAGCACGAGTCCACGTTTACATCCCAACTTTAAACATTCTTCACTTTTCTGATGCAAAAACGAAATCTTTTTTGACACGAATTAAGGTTGTTTTTTCATTTTTTAATCTTCTTTTGTCTTTCATCAACAAAAAAAGATCCGGAGTGACTTTGGGTGCTGGCAGGTTTTATTTTTGGCAAACTTTTCCTGTCAGAGTTATACCATTTTAGAGGACACGACATTGGGACAGCGGGCCAAGCGGTAAAGCGAGCCCATGGGTTTGACTGGTGTTTACACAACCATCATATACATTAATTAAGGGCTGAAGTTCTGAATACTCATACAATTATCCACGGCCCCATATCCTGTATTAGCCTAATAGAAATTCCCAGGTGAAAACTACGCTTGACCTTTAATTGGTATTGAATATTGATGGGTTTGACAGAAGCAGGCATGCATAATGTAAGAAAAATGAGGTGTGAAACCGCAGAAGAAGACCTGCTACCATTAGCATTTTTTAGCATTGAGTTGAGAGAAAGTTCAGGAACAGGAATTGATCTTTTTACATAATAAGAAATCTAGTGGTTATCTGTCCAGGTACACGCTGACAGCTGGAGGTGTTTGTATGCTAAACACGTCCGTGTTCCCAAAGTTCATTTGAATATGGAGATATGAGATGATTGTTGCTCTGAGGAAGTAAAAAGGGACAAACAAGAGATTCGTGTTCTTTTGCCATTGACCGTCAAACTCTGTGCCGGAATCTCATTTGCACCACACCTGCGGTCCTCCGGATACCATTCCTCGTGTCATTTACGTCTGTAGAAACGATGAAGGATTTTTCCAGTGCTAAATCTAATACCTTTGAGTGTTTGTGAAAGCCAGGGTTTTGTTCAATCTCTGTGATTTGTCATCCTAAATTGTAAACAATTCTCAAGACTAAACTAAACTAGTTGTAACTTTATACAACTGCAGCTCCAGAAACAAGGTCATAGGGTTCAATTCCCCAGGTTTTTTTTAATCAAATAATGATATTATGATAAACTGTATAACTTGATAAAACTATGGGTTGAAGCAGGGGTTTTCAAACTGGGGTCTCAAGAAGACTCCCAGGAGGCCTTTTTAAGGGGTCCCCAGAATATTACAAAAACTAAAGACAGCAAAAGTTGTAAAATTCTGAGGCAAGATTATTACAATTTCATTTCTACAAACAATGTTGTCTTTATAATATCACACGTACTGTTTGTCTAATGGTTTAAATGCTTCTTCATACAAGAAAATAGATATTTATTCGCAAAAGGCTCGTCATATTTGGCAGGAAAACCTCCCCCTGGGTTAAAGCATCTGCCAAATGCAATGCAATAAAAATGAAAAGTAATTCCTTTTTATAACTTTTCTATCCCTAACATTGACCAATTTATTTAGTCTCATTGTGTACATTTTATAATACAGTAAAAGATGTGATGCTGAGAAACTGATTGCGGTTGTTTGTCCACTAAATGTGTTTCAGAATATGACCTGGAGCCCTGCGATGACCCCGGTGTGCCTCAGTTTGGCAGACACAGCGGAGGAAGTTTTGGCATCGGTGACACCCTGACGTTCTCCTGTGACCCTGGGTACCGGCTGCAGGGGGCTCGTGAGATCTCGTGTCTGGGCGGCGGGCGGCGCATATGGAGTGCACCTCTGCCAAGGTGTGTGGGTACGTGGTCAGCTGCTTCATTTGCTTCCAACTGTCTTCATGGTTGCATTTGAGGCCATAAACGTTTCATTTCAAACGTTTCAGTTATCTCAGAAATATTTTTTTCGCCTATTTGCCTTCTTAATTCAATTTCAAATAAACAACATGTGGGTTATTCTACAAGACGGATGGCATTCATGTTTTTCTTTAGGTACCAGTGAAAAATATGACTTTGTCAAAACACATTTTTGTAAATGCATCCAATAACTTGGTCTTTAAATTGTATTTTAAATTGTTTATTTTCATCATAATGGTGTTAATGCTCTATTTAATAGCAATAAATGCATACAATAAAAAATATGACGATAAAAGCCAATATTAGTTTTCAATCTATCTATAGATTTTGTCTATATTTTTATTTATTTTAATGTCTTAAATGACAATTTATTATCAAAAATGTATTATCAATTCATCAAAGAGTTGTGGAATAGTTTTAAAATTATTTTAGTGCTACATTAATACACATTTTTACTATTATCTTTCATCATAATGATGTTTCTGCTCTGTTTAATGTCTGAAAGCAAATAGTTTAATAGTAAATATGCATACAATAAAACATACAACATATGACAATAAAAAGACAGTGTTAGTTTTTAATCTCTCTTTATATATTTGTCTTGTTTTCATTTAATTTTACGTCTTAATTGACAATTTATAATCAAAAAGACATGAAGTTGTGGAATAGTTTGAAAAAGCTTTTGATGCTTTTCTGAATTAAAAATTGATATTTGTAGAAACATTATTCAATTTTTCATATGCATCTTGTAGTTTCATAATCTTGTCAACTTTTAATGTACACTAAAATCTTACTGAGGGCAAAATTAGCTCTCAAAATATATTTATTGAATAGTTAGAGATGGCACATTTGTCTGAATGTTTAAAATACATAAAAACGGACTGTGGACAGTATTATTTCTGGTTCATTTGTCACACAGAGAAAAGAAGGTCTAGAGTGTCGTGTTGTTGGATACACTATTGACTCAAATGCAACTAATGAGGGACAATATATTTAAGATGTGTTTTTATTAACCAGCTGCATGTTGAAATGTTCTCTCTGTCAGATTTCTGCCTTTTATTTATAATCTTTAAACTCTTTTTACATGTTACTGTTCCACTGTGTCATTATCGTTCCCAATTGTTTGTAGCTGAGTGTGGAGCGACCGTGTCCAGGAACGCCGGGGTCCTGCTGTCTCCAAACTTCCCCCGGAATTACGAGAACAACCACGAGTGCATTTATAACATTCAGGTCCAGGCAGGAAAAGGAATCAACATTTCGTCCAGTACATTTAATCTGGCTAAAGGTGACATGATCAAGGTAAATCTGCAAACTATTTCCCAGAGAAATGCTATAATGATAAACAAATAGCATTGACAGAAGAATAATGAGATGAGGTTCACATCTCATCATTTTTTTATTGTAACATATTTATTATTTAAAACATCAGCTCTGTTTTAGAACATTTGCTTTGTTCTAGATTGACTTGCCAGTCCTTCCATATGACTTGTATGAGAACATAAAAACAGATGTTTTAATAGTGACTACAAAAGCAAAAACAGAGTAGACTGAGTAGTCATTTTTGTGAATCATACACTGGCACATTTACATAAACTGCGAGTCATCTAAATCCTGATTCAACAGTTTGTTTGCGTCATCATTCAGCATTGTTTTCTGTAGTCCCGATTATATTTTATATCGCCGCTGTCCTTTTAATAACTCCGGTGTCCAAATTTGAATTGGAAAGGAAATGGAAAAAAACACTGTAGCCTACTATTTAAATTATTAAATACTGGATTGTCAAAGCACTTTTTAATACTTTCAGTTTGTTAGATATTTACAAAACCCACTGACAAACATAATGGGCGACTGATAATAATGATTTATCACAAAATATGGAGATACAAGGATTTAAAAGGACAGCAGGGAAATGTTTGTTTAACTGTTTTGTTGCGTACGATCATTTTGCTATAGATTAATTTATTTCATTTACAGATAAATATTTTATAGCCATGTACTGTAGTAAAGAACATTTTGTCGCTGTCCTTTCAAAACCTCAGATGTCCAAATTCACTGTTTTTCAGGAAATGGAAAAAACTGTACTTTTTGAATAATTAAATACTGTGTTTTCAAAGCCCTTTTTAATACATTTTATTGGTTAGATATTGGCAAAACCCAGTGACAAACATAAAGGTTGACTAATAATGATTTATGGCAAAAAAAAATTAATCACGAAATATGGAGATACGAGGTTTTCACTGTAAAAATTATTTGCTGTTTTAACTTAAAAAATTAAGTTACCCGGCTGCCTTAAAATATTTAGTTAATTCAACTTAAAATATAAGTTAACATAATAATTTTGCGTCAAATTAATGTATTTAATATTTTTACATTGAATTAAAGCAAAATTTTAAGGCAGCCGGGTAAGTTAATTTTTTTAATTTGAAATCACAAATCAATTTTTACAGTACAGTGATTATGTTTGTTGAACTATTTTCTATGATCATAATAATATAGATTAATTAAATAAATTATAAAAAAATGATATTTTTTAGATCCATGTAGTAAAGAATCGACATGTTTGGTTGTTGTTTGGTTCCTCTGAAAATCATTTCTGGTCACACTCCTCTTCTGTCAGATTTATGACGGGCCTGACAACACGGCAGAAGTTCTGGGAGCTTTTTCGGGTTCCTCTATGTTGGGTCAGTCTCTGACTAGCACATCTAACCATCTGTGGCTGGAGTTTAACTCTGATCAAGAGGATACGGCCGGAGGATTTAAACTCATTTACAACAGTAAGATTTCACTCGTAAACACAAGCAACTCATCAGTCACGATTTACTAGCACATGTGTGTTTATCATGTGATAATCTGACCATCTCCAATGACTCAAATCAAAGACACGGAAAGCAATTATTAGACAATTCTGTGTTGTAATGACAGACGCATATTCACAGAGAGATGGAGAGATATGATGTTGCATTACCCGTCTCATCCTGTGCGTTTTCTCTGTCATTTTTCTCACCATCAGCAGGTGTGGCAGAATGTTATTTACAATGCTTTGTGTGCGCTACACGTACAAATACCTTCAAATGTGAATGAGATCAATATGCAGTCTCTCAATCTTTCTGTCAGAATCTCTTACCTCACACACAGCGGAATATATTACCTCAATTAATGTTCATTTCTAGATTAATCTCTTCATTTCATTGTCAGCTTGAACTGTGTAATTTTCCCAGCACTCCCAAACGCATCTCACATCTTTCATTTACTCTCTCTCTCTCTCTCTCTCTCTCACGCGCTCTCTCTCACTCCCACACACACACACACATGCAGATAAGTGTTTTGAAAATGTAACTCTAGACGGTTTCACGGGCAACGACATAAACGTTACTGCGTAGACCTCTGCAAAGAGTAGAGTCCCTGCAGATTATTTCTGATAACAAACAAAGGAAATAACAATCCGTCTGGAGCACCGGGAGATTTCCCAGGGAGATGCTGTTCATGTGGACGCGATCGCAAACAGGAACACGATCACAAATGGGTGGAGGGGGGACATCCCCCAGAACTCTATCGCAAACAGACCAGATGGAGGCGGAACTGGAACAGAGGGGTTTGTGGTGGGCTACTCTTGGTGAAAAAATCCAAGTCCACTTTTATAGTTCCAGTCCGCCCCTGAGAAGAGCTGTTACTTAAACGCAACAAAGTTACACTACCCATTTAACAAATTGTTTATTTAATATTATTACTATACAATAAAATATGTATGTAAATTAATTAGTGCTGTCAATTGATTAAAAATAAATCTGATTAATCATTTTTTCTGTGATTTATCACGATTAATCTCACATCACATTAATGTTTTTAAATATACTTTTACATTCTAATAATTTCACATTTAATCTCCAAATGAATGTAGAAACAACAGATTTCTTTAACAACATCATTTTATGAATGAAAGCCTACATTCTGATATTAGTACTGCAACTGATGTCTCCATTAAATATATTTTTTTTCTTTATTTTAACATGAATTATAGCCGTTCAACATTGAAGTACAGTATAATTGAGAGCTATCATGTCTAAGAGGTAGGAAATATACAGAAATTGAATTAAGTTCTCAAACACTTCACAGTCTTTAATGCTAAATTCTAAATTAAATACAGAATTAAAGCTACAAAACACATCGATTTCCTCTTTTCTTTTGTTCATCGATGAACATTAATTACAAGAGTCACAGCAGCAGGTGTAAGAACGCCGCCCCTTTAAGAGCTGACGCTCTATCCCATTTTCACAACTCTTTTTCGCTAATCTGAAAAAAATGAATCGCATGCGTAAACGCGTTAACGTTGACAGCCCTAAAATTAATATAAATTAAATCAAATTTAAATTGTTATATTTCTAGCCAGCGTGAGATAAACATTACGGGGAATGAGACAGCGCGGTTCTACAGCTTTGACTTTCAAAATAGAGGAATGATACTCATAATGATAAATGATGCTCTTACTACACTTACTACACGAATAAATGTGCTTTACTACACGAGACTCTCAGAACTTTCCTCTAAGTATCTTCTTTATAAATCAGCTGTCGGGTAGAATAGTGTGTTAAAATTGAATCATGCATTTAGATTTACTCTCGAGTTGTAAAGAATAAATCCAGAACAATGCATCTTTTACCGATCTAGCTCAGTCAGTTGTTGACGTATTAAATTCTGTTAATATTTACTCATTGTGTCTATTCGAAAACGTTTAACGTGTCACGAAAGTGTTCGAGAGCTACTGCAATACCATAGAAGAACCATTCAGTCAAGGTTCTTCCATCTCTTTCTTACCTTTTTATAATGCGAATTCGCAACAAAGAACTTTTTTGAAACAATAAGGTTCTTGGGATGTTAAAGTGTCTTTATGGAACCGTTTAGACAAAAAAGGTTTATCTATGGCATCGTGAAGCACCTTTATTTTAAGAGTGTACTTGTGGAAGTTAGCAATTCTAGACTCTCTCGGTTACTTGAAAACCGTAGCTGTTCTTCATCTGAGAAGCGGATGTCCTGGGGTCACGATCGGTTAATTATTTACTCTTTCAATACAAACTTGTGCCCTCCAGTCACGGCAGTATTGGTTTAGCACAAAGAACACAAGGTTCTCTGTGAAGGCTGCCAGCATCCAACATATTGCTTGTTACTGGAAATGCTTCACGAGGTTAAAGGAACGGTTCACCCTGAAATGAAACATCTTTTCAAAAGGTGCCACTTTCTTTTGCAGAACACGAAAGAAGATATTTTGAAGAATGTTGGGTACCAAACAACATTGGCCCCCATTGACTTCCATTATATGAAACATTTCTCAAAATATCTTCTTTTGTGTTCCACAGAAAAAAAGAGTCAGATACAGGGCTTGAACGACATTAGAGTGAATAAATGATGACAGATTTTTTATGTTTGGTTGATCTATCCCTTTAATCCTCATGTTAATAACTAAGCAACGGTCAGAATGTGAATTCAGTGGCATTGATGTGTTATTAGTAACAATGTGGTTGGTCACAAAAAGAGTTGACGCTGTTAGCCGAGCAATTATGTCGTTCCTAACGGCCCGTATTTTCAGCGTCTTAATTAGCAGACGCTGTGTCGGCCGTGTTATTGTCTCATAACATTATCAGTTTGCGTGTTCACGTACGTAAATGCGGATATTAATACAGCTGCGAGTTTGTAATTCTTTCTTGCTTTATGTGCATAACAAGGTTGCATTATGCAAACTCAAAGTGAAATTCATAATGCCGTTTCCGCCGGGACGGGAACTCCTGGCAGGCCTGGATCGTGTTTCTTTCACCCACACCTAGTTTAATGAATTCATTAGCCGGATCATTCACTGGTTAAGATCTGATGAGGATTAAATGCTTGGTGTGATATTATTCGTGCATCTGTTTGGTGTAATTACGTGTGATAGGAAATACAAAAGAAAGCCTGTTTGCCTGTAAATTGAATTGAAATGGGCAGGGAAAGGAGTTGTGTTGGAGCACTGTGCCGTTCAATAGATTTTCAGAAGTAAATTTGTGGAATATATTGATATGCTTATGAGTGTTAGCTGCAGGGATAAACAAGGGTTTGGTCGTTTGAGATTTGCTAGAAGTTGTGTCAGAAGTTATAAAAGGGATTAATAAAATATATTTATTTAAGAAATAAATCATAGATTTAATCACTAAATTAAATGTTTCTTTCATATTCACAGTTTTTAAAGCTTATGATTAATGTTCAACAACACTGACTCTCATATCTCATTTTCATCTGTCCCGTAGGCTTTGAACTTTCTCATTGCGACGACCCCGGCATACCTCAGTTTGGATCCAAAGTGAGCGATCAGGGCCACTTCACCGGGAGCATGGTGATGTACCGCTGTGATGCGGGATACAGTCTCCATGGCAGCAGTATATTGAGATGCATGACGGGGGAGAGACGGGCGTGGGACAACCCTCTTCCATCCTGCATAGGTGATCCACCCAAATGACTAAACAACTGCTTTGATTATCACGATTATAACAGGATGAATTATTCATCGAGAATTAGGAGGGTGTGTGATAAATGTAGTGAAGGCTGGAGTCCTTGAGGGAGAGAATTGAGACAACGGAAGTTCAAAATGCTCCGTCATCACTTGATCACTTGAAGTTCCAGAAAGTTCTTGGTTGGGAATTTGGATACAAGGAGTTACAAGAGAAAAATAATTGTGGTTTTTGGTAATTGATAGTCAATAAATGCATTGATTTATAATGTTATTTATATTTATAATAGTGTTTATATGTAGTTTTGCTGATGGTTTATTTATGAAAATCGTGAAGGCATTGCGTTGTATAATGCCTGTTGTATAATCACAATGCTTTTCTTTGTGTAATTAAAAACTTACTAAAACATAAGAAGTCTATACAAAGTATACAGTACAGACATCCATGCTAATACAAAGAAGAAGTACTACTTTTAAACTAAAAAATAAGAAAGTGCACTTTCAGTGTAATTTGTATGTTGTCATAAAAGCATTGTTGTTAACCAGCTGGATACTCAAAGTTTGTATACTTGGATAAACAAAAAAATGGGCCGGATTAGTCTCAAGTAGTACTGAAATAGTACACTAATACTATATAATACTATACTAATAGAAGTGCTTACTATATGAAGTATCCTTAAAAGTATACTTGAACTTTGCTTATGTATACTTAATAAAAGGAACTTATTTTTATTACTTGTTTTTTTACTTATAAGATATAATACTATAAGATATATTATATTTCTTATATAAGATTTTATGACTTATTTTGACCTATTTATAAGTTTATTTTAAATAAAAATGATTTTGCACATTTTTACCTATTTTTTAAGGGCAGCAAAAATATTGTACGGTTTTTATTTGTTAACGTTTTTTTTTTTCATTTTAGTCTAACATTACCATGGTTTGCAACTGTGTTGCTGTGGGTTTTTTTTTGTCAAGGGCAATTATGTCCTAATATTCATTAGGGTGTCCTCGTGACAAATAAGGGTCAAAGTAATGTTACCGATTAATAACTAATATCATCTTCATGACGTTCAATTCTTATGTCATATTTATTTATGTTGTCTTTTGCACTGCACTTATTTACAGCAATGGATTTGATTCTAATTCAATAGTATACTGTAATATGCAATCTGTAGAGTGGTGTAGCATTTTGTTTCGATTCTGCAAAATCCGTTTTGTTTTAAACTAGCAGACAGTGTGCAATATAAACAATATGCAGTATGCAGGAAGTTAGTGTTCCATTCAGAGAATTCGTTCTGTTGATCCGGTGGATTTCCCCGGATTCATAAATTGCACTTAATTGGACTTGCTTAGCAACGCACGTCTGTCCGTTTTGCGCACGTATGCTAACACCTTGAACAGAATTGATCTGCAGGAGTGTGCCTGTCACGTATCTCGCTTGAACATGTCAACTTCTGCCTCAACCAGTGCTGTGTGTTTGTCCAACCAATGGGATAAGAGCTTGTTTGGAAACTATTATCATTTTTGCGATACAGATTGTTTTCAGCAGGTTGGAAATCGCAATTCTTCAGGAAGCTGTGTTTGGTGAGAAGTACAGTGTTCAGAAATGCTGTCTGTGATGTTTCTGGTTGGTGTTCTTCTGTCGGCGTTCTTGCTTTCATTGCATTATGCTAATTAGAGTTTGCTTCATTGCTTAAATCCAGAGTTTAATGTGCTTATAATAGCTTGTAATATTATAACTAGACAATCTTTACTTCACGTAGCCTTGAGTTCACACAGCGCATACTGAAAATACTTGAGGGAGAAAAACTTTTTCATTTCATTCTCACAGCTTTCCTATAGCTCAGTACTAAGAGCATGGCTTTAACAACGTCAAGGTCGTGGGTTCGATCCCAGGGGATTGCACATACTTAGAAACAAATGTATAGGATAATGCAATGTAAGTCGCTTTTAAGCTTCTGCCAAATGCATAAATGTAAATGTAAATGCCATTATGAGAGTGCATATGCAACGCCAGCATACTGAATGATGTTGTGAACACTGGTTTGCCTGGCTCGACCTGATTTTGCCAAGTGAGAGATGTCCATTTGAGAGATGGACAACATTTTTATAAATAAAACCTAAACCCACCCTAAAGCCCAACCCTAAGCATAACCTAACCCCAAAATCAGAGGAAAATGATAAGTGAAAAACAATGGTCTATAAGCATCTAATCTTGGTTGTAAGATTAAACTTAAAATAAACTGTAAACTTATTCCTGAAATCTGATTGGTTGATTGAAATGTTGTCCTAGGGTCAACATGATGTTGCCCTGAGGACATCAACCACAGAGCCGGTTTGCCTGCGTCAGATGTTTGTGTGCTTATGGGTCATTCCTACTGTTCGGTGCCATTTGAGACTCCAAGACATAATATGAAATATTTGATTTAAAAACGGGACTATAATAATTTCGTAAAGCTTGTCTTCCATAATTTACCCATTTTCACCTCAGAACACTATGATACATACTTAAATTGAACAAAATTACTCTGATTTTAGTGCAGGCAGGCTGAACTGTCATGTCCCCAGTCATGTATGCTTAACTTAAATATAACTAAGAAAATCAAATTAATACTACACTTTATATATATACTATTATATACTGCTGTTGTATAGCCATATAATATTTAACAGCAGTTTTTTTATTAATATATTTTTAATTGTTAAAATCTTTAAATAAATATGTGAGATGAATGTCCCCCCTGTTACTTTGATTGTAATCCCTCTGACCACGCCACCTGGTTGCTCTTTTAGTCACATAATTCTCAGGAAGTAGCATACAATTTGTGGTAAATCATCTACAAGAAGCAGAGTAAAGGCTCGTCCACACCGGGACGTTAATCGCTTGCGTTTATCGTCGACGTTTAACGCCTCGTGACTAAACAAAGGGCGCCAATGTGAGTGTGCACACCGACGCGCAAAACGGCAGGTGTAAAAGCGTAAAAAATTTTTTGACGCAGCGCGTTAAAAACTGGCCGACCAATGAGATTGCCGCTTTTGTTCACGTGCCTGGAGCTGCTGAAGTTACAGTAAAATACGACTTGGTGGTGCTCAAGCACAAAACGGTCTTGCCGAGCACACATTGACGAAGAGGAAGCAAGATGAATTCTTCTTCTGTGTGACAAGCGAGTGTCAGAAGCATAAAGTTGCGCAGCGCCACCTTGTGTAGCGCCATCTATGTCAGGGAGTGAATTTGCACGTTCACTCGGCTCATCGCCAGTGAAAACCGTTTGGGTATGAACGCCGAAAAACGTCTTGAAAAACGATGGCGATAAGCACGTGTGATTATCGTCCTGGTGTGTACGAGCTTTTAGTTTTACTCTTTTATCTGCTTTTTCTTCAACATTTCAGAATAGATCACTGATGTGGTAAAGCATAACATGGCCTCTCTGTTATGCTTATTTTTAGAGGAAACAGTAGGGAAGGAATAGGCAAAATGAGGTCACTTAAAAATGGGACTAAATTGCATTAATATAGTAAATGAAATGCATAAAAATATCAATGTGGCATAAACATAACATGGCTTCTTTAGTAATACTTTATTGAAATACATTTGCAGGGTAAAGTGAGGGACATTTTCGCCCTTATTAAATGTAAATATTACATTAACTATTCATTTTAAATGCTTAAAAAATACGAAAATGTCCTGTAACGGGGGACATTTGGCCTATGTCACATGGTAGAAAAACTCTGGTAAAAATGAAAGTTACTTTTAATTTTTCGAAAGTTACTACTCTGAAATGTCACCGAATAGTAGGAATGACTGCTGCATCTTCAGGACAGAACCGCAGTAGCTCTGCGGCTGCCAGTCCAACCATTGGCTTACCTTTTACAGGGCAAGGCAGAGTGTTAGAGGGTGAGAAAAGTTTCTGTTGAGAAAAGTCTTTACACTTTACACGACACTACAGGAAGTCATATGCAGTGTAATCCTTATCTTTAGCAGTCTACTCATTTTCTTCTTGCTCATCTTTTCATAACTTATAAAAGAAAACAGAATATTGTGCACCCGCCATCGCAACGTATAAATTAAACTCTTGGCGCAAAAGATGCTACGCACAACACGTGACATAATTAAACCAATAACTTTGAAAACATCGGGGAGCAGTGATTCGTCGATCAACCAGAGTAACAAACAATTCCTTATTTTTATTTTAAGCAATCAAAAATCTGATGGGGAATGTGGGTCATTGTCGCCGGTGCCGCCATATTGGAAAGGGCAGTTCTCTATAACTAGTGAACGGAGGGAGCTGCAGTTTTTTTCTGAATAAAAAGCATGACTGGATGATGTTTGTGGAAACCCTAAAAAATTCTACAGTTACTTGAATTTTGATAGATTTGGAAAAAAATTGACTTCTTTTGTCATAAAGGAAAAACATTGGCTTGTCAAGCATTCATTTAATTTTGTTGTTGTTATTTTTGTTGTTGTTGATTATAGTTGGGGATACATCCCTAATGTAAAAAAATGGTTGTAAACATTCTTGTGCTTCTTATCCCCCCGAAAAATACACATTCCCCCCTATTCAATTGTATGTGTTTATGGAGAATTCCTGCAACCCATGCACTCCAAGGCGCTTCATGCAGCATGTACTGTATGTTTGATATGATGTCAAAGAATGTAAACTAGAGGAAAACAAATAACTTGAACAGCAGATTTGTAAAAAGACATACATTAATATTTCATATTGATTTGTGTAAATGCTTGTTTTTTGTAAGAGATTTCTTTCTTAGCGTGGATGTACAGGAAGATAAAACAATACAACTGAATATTTCATGCCCATGCATTTATGTATCTGGGTAATGTTCATGCCGTAAGCAGGATACAGTACAGTAATGTGGTCATTATCTCAAAATAAATCTCTTCAGCGTTATACGTGACCCGCTCGTCCTGTCGGCTTTACTGTGTGTCGTAATGACCAGTCTGTTCATTATCCGCCTCTTGCTTTCTGTGTTTCTCCTTTAGACCTTTACGCTAACCAAACCCAAGGATCCTTTAAAATAATCATTAGGATGATAGTTCGATCGGTCTCGAGCAGTCAGCAGTATTAATGGTGGTCCGGCGTACGTGTGGCTGGTGTATGAGGAAATTTGTGAACAACAGAGTGGTTAACACGAAGCTGAACTCCTCTCTGGTGAGCAGATGCTGGAAGCTCGCCTCGAGGGTCCGCTTGCTCTCATGACAGCACCTTGGGAATTTCCACTTCAAAATGCTGTTCTTTGAGGCTGTGCTTAATATTTCATGCAACGCTAGACTTTAAACGCCTGGTTTTATACACCTATTTTCCTCCTTCGCAAAATGGATCAGGTGAAGTTATGAGACGTGGTATAAAATATTAACTCCGGATGCTTCCTGACAGAGTTTAAGCTCACGTTTGTGAACGAGTAAAAGTTAGCCATGCAGGTCGGCTTTCTAGTGTTTTCTTGGAGAATAATTTGGATTTGTTCTGAATTGTGAACTGTTAACAAACTGTTTCTCGAACTCTCCTCTTGTCTGCCATTGATTGAAAGATAATCGTGACAATACTGAGGCAAAGAAACGATGAGTTATAAAAACAGTGTTTATGCTGCGAACGTTTTAAAAATGGCTTACCTCCGGGCATTTTCTGTGGGACGGAAAAAAGATTTTGACCGATGGTTTATTATTATAATGCCCGTTGCATAATCCAAATGCTTTTCTTTGCGTAAAATAATTCAATACTTGCAAAAAACAACATGAAGTCTATACGAAGTATACAGTAATTTGTCAGGAATCCATGTAATTACAAAGTTTATTGAAATGTGCTTTGTCACGGTCGGGGTGAAGAAGAACCCAGATGCAGGCAGGCAGAAAATCAGGGGTCTTCTTCACCCCGACCGTGACAGAAAAAAAAAGCAGGGAAGCAATACATGAAACGAGAGGGGCGGGGCCAAAGACAAGACACGAGAAAGCACATGAGATGTCAAAACATAAACAACTCATGGCTTTCTCACATAAAACCTAAGGGCTCTGTCCCGATCCTGCCACACGACTAGAATTTCATAAACAAGAAGGTAGGACCGTGACAGTGCTTATACTGTTTAAAAGTATACGTCAAAAACGGGCCGAATTCTCAAGTAGGATTAAAGTAACACACTAACAAGTATACTAGAAGTTGTACTTGCTAAGTGAAATATCCTTAAAAGTATACTTAAACTGTGCTAAAGTATACTTCATAAAATGAACTTTTATTTTTTACTTATTTATAGGATTATTTTTGTTACTTGTTTTTTAATTCATTATTCATTTACAGTATTTGCAAGATTTTTTATTACTTGTTTTTGTATGTATTTTTTACTTTTTTACTTATTATTTTATTACTTATTTATTGCTTGTAATTTTTTTTAACTTATTTATAGGTTTGTTTTTTTATTTATTTTTTATTATATTTTAATTTACAGTATTTACAAGATTATTTTATAACTTTTTTATTTATATGATTATTTTATAACTTTTTAAAAACTTTTTTACTCATTTATATGATTATTTTCTTACTTATTATTATTATTATTTTTAACTTATTTATAGGATTATTTTAATTACGTATTTTTTATTAATTTTTAACTTAGTATTTACAAGATTATTTTATTACTTATTTCTTCTTATTATTATTTTTTGCTTATTACTTTTTTGTAAGGGCAAAAACATAGTGTAAATGAATGCAATAAGCCTCAAGAACCTGTAGTTTACAGTCAATTTAAAACATCTTTGTTAGACACAATGTGTTACTTACTGTATATCAGAATAAGCCAAAAGTTCGTTATCAACAACAACAAAAATAACCTTCCGTGTATGCCATTCAGAAGACAATCATCTTCACTTCACAAGTTGGTTAACCCTTTCACAGACATATTCAACTTTGAAGTTGCACGTTTAGCTGGTAATATCAAAGTTGAATAAATACTTGGATCCAAGGGAGCGTTGGAAAATTCTCAGATGTAAGAAGCGCCATGGGCTGACATCATGTATCTGCAGTTTGGAGTGTTTGAAAGCCTGTGCGTTTGTTTCTTTACTCTTGTAATTTGGAGTAGTGTTTTAGGCCGTGTGATTGATGTTTGGACTAATCACGCTGTTATCTGTACTACTGCTTCGGCTTATACATAATGCAGAGTCGAGTCGAGCGAGCTTTGACTGATGTAGTACAGAGAACGCCGCCATAATGAATATGATAATCCTTCCTTTATTTTGTGATATATGCAGCACTCTTCTGGGTTTTTATGCACGGTTGAGCTCATAAATAACGTGGACAGAGTTTTAACATTAATTAATGACATGCACGGGGAACGTACTTAAAAACCTCCGTCTTGTGCATGCATAATTACGGCCGGTTCTTGCATTAGAGCGATAGGATGGCGCGGCTCGCTCCTGTCAAACAGCCTGACTCTCGGCAGGGCCGCTGAATACATCATCATCGTGTGTGGGAGATAACTCGAGTTTATTTCTTCATTGCAGCCGAGTGTGGGGGAAGTTTTAAAGGCGAGTCATCTGGACGGATACTGTCTCCCGGATACCCTTTTCCCTATGACAACAACCTCCGGTGCACCTGGACCATCGAGGTGGACTCGGGCAACACTGTCAGGTGACTGTTAATGAGAGGTTATGTATGGACACGTGGCTCATTTTTTCATTTTCATTTCAAGAGATCACGGGTTGGCACCGATTCGCTGTTTTTACCCGGACACATGCTGTCAGTGATGTTAGTGTTCTGGATGCTGTGTAACATGTATTTAGACAGCAGATGAAAGGCTTTAATTGGGCTGTTGCGTCGGAGACGTTATTTTTAGCCGATCGCATTGACCTTAAACAGAGAAAATCTATCTACATAAATAAAAGGAGGTTTCATCTTTTTCATTACGACTGAGGTCTTTAACCTGCGCAGTTGTGCGTGGTGTGTTTACAGCTTGCTTATTAAATAGAAAATATATAAGACGTCTGCTTTAAAAGAGTTTTATTTCACGAGACTCTGAAGTGTTTACTGGATAGAACTTTAGTGTAGTTGTTGAGCACTTTATCAAGGTGCTAAATGCATTGAAAGGCTTGTTTTTTATGGAAGTGAAACTTTTTACTGTGATATTTACTCCGCTCTTTAAGATCTCAGCATTTGTCCTAGATGTCAATGAGATTAAATGTAGAGCAAATGGAAAAAGTCTCATCTGCATCTCAGATATTCTCTCGAGAAAAAGAGTCAAAAATGTCAGTTAATGTCTCAGAAGAGATGTCAGCACCCAGATAGCACAATCCATCTGGTTTACGTCTATTTGACATCTGCATTTACATCTGCAAGACATCTTAAATACATAGTTTGCTCATCTGCAATACGTCTCGGAGACGTCTGAACGTCTGTAATACGTCTGCTAAAGATCTGGAGATCTGCTGCTTAAAAACATCTGCTAAACATCTTAGAAAGAGCTGTTGTACATCCATTCTAAAGCATAAACATCTTACAGACATCTTCTAGATGTCTATATGACGTCTGACAGCAGACATCTCCGAGATGTATTGCAGATGAGCAAACGATGTATTGTAGATGTCTTGCAGATGTAAATGCAGACGTCAAATAGACGTAAACCAGATGTATGTGTGCTATCAGGGCAATGTGTCAAAGTGAGCTCATATTTGTCAAGTCTGCAATCAAAAGTCAATATTATTGAAGATCTCAATATGAACTCTCGTCAAATTTACCCAAATCCAGATTATTTGACCTCTACAATCTACATTCACCTCCATACTTTTCATGCATTTCAATTACAATCTCATTTGTTTCTGTTTTTTTATTTCTCTTTATTAAGCAATTTTAGGAGAAACGTTGGAATGGTTTTCATTGAATGTTGTTGATCTTTCAGTCTCCAGTTCCTGGCGTTCGACACCGAAGCCTCCCATGACATCCTGAAGGTGTGGGACGGACATCCCGAGAACGAGATGGCCTTAAGGGAAGTGAGCGGGTCTCTGTTACCCGACGGCATCCACAGCACCCTGAATGTGGTCACCATCCAGTTTGAGACGGACTTCTACATAAGCAAATCTGGATTTGCCATTGACTTCTCAAGTTAGTACATTTTCAACCCTGCGATACTCAGTTTCACAGTACTTTTATACCTCCCTGTCAGGCTTTACGGAGCAGATGTAAGAACAAATCTTTCCCTCCGGCGGACTTTCTCATGAAGGGTTAACATCTTTATAGGGTCACTAGATAGGGCAACACCTCTGCTGTGTGCCATATAAAATTGATGTGCACATGTTATTCAATTCGACTGTGTACATGCTACCTGTACAAACACATGTGTGCGGGTATAATATTTGTTCTTTGCAGACCTGCATCTGTGTAATTCGGCTTCTAGCGGGTGTGCTACTGTATTCAACGAAGCAAAGCTCACGGGTTTGATTTTAAGAGAACACACATGCTAATAAAATGCGCAATTTGAACACGATGTAAGTCAAAGAAAGGTTATTTTAGTTTACTAAAATCAAAACTTTGAAAACATTTCTGTTTATTTAAATAAAATAAATGATTAGCCTAAAAATTATAGGAAAAACCTAAAGCACTAAAATTGTAACAATTAACTAAACTAAAAGTAAATTATTCTTTTATAGCAGCATCAAAAATAAACAAATAAATAATAAAATGCCAAGAGCATATAATAAAATTGCTAAAAATTTTACTAGAATTAACTTAAAAATCTAAAAATAGAAGCTAATTAAAAAATATTTATTAAACTAAAAACAAAACTTTAATAACTCCGAAATGCACAAATGTATATAACATTTTTGGCTGAACTATCCCTTTAAAGGAGTTGTTTACTATAAAATTGAAATTTCATGATAATTCACTCACTCACATGTCATAAAAGTTGTCCGTGTGTTTATTTCTTCAGTCGAAAACAAATTGAGGCTTTTGAGGAAAGGTTTCCAGGGTTCTTATCCATATAATGCACTTAAACGGGGGACAGGGGCGTAGCCAGAACTTTTTTTTAGAGGTGGCCAGTGATTTTATTAGGGTGACCAAAAAATCCTTACAGACAGAAATTCTTTAACTTCTACTGTAATTTACACCAATTCTTCATTACACATAGTTTGCTGGTCTAAAACATACACAAAGAACGTAAAGTAAACCATTTATTTGCAATGCTTTCATGTGCTAACATTATTTTAAAATAATTTGCTAGCTATCATTTGCAGTAAGTTTTTATAGAAAATAAACATTGCAGTACCCCAACTTAAACTTTCGCGAAAATGTAATTAATGAATGAAATCCAGTTAAACAAGACTGATTTTACTGACCTGATCCTTCTGCTCGCGAATGAACTTCCATGGTACACAGACAGTACGCTGTCACGAAGCGGTTAGCAGCTGTTCAGCTTTAGCGCTCAGACTGTTTGCGTCAGCGTATGACATCATATTAACGCGAGAGTAATGTTTTCGTGTTACTTTTAGTGCATACGCACTCCGTAAACTCCGACACTCATCTTAAAACTGCTTCGCACAACAGAGGTGGCCAGATAGGTGGACATCGATCATTCAGGGGTAGCCGTGGCCACCCATGGCCACCATGTAGCTACGCCCCTGACGGGGGGCTGTTGGTTAAGGTCCAAATTTCAGTTTCATCGCAGCTTCAAATGCTCTAAGCAACACCAGCTGATGAATAAGGGTGTTGTCTAGCGAAATGATTGGTCATTTTCCAAGAAAACCAAAAATATATATACTTTATATAATACTTAAATACTGTATATGGCTTGCTCTGCCTCAGAGTGCCTCCACTCTGCGCGTACACGAGTTCAAATACTCTGCAATCACGTTGGAATGGTCAAGTTCCGATCCAGTGTTTACGAGTGTGGAGAAAGAAGACCTTTCACAAGTTCTTGGATGTTGAATGACACGTTATATGTTTTTATGCGAGATTATTGTTTAAAATGGACAGTTCGTGTGCCAGTCAGGGATGTTTAAATCTTTTGAAATCTACGTCACGCGTAACCTTTCCAACGTGATTGCGTAATACGAAGTCGTGGACGTGCATCGTGGTGGCAGTGCAAGCCGTATATTTATGTTTGAAAGGTAGATCATTTTTGTTTTGTTTTCTTGGAAAATGACCAATCGTTTCGCTAGACCCTTATTCATCAGCTGGTGTTGTTTAGAGCCTTTTGAAGCTGCGATGAAACTGAAATTTGGACCTTAACCAACAACTCCCCGTTTAAGTGCATTATATGGACAAGAAGCCTGGAAACCTTTCCTCAAAAGCCTCAGTATGGTTTCGACAGAAGAAATAAAGACACGGACGGCTTGTACAACATGAGTGAATTATCATGAAATTTTCATTTTATAGTGAACTACTCCTTTAATGCACCGTCGTTTTGGACGAAAAGTCAAATGTGTACATCTGCCAAATGCAGAAATGTAAATGTGCAGAGCCGGCTCGGGGCAGGGAAGCTCGTTATTTCTGTTTGAGGACCTTTCAAACCATTTCAGAGCAAAAACTGAACATAAATTAGGCCGAAAACTGCATGCATGGACATATAATTTGTGTAAGTACAGCGCACACCCATTAGCGAGTGATTTCAAGCCCGACCGGGTCTGCTATAACTCAAAAACGAACTTTGTTCCACACCTGTGTTAGACAGTATTCAGCTCAGGCGAGGTTGTAAAGGACCCCATGGAGACATTGAACAGCACAAAGGCCACATAACCTCATTTCCGAGCAGAAAACGCAACCTCCCGCCGTGAGTTCCAAGCAAGTGAAAAGTGAGCACAGCCGGTACACTTTTTCGTTTCGCAGGTTCCGTGGCGACCGCCTGCCGAGACCCGGGGACGCCCATGAACGGCAGCCGCAGCGGCGAAGGCAAGGAGCCGGGCGACACCGTGACCTTTACGTGCGATCCGGGCTACGACCTGCAGGGCGAGCCCCGAATCACCTGCATCCAAGTGGACAACAGGTTTTACTGGCAGCCCAGTCCCCCCACCTGCATCGGTGAGATGTTGTTTGCCGCAAAGCCACCTGAGATGTGTAATATACAGGCTCATTTCACACCTGTCAGGGCTGACGAAATGTCCTCCATGACTCCCAGAAACCACTTTCAGTCTTTATATAAAAAAAAAACGAGGCGTAATAATAAATCTCTTTGATGGAAATATCTTATGCGTATGCGCAGTCAGCGCTTAGACTTCTGGGCTGTGGGAAATTTGGGGACTTTTTCCCCGTGATGAATGCTTGGGAGAAAATGCATTTATTTGGTGGGTACCTGCAGTCTGCAAAAATATATTTCCTGGCATCTGCCTCCAAGTGTTATTGATATTATGGGGTTTTAAAGTTCATGGCGGGTTTACAGGCGAGATGACGGCGCTCTTATTCTCTTCTTTTAAAAGTTTTAAAAATAGCTCATAAGAAGGGCTTTATTTGCATGTCTGGATTTGGATCTGGCATTATTTGGGTATCCAGAAGGAGATTTTTGTTATCTCGGTACGGTCTAGAAGAATCAGTTGAAGTTTTAGAGACAGCAAAAGAAGACTTGTGATATCAAGGAGTCTTAAATATGATCATCTCCATTCCTAAAATATGAAGTCAGCCTTGTATTTTCATATACTGCCGTGGAAATAATCAAGAGACCATTTTATGAATTATTTTCATTTATTTTCAGTAAAATGACTACTGACAATATTTCTTCCAAATTTCAAATGAAAACATGGTTTTTATTTGCGTTTATTTGCAGAAAATGAAAACTGGAGAAACAGGTGAAAATAACAGAAAAGATGCTCTGTATTTTTTCACACCCCAAATGCTGCAAAGAAATCAAGTTCATAGTCACTTTTAAGCAATACAACAGTCATATTTCTACATGTATTTAGGAAAAGTTTAATAATAATAATAATAACCTGGATCTTTATCACAGTTTCCATGCGTCTTGTCACGCTGTCAGTCGTTCACGTTGCTGTTGGATGACTTAATGTCACTCCTGAGGTTTGATTTTGTTGAAATTCTACAAACAATGGCCTGAAATGGACACAATACATCTAGAAATATTGAATAAATACACATTTGGAATGGTCTCTTCATTTTTTTTTGCGTCTGTATATGCCATGTTGTATAACCAATAAGTGTTTATATTATAAGGATGCTAAATATGTGTTTCAATGGGCTTTTCTATCATCATTGTTCAAGTGAGTTACAGACAGTGAACCGTCAAATGATTTATCTCTGTATGAAGCTGACAGTGTACTGTAATTTTAGACGTATAAACCTGAACATTTATAATAAATAAAGTCCCAAAGCTGTACAGAGAATACTCCCTCACAGCCTCCAGTGAGCACGCTGAAGGCAAGTGACAAGATGCTTCCTAACAAGATACAAAACGGATGCTAACTGTTCTTGATAGTGCACTACAGAACACTTCACTGAACGAAATGAAATGCTTATTTACAATACTACATGCACATTTATATTTATGTTTCATAACAATTTACACACAAATATACATTTTCAGCTCCTTGCGGTGGAAACATTTCAGGATCTTCTGGATTCATTCTGTCTCCAAATTTTCCCCACCCCTACCCACACAGCAAGGACTGTGATTGGTTCATCACGGTTCACCCTGATTATGTCATCTCCTTGGCATTTATCAGGTAAGATCTTTACTTTGTCTAGTAATGGTAATACTATGGTATTGCTACAATACAATTCGGTGGAATATTAATATGGTAATACATGGTAAATCTTTTTTTACCATTCTAGAAGTCAGAAATGATTATATTGAATTTTCAGCATACGGCTGAGCCTACCTGCTCTAGGACCCTGGGGAATCCCTGGGCGGAGTTACGTAGGAGGAAACTTATGAATGCGTTAAATATCGTGAAATTAAACAATAAAGAGCAAAAATACGATAGCAAAAATAGTTTTCAGATGCAGTGTACATTATTTACAGCAGTAATATGACATTAATCGATCTAACGGATTAATTACTCCACCACCTGTGACGTCATCACCCCTGTTTGGTTACTGACATTCGTTCAAACATCTTCCTTCTTGTTTAGCAGAACAACGAAATGTACATGTTTGGGACAATGTGAGGGTGAGTAAATGATGACAGAATTTTCATTTTTGGGTGAACTATGACTTTAACTTCCGGTAGACCTCCGCAAAGAATCAACTGTTGAGTAGTTTTAATTGAATTTAAAACAATTAATATATAATAAATGTTCGTATAAATTAAATGTAAAATAAATTGTTGTGTTATAACCAAACACATACCTATAACTTCGGACCAGGCGCGTGCGTCCAATGAAACCGTCTATTCCAGTGACCTTCACTTAGTTTTTTCACATATAATTGATATTTTTCCAACGAAACTACTTCGCTGTTTATTCTTCAAGAAGTAATAAAAGTTGATTCAAATCTATGTGTGTGTTTCACACACAGTTTGCTTTAGGCCAGAAACAAAAAAATAATAAGAAGAAGAATTTTAATTGAAAATGTGGATGATGATGTTATGGATGCAGAAGGTGTTTTTAAGAATTGCATTTCTAATGGGTTTTGGAATCAATGAATAGATCCAGACATATTAAATAAGTGTCACGTTATTGACCCGTAACTGATTCTATCTTACCTTAGAAATTGGAATATGACATTAATATCAAATCGTGATCTGTGCACAGAAAGCTCAATTACCAGATTACTTTGTGTCTGGAAATTTGCTTCCTTCACTTAAACAGAAAAAGTGTTGGAAATCGTGTCATTTCAAGTGATGTTGTGAATAAATGTCATGTCGTTGTAATGTTTCTTCAGTTTCAGCACAGGTCACATGAGAACGGCCTCCTGCTCTCATTGCAGTTAATCATGAATTGCAGTATTTTCTCAATCTGTTTTTCTGAAGCATGGATGGGATATTTACGTTCATTTCTCCTCCCACATCTGTGAATATTTCCTCTTCAAGCAGGTTTATTCTACTTGATAATATTACCCCCCACCTGAAACATATAAAACTGCCTCTTCAAGCCATTTTCTACTTCAAATGAACCAAAAGGTCTTTTATGAAGATCACAGGCACTATTTGAACATTCTCTGCATGAAGCCTGTGACACATTTTTCATCTTTCCTGTTTTATAGCAATCTTTCTTTATAAGCATTTCTTTACGGATACTAGAAATGGATGGGTGGGAAAAATAGAAATGTACTGTCATGTCATTCCAAACCCGTGTGATTTATTTTCTGTTTCTGTGAAACAGAAGTAGTTTTCCATACGATGAAAGAATCTTCAGAAGACTGTAATGGTGTTCTTTCTTTCTTTCTTTCTTTCTTTCTTTCTTTCTTTCTTTCTTTCTTTCTTTCTTTCTTTCTTTCTTTCCTTCGTTCGTTCGTTCGTTCATTCGCTAATAGTTTCTTTCTTTCTTCCTTTCTTTCTTTCTTTCTTTCTTTCTTTCTTTTTTCGATCTTTCTTTCTTTCTTTTTTCTTTTTTTCATTCATTCTTTCTTTCTTTCTTTCTTTCTTTCTTTCTTTCTTTCTTTCTTTCTTTCTTTCGTTCTTTCGTTCATTCGCTAATAGTTTCTTTCTTTCTTTCTTTCTTTCTTTCTGTTTTTCTTTCTTTTTTCTTCCTTTCATTCGTTCGTTCGTTCACTCGTCCATTCGTTCGTTCTTTCGTTCTTTCATTTGTTAATTTTCTTTCCTTCTTTTTTCTTTCTTTCGTTCGTTCGTTCGTCCGTTCGCTAATAGTTTCTTTCTTTCTTTCTTTCTTTCTTTCTTTCTTTCTTTCTTTCTGTTTTTCTTTCTTTTTTTCTTCCTTCCTTTGTTCATTTTCTTTCTTTCTTTCTTTCTTTTTTCGTTCTTTCTTTCTTTCTTTCTTTCTTTCGTTCTTTCTTTCTTTCTTTCTTTCTTTCTTTCTTTCCTTCGTTTATTTGTTCGTTCGTTCGTTCATTCGCTAATAGTTTCTTTCTTTCTTTCTGTTTTTCTTTCTTTTTTTCTTCCTTCCTTTCTTTCTTTCTTTTCTATTCTGTGGAGAAAATTGTTCTGTTTTTGTGTGTTTTGAATTAAATCTTGTTTTTTGCACTCATTTATTTATTTGTTTGCTTATTTACAGTATTTCTTATTTTTCTTTCTTTCTTTCTTTCTTTCTTTCTTTCTTTCTTTCTTTCTTTCTTTCTTTCTTTCTTTCTTTTGTTTGTTCATTCGTTCGCTCGCTCATTCGTTTCTTTCTTTCGTTCATTCGTTCGTTCATTCGTTCGTTCGCTCATTCTTTTCTATTCTGTGGAGAAAATTGTTCTGTTTTTGTGTGTTTTGAATTAAATCTTGTTTTCTTGCACTCATTTATTTTTTTGCTTATTTAATTCTTATTTTTCTAAATATATACCTATAACTATATGTACAGTATATATTTAACTCTTTTAAATAAATAGGTTTCTAAATCTCCCAAAAATCTCTCTGTTTCATTTCTCTGACATTTCGTGTCTTTATCTCATCTCAGTTTCAGCATCGAACCCAATTATGACTTCCTGTATATCTACGATGGATCGCACAGCAACAGTCATCTGATCGGCACATTTCAAGACAGCAAGTTGCCTGAGAAGGTGGAGAGCGGTTCTAACATCATGCACATCGCCTTCCGCAGCGACGGCTCCGTCAGCTACACCGGCTTCCATCTGGAATACAAAGGTACTTGTTTCTTTGTTTCAGGTGGAGAGGTTCAGACCGGTTAAAGATCTGGGCAGGCAACCAAAATGTTTTTGGTTTGACTCCACAAGAGGCAATTCTGGAACTAGAGCTTTATTCTTTAACTGTGTGCCCTAGAGCAAAGCATTTAACCCTGAATGACTCTATGGGCATTGGCCATTTAACTTTTTAAGAATAGTTCAGCCAGAAATGCAAATTGTGCACGCATTTATTCAGACTCAAAGTTGTATAACTTTCTTCTGTACTACACAAAAATTCAGTTTCAGGTAATTATTCGTTTTCTTTTCCATACAATGAATGTGAATGGGGACTGGAGGCGTCGCACCTTATAAAAGCAGCGTAAAGCATCGAAACAGTTATCCAATGGATATGTGTGAATTTATTTGTCATCGTTCTCAAAAAATCGAAAGCAACCAGTCCCCATTCACTTTCATTACATGGAAAAGCACCATAATTTTATTTGATTCTGAAATATTACAAATTTGTTCTTCTCTTTTTCTGTTTCACTGTGGAGAAATTCATATGGCTGTCACAGTAATGTCATTTCTGCGTTTTCATTTTTCTTTCAAATTGATACTTCAAGCGAGCAACTCATCGATTGCCGTTTATCCCTTTAAATCCTTTCATCTTCAACATCTTTGTCACATGCCACACGTCTGGTGCTTCTCTCCCGTACAGCTAAACTGCGCGAGGCTTGTTTCGACCCCGGCAGCGTGATGAATGGCACACGGCTGGGCGGCGACTATAAGCTGGGCTCCACCGTGACCTTCCACTGTGATCCAGGCTACGAGCTCCAGGGTTATTCCAGTCTCACCTGCGTGATGGGCGCCACAAACAGACCCGAATGGAACCGAGCTCTGCCCAGCTGTCAAGGTGCTTTTAACGCCCTATTTGTTTTGTGCTGGAATACAGAACATGTACAACCCCGCCTGTACGACCCAAATACCAGCGTGACGCACTATTTTTGGACCCGATGTGAGATGAAAGTTTTAAACGGCCTGGTTATAATAGTTTTGCTTGGGAATGAAAGTTACATTTTAGGTGACTTTAAAGCAGCGTAAGTGTAGTTTCGTTTTAGGATGACATTGTTCTTTCTTCAAATATAAATGCGAAGAGGCGCTTGTATGTACACAAGTGGATGCTACACAAAGACATGACAAAGTAGTTTTTGTACAGCAGCGCACGAGACAGCCTGAATCGGTTTTACACATATTTAGACCCAAGGCTTCTCTATTGATTTTTTTCCGCCGTGTTGTACGCGTGGCCTTGCGAACCCTCTACGGCTGAGATTGAGTTTGGGATTCATCATGTGGAATGAGCCGGCGGTCCGCTGCGACAGAAGCGATGGTCTTTGGTTACAGCTACAGTGATTCAGTAATGACTCATTGTTCTTCGCTATTTCGCGAATGATTCTCGCGGTGCCGCCGGTACAAAGCATCACTAACGTCTCCTAGGAGACAGCGGAAATAAAATGGAAAGACTTTTTATTCGGCGTGATTTGTGATGTTTCTCGCAATGCCCGGGAGAGGATGACTGAGGACTTTGGTCTTGCTTTAGTTTTGAAGCTCACGTTTCGTCAGCGAATCTATTCAGATCTCGGCGCTCTTAAAGGTGAAGTGTGGCGTGTGGTCAATGTTAAAACGGTCTCTTTTTTTTGGTTAAGTGCATTGAGATGGTTTTGAAGACCCATTGAAGTGCCTTGAAATGTGTAACTTTGTTTGGTGCCGTGAGGTAAGCACCCCTGAAATAGAAAGTTAGTTGAAGTGCAAAATGAAGTCATGAAAATCGTCGCTTCGTATTGGAGGTGCTTAGGGCTGTAAGTTTTGAATGTTTTAATTTTCTAAATGTGAGTTTCGTCAGTGTTTTAAAGCACACTCGTACTTTAGGATCCCTATAGTAGTTCACCCAGAAATAAAAAAAATTCTCACCCTCTTCTCATTCCAAACAGTTTTGACTTCTGCAGAACACAAATGAAGAACGTTTCTCAAAATATCTTCTTTTGCGTTCCGCGGAAGAAAGGGTCATAAACGAGACATGAGGGTAAATAAATGATAACACTATTTTTTATTTTTGGTTGAACTACTGTATCCCTTCATGGCTAACAAATTCATTCTAAAAGACAAAAAACTTCTATTTTAATTTCATAGGGAATTAAGGCACATGCAGGTTTGTGGCATTTTTGTGTTCATCTGAGCGTTCCAACCATTGGCTCAACCGATGCCGAGAGCATGAGGTAAAGAGTTCGGCAGTATTTTCTCGACAGTATTTTTACACCACTAGTCTGAACTTTTTTCCATCTCGTGTCAGTTAGCTTGCTGCTTTCTCTCTCTCTCTCTCTCTCTCTCTCTCTCTCTCTCTCTCTCTGTGTTGTTCTAGAGGAAAAGACATCAGTCATAACACTCAACATTCGGGAGGGACTTCATACATTTCAGAACGTCCATTAATATTAAATACGTTTGTGTCGCAGTCCCACCCATGTGCTGTGACACCTGCGCACGACCTCACGAGGGCTTGACCGGTCTCCTGACAGCTCTCTCTCTCACACACACACACACACACACACGCACACACACGCACACGCACACACACACACACACACACACACCTGTTAAAGCAGCCTGTGGCGTGTAAACAGATGCACTCTACATTACCTTTGGGAAATGCCTGTCACACACTGTATACAGTATGTGCATGTGTCCTGGCTGTTAATTGACCCTGTGCTAAGCTCCGCCCCTTTGGTTACCTTGCTCTGTTGAATGAGCTTTTCAGAATGTCCCTTCGGAATGAGTGGTGAAGAGTGCAATTTTCAGCCAGATGTGCTTGTGAAGTGGGAAAAACTGGATGGATGTTATTGGTACGTGGGCTGGAATGAAGTGTGATATTGCGCGGCATTTTTATCTTCCGTTTTCATTTAAATATATGTAGAAATTGGAGAGTAACATGATTTAAACTATTGACACTTGTCACAGTCAAATTTGCAGAGACAATCCTCATGTGAAATATATATAGTAGGTGGTACCTGGAATGATTCATGTGATGAAAGGTGGCACTTGATCTGAAAAGTTTGGGAACTACTGACTTCAATAGTTTGGAAACAGGGCTAATACGGTTTACAGCATTATTTTAAACGTGTATCCTTTTTTTGCACTTATGCCCTGGGAATATCCACATTTAGTTAAAAACTATCCAAATTTTGTATTTTTGTTTGTTAGATTGTATTTTATTTTTTACTATATTATATTTTAATTCTATTATATGGTATTTAATTTTTTTTATATTTAATTTTTATTATTTTGTTATATATATATATATATATATATATACAGTATATTTTATTGAATACATTTAATTAAATTTTTATTATATTTTGTTATATTATTATTTTATATTTTATTTTTATTATGTACAAAATATTATTTATTTATAATATTTATAATATTATCTTAGGGGGAAAGTCCATTCAAGTATAATGAGACAGTTGTGAACACATTTTCACCTTCTCAATGCGTGATTTTTGTTCATTTTTAAGCATATGAAGCTATTCATGAAATGTGTTCGTTGAGCTGTCAGGTACAATATCGTTGTAAAAGTCAGTTTGACGTCATTTGACCGCAACTGACATAAAAATAAGTACATAAAATAATCCACAATTATATGTTTCAAACAGAGATGGTGATAGAGAGAGCAATCAGCTTTAAATCTTAAGACGGTAGGGCTTACTGAACTCTGGAGGTTTTTTTGTTGTTTAGAATTGAACGCTGACTTCATAGACGTGCTATTCAGAAAGTGCGAGAACGGACATACTTTCATTGACTAGCTGGGAGATATTCACATTTCCACAGAACAATATAAACACTTTTCTGTCAGCTGTTAATATGAATAATTATAACATTAGTCGCAGTGAATGATTTGACTCGAAGCTTGCAGGAACGCTTTTAAAGCTCGTATTGACCGCGTCACAGTCGTTTGTTTGCTAATTCTTGAAATGACTCTTTCAAAACAGAAATTTGTGGAATCAGCAGCGATAAAGCCGCGTACGGACCGGACCGCGGGGTTCCCATCGAATAATGCAAATGGAGCGGCGGGTTTCCCATGTGTGCAAGTAAAAGGCTGTAAATGTCACTCGAAAGAAAGATTTATACTTTTCAGAGTCGTGTGACAAGAAGAAAGCTTCTCTCCGCTCCATTAGATCCGACTACGTTTTTATCCCGTAATTGCCGCCGTAATATTTGCCCGTTTCTCTTGCGTTACGTTAAACTGTATCACTTAGTGTCGACATATAATGTAAATCGCTCCTTAACCAATGAAATCACACGGAGGTCGTTGCTTACGGAGAGTGGGAGTTGTGTTTTAGAGCGTCAGATTGAATAGTATTATTGTCAGGGCTGTCATACCGCTGGAGACGGTTGATGAATGACTGCGCGCGGTTATAACTCTAATGGTCTCGCCGGAGCTGTCATCAAGTTTCACATTATATAGATTTACACGTCCTGTTGCCTTTGGTTAAGTGTGGTTTAAGCACAGAACTCCACACAATATCTGTCCACAGGTTTATGAACCTTGAGTTAAAGGAGTCATTTCATCCACTTTCCCGTAAGTAAAAGCTTACAGAATGAAGAGTGTTTAGACAAGAAAAGCCTTTAGGCATATGAGCGGCCCGGAAGCCAAAAGCTTTTATTTCACATACGGTCTGTCCAACCTCACGGTGTCCTCTGCGTTGAGATCACATGACCAAAAAATGGAATATTTCAGAATTGGTTTTGCAATGCTTGGATGCATTCAGACTGAATTTATTTTGTGTTCCCGCAGCTCCATGTGGAAGCCGGTCGACGGGGTCGGAGGGTACCGTGCTGTCTCCGAATTACCCACGCAACTATACCGAGGGCCTGAGCTGCGTCTACGAGATCGCCGTGCCGGGAGAGTTTGGTAAACGCACAGCTTTATTGATAACACTATATTTATATGTTGAGATATTATACAAAGCACGTATGTGCTGCTCAGGTAAACACACAAAAAACATTTTCAGGCATTTTAGAAAGCGTCATTTACTGTGTTTGTGAGGTCACGGTAGTCGCAGATGAAATTTATTTGTTTTATGATTTTAAAAAAAAGTAAGTTAATAAATAAAATATGTCATTTTTTTATTTATTTGATTATGTTTTATTTATAAAAAAAAGTAAATTATCTGTGTCTATGTTATTTTATTTGATGTGTTACAAGGGAAAGATTGGTTTGTGTTGCTGAAAGAATCCCAGCGATTCTTAATGCCTTTCTCAAATGGAAATCCAGCTCTGTTTACAGACCAGGTCTTACATTTTTACCAACATCAGGGAGGTCGTCATATCCCAGCAGGAGCCTGACTTCTGAGATGTTGTGGACTTTTTCAAAGTCTCCGGGGTGATTTAAGATCACATTCTGAGCTCTCATCAGAGCGGCTTGTTTATCAGAGCTTCATATTTTATGCATGTATGCGCTGTATTTATTTAGTTCTGCTTGTAACACAAGCGGCGTCGACTTGGCAGCGCAGCACGATACCGAGCCATCCAGCAACAAATAAAGAAGTGTCTGCGGTGGCTTCGGAGACCTTACGTGAACCGTACAGTAGAACAGTTCAGAGTAGACAGTCTTAGGTTGTTTCTGTTGTTCACGAAGCGTGTCAATGCTCCACCACAAATGACACTTTATTGCGCTCTCGAGTGGCTGTTAAACTGTAGAAATGAGTCTGTCATTTCCATGAATTTCTTCTGTAAGACACAAAAGAAGCAACACTAAACCCCATTGACTTCCATTGTTTGGACACAAAACCAAAGAGACATTTTCTTCTTTTGTTCATTACAGGTTTTAGGTTTGACACATTTTAATGGGACGTGACATGCATACGCTTCACTGCATTCTAAAGCATATATCACACTTTTGTCTCCATAGAGGGTACATAGAAAATCTAGAAATTTCTTACTCAAGTACTTGAGTACTCAAATATTTTTACTTGAGTGAAAGTAAATAGTAATAGATTTTTAGCGTACCTAAGTATGAAAGTATTTATGAAATCTAGTGATTTAAAAAGTGTGCTTTTATATATGCTACGTTATGATACTGTGATAAATGTTTTATTTTTCCTCATAAATGTTTTATTTTTCTTCTTAAAATATCACATCACAAAAAAACACACTTCAAGCGTTACTCAGATGTTGCTCTTTCATAGCTCAGAAGATTTGATGGAGTTCTCATTTGTGTTTCATTCACGAATCAACTTAGTCTCAGAGGTTTCTGTATGGAGGAGTAAAATGAATGTAGATTGTAGAGGTCAAATAATCTGGATATGAGTAAATTTGATGAGAAATGTTTGAGCTCATATTGAGATCTTCAATAATATTGACGTTTGATTGCAGACTTGACAAATCTGAGCTCAGTTTGACACATTGTTGACATCTCTTCTGAAACTAATGGAGACATTGTGACATTTCTGACTTTTTAGGAGAAATATCTGAGACGCAGAGACTTAAGATTCCATATGCTTTCCATTTAATGTCATCGACGTCTAGGAGAAGTAACCGAGAGAATAAAGAGGTCTCAACTGTTGACCTTCATGTTGTTTTGAATCTTTCTTAGTTGCTGTTTTCCAAGTATAAAAGCACCTGGAATGAGTCGGATGCTACCGTATATTTCAACACTTCTGAAGTCGTACGATAGCTTAGTGTGAAGAATATTCAAGCCGTTATTCGCTAAAAATAGTAAATCGTGTCAAGCCCTACTGGTATAGCATGACATAAAATATAGCAAGCAATATAGATCCCCATCCACTTTCATCGTATAAAAAAGAGCTGCTCAGATTTTCTGCCTCCTTTTGAGTTTCAGGGTAGATGTTATATTGCATTTGGAGCCATATGGGGATAACAAACTGTATTTATTTGACCTTTTCTTGTAATGACTAAAAGTTACAAGCCTGAAAGCAAACTCATCAACACAAGTCTCATTAAAGCTCTGTATGAACGGTGTCCTCTCTGAGATCGATAAGAGGTCGGCTAGTCGACGGCAGGATAGTTGAGCGTACAAACAGAGCTGTCAGAAGAATTTATCTTGCGTTTAATCTCATCAATTATACACTAGCGTATGAACGGAATAATAAGGCAATTCTCTGCTTTTTGGCCAGCCTTTAATGTTTAATTATTCCGTCACAAATAATAAATCACCACATTTTTAAACAGCATCTGGAAAGCCGCATTACTCACAGCTGCCAAACAAGCGCCGTAGGCTCCGGCTTGCGCGTTTATAGAAAGTCGTCGACCAACCGTACGCTGTGCATCTGGGAGGGACGGCGGAGAATCTGTTGCTGTTGCGCCGAAGTCCCTCAGCCGTATGTAAAATGTCGCCGGTGTTAGTACATTAGAGGCTTTATTAGATTGACGTAAACGGCGGCAGACAGCCTCGTGTTTCATGCGGCGTTCCAGTAGCGCTGTGTCTTTTTATGCCAATCGCAATGTCCTAAAGTAATCTTAGCTGACGCTTCAATAGCTGTTTTGCCAACGCTAATCCCGAACTGCTTCCTGACGGCACTCCAATTGATAAATTCACGCTCCCTTAAACTGGTGGCAGATGTTCGGGAGAGGGTGATGGTGAAAATCCCGCCTCGAGGACAAGACGCTGGGTACGGGGGCCGTGCGCTTGTGTATCACATCCACACTTTACTGCGGATTCCGCGAATCTGCTCTTTGCTTATTTTCTCTCTTTGAGAGTTCGTATGACACATTAGGCCGCGATTATTCCACCTTTCACTCTTCTGCTCGAGCCGAACGGCACGTGAACGGCACGTGAAAGTGTGGGTTGTCGAGTTACAAGCCGCTAATAATTTAAAGCATTAATGTTATTTATAGTCGAGTAACTCATCTGAAGTAAACAGACTGCTTAAAGAAATGCTTTGATTTAAAGGGACAGTTCATCCCAAAATAAAATTCTGTCATTTTTTCGCATTCATGTCATTCCTAACCTGACTTTATCAAAGATATTTTGAGAAATGGCGCGTTGGTTTTGTGTCCGTAAGATGGAGGTCAATGGAGTCAATGTTGTTCGGTTACCAACCAGGGTGTCCGCGGATCCTTAAAATGTCTTAAAAAGTCTTAAATTCCATAATGTCAAAATAAGGCCTTAATTAGCATTAAAATGTCTTAAATCCACATTTCCAAGGTCTTAGAAATGCAGTCGAACCGACACCGTAAAGAAGATTTTATTTTCGTTTTAAAATCATGTACGTCTATTTGTCACGCAGAACAAAATAGGCGGAACCAACTAACAAATATCACGTTCGCGGGGTGTTCGTTAGGTGAGTGGACTGGACATTAGCACATGGAGAAAAGTTGGAGCTTTAGCCGTGGGGAAGTGCAAATTTGTTGCTATGAAATTGGTCTTAAATTTCATTCTGCACGGTATTAAAAAGGTCTTTAAAAGTCTTAAATCTAACTCTCAGAAACCTGCAGATACCCTGAGATGTTCTTCAAAATATCTTCTTTTGTGTTCTGCCGAAGAAATAAAGTCACACAGGTTGGAAATGACAAGAGGGTAAATAAACGATGACAGAATTTTCATATTTAGGTGAACTGTCCCTTTAAGGTTTTTTTTTTTTCATTTTACATAAGAACTGTAATTTGTTTTTAAAGGCAGAGCGCTATTTCTCCAGCACAAAGAATAATTAAATCTGCATTAAACTGGACCAAAGTTACACAACTAAAGTAACTAGAAAAACCACAGCACAACTATTGAACTAAAAACATGGTCATGAGCATCAACTTTTAAGTGAAACTAATTGTAAGTGTTGGAAAAAAGAAGTATAATGCGTCTCGCAGCACGGAATCCACCATTGTTTCTTTTTTTAAACCTGCGTCATTTACATAAGCTGTCCGAGCGAAGCAGTTCACTGAAATGACTTGCGATGGAGGAGAAGACGTCTCATTATTCCCTCAGCTCGCTGCGGCAGAGCTGCGTACTGTACTCAATATGCATGCCACAATACTCAATATAATATTGAACCGTTCGGTACGACCTCCTCGGTTCTATACGTGTAAGTGAATTGCGGTATTGCGTTTAAATTATTTCTGTGCGCTCAATGACACTCTGAACTGGCTCTGTCCGTGTTTGTCTGTATGTATTAGCGAGTGGTGGTCGGGCGGTGAAGCGAGGCTGCCTGCAACACGAGAAGCAATGTGCTGTTGAGCGATGCGGGCTGGCTTTATTGTATGACCCATTGTACTAAAGTGATAATCTCAGAATTTGGCACATCAAGAATGTATTTTTACACTGCATACGAAAGCAGCACATGCAGAAAGAGCATCTACGGCACCACGCCAAAGTCCGTTTAATGAAAGTATGCCACTCGGTTGCCTTTCGGACAGCTATTTACGTCATAGCAAGAGCGCCTCCAGGCAGCTATAGCATTGCATTTCTTCCAATTTATTGCAATCGCAGTGGCGCACCTTGTTAATATATTATCTTTGGCCTTTCCCATTGAGCGCTAGTGATACGCGCACCGCACGTTTACTTCCATTACAGCAATCGCAAGTTTTGCATTACGTTATTTTAATTACTCTCTTCAAGAAGCTTATTTTATTTTACTGGCATGTTGATGAACAGTAAACCAAAAACTGCTGAAGTTGATTTTTGCTTAAAGACAATTAAATAAGTAAAGTTAAATAATGAGAATTTCAGTAAAATCGTTTTTTTTTTCCTTTGCAAATGTAATAGACCACCTTTAATAATAAAAACTCATATTTTAGGAATCTGTCAACCTCATCTAAAACAAAATTTTTTATTGTCATTTATCAGAAAACAAACCGAAACTACTGAATAGTCTTTATATAGTCTTTTATTTGCCTTTACAGTTCATATTACTTTCTGGTGCAGAAGAGCAAGTATTAAAACTCACCAAACTTTTCTTTTGTTTTCAATAGAAAGCAATCTTTTGGGTTTGTGATGCTTGCCTGAAGTCGGTCTGGTTTGTTAGTATTGAGATGCATGCTGGGAAGGGCCGTACACTTGAGACATGAGTCGCCTCCATTAATCTGCTGGATGATACAGCTGTACAACTTTCAGCTCTCAGGCGTTTTGCTCGCCTGATTGTTTGCCGTTGTTGTTACAGTCGGTTGCGTTGCCTTGAATAATTGACACTGAGTTTTTTTCATAACGACGGGGGTTTACATCCATGTTGTCTTTCATTCTTTGAAGTTCCGTGATATTCCAGCAATAAGCCATAACACGGGCTTTACCACTGATCCGGCTCTCCAGGCCTTTTATATTTGTTTTTTCTCATCTCATTTTATTGGTTTAGAGGTCTAGTTAAACTCCAGCTCATCCTCTCACATGCCAAACAATGTCTGGACCTTCACTTAAATGCCGGACATTTTCATGTCAACGATGTCCTGCGCTTAGCAGTGTTTAAATGTGGGTGGGCGTTTAAATTTTAAAGAGACATGACAACTAGCCCATAAACAAACTTAATATAAACTATTGTAAATAATTAATTTACGAAATGTACCATATCCATTGCATGAATTTAATCACATTTGTCATTATAATTTTTACTCAAATAAAAATATCTGAGGGACCTATTGAAGTCTATTTTGTACTTGTTTTGGGGGGTCCCTAATACCTTATGGGGGTCCCGGATCCCCCCAGCCCCCTTCAATTAAATTCAACATGGAGAATTCCATGTTGAATTAAGATTAAGATAATAAAAACATAACGCATCATTATGTAAGGTCTTTATACACATCTGAAGACATAGTTATGTTTATTACATTGTACATTTCAGTTATAGTGCATTCCTTAAAACTCCTAAGAATTTTATAAATATAAAAAATAAATAGGTGCTTTCTAAACCAAGGCACTGAAAAAGGTCACTGTTTCGTTCCATGAACACAGCAGGATAATTCTTCTTCTTCAACAGAAGCTTTCGTCAGAGATAACTACAGTATTCGTGTGTAGTCGCTGATTTATACGTCCACCGATCGAACACACACATGCAATCACGCAGCACCATAAAATCCTGAAGGTGCAGTTAGATTGGTTAGGACAGGAACAGCTTCTCAACATTATCCTTTCTAGATCAGTCTGCTGACCTCCGCTGTAAAGATGTCGACTGGATTCGCTTTAATGGTCTTCGTTGAGAAAGAAAAAGGTTGCCGCGCCAACACTCGGTGCTGTTGCCTTAAGATAATAAACCATTAAAGGCCGTGATGTTGGAGAGCCTGTGTTAATGACGCTTTCGGTAAAAGATCTGGGATCATTTTGATGCATGAAACTTTCGTTTAATTGATCGATTCCCAGGGGAGAGTGATGTCGAACCAGACGGTATGTGTGACCTCCGTACCGTGCGTGCGGAGAATAGCGTTATTTACTCGACACTGTGTGAAGATCACGCAGCACACGGTTGTTGCATGAAAAGAAAGCAGAAGATCCAATTAAGTAGCTTGATTTGTGTCTGTCGGAATGAATCATGCAATGAATGCTTGATTTTGACTTTTGACTCATTTCTTGTACCTGTAATATAATACGATTACGTGTGCCCGACGGGATCTTTGGCGTAGGATCCGCTGAAATATTAATTCCGGCAGTCAGACGCACCCGAGGGAGTTCTTTATTATTGACTGCTGATAATTGAGGTGGTTAGAAAGAGAAGCAGATTAAAGGAAGTTAATGAGTGGTAATTAATGGTGCTTGCTAAGGCAACCAACACTATTATTACTGCTTATACTTACGCTTACTTAGGTACCAAAATATCATAGAGAGAGAGAAATAAGCCTGAAAGCAATGACCCAGAAGACCCTAGCAACCAGCCGGAGCACCTTGGCAACTCCATAGAAGTGTTCCTGTAGCTCAGTTGGTAGTAAGAATACAAAAGATGAAAAACGTGGATTAAATGCACTAAAAGTGGAGAGAGATTGATGTTTTGCGATACAAATAATGTCTACACTCAAAACTCACTAGTAATTTTTACAATCAGGAGGAAACCCTTGTTAGAATCCACTATCCATTAAACATAAAGTCTGATGGATTGTATTACTTCTGCATCTGTAAGGAACTTGTTTTATGCTGTTGATACTTTTGAAAAAGTTTTTAATTCGATTGTAGTTTTTAGAAAAATGTAATCTTAAAAAAACGTATTGAGTTTTATTGTTTTTAATTTAACACATCTGCAGTTAATATAGCCATAGAAGCTGGCATGGCGTTAAAAAAAGAATGAAATAAAACGTCTATATGTATTTTATGACTATTTTTTAACGATATGTCATCTTTTTAGTTCTATTGGTTGAGCTGCCAACATGTGACCTGCATCAACAAATGATATTTCATTTTTTTGTGCTTTTAATGTTTTAAGTTCTCTCTTGGGATTTTTAAATTCATTTCTTTATTTAATATTGTGTTAATATGTTAAACTATTATGTAAAATATGTTATAAAGTTTAGAATATGATTTTTTTAACATATTTAAAATAATTTTTATAAAAATTTTATTAAACCTCCAGTATGTAAATTAATAAAACTATCTGTCACAGAAAAATGAACAGAAATAATTTGTTAATAAAATTCTCAATTTTATGTTAATTTTTAAACTTGAATGTTATGACCTGCATCAATTATGTTTATTATTATTTTTATGTTGTCCTTTTACTGTTTTAAAAAGTTCTGTTTGGTTTTAGATTTTTTTTCATTGAAATATTATTTTAAATATTTTATAAAATTATTTTTGTTCATTTTTCTGATACAATTTGAATTCATTTACATTCAGAAGATGTGTTCAGAATTTTGCCGTTTCTATAAAAGGTTGTATATGCAATAAAAATGTTATTGTAAATTGGTAATGGTTTGAAAATAAATCTATTAAAATATTGATACTATCACTAAACCCAGTGTATTAGAGTATATTGAATCTTGTAGCTATCCAGGTTATTTTTCAAGAAAAATATACAAAGAATATTACATAATATAAGGCAGAATTTCACTGCTCACATTTTTTTTGTGTCGGCATAAAATAAAAAATGATCATTCTAATTGGTTTGGTGAATTATTTATTATAAATTCAAAAACTGTAACCTCCTCCCCCTCTCGAAACGACCTCTCTTCACTTCTGGTCACGAGAAATGGTGTGAGGGCGGGGCTTCAATGACTGACAGATTGCAAACTGGCGTTCAAATTTTTCATCTTTTAACGATCCAATCAGTTGTCAGTGGATGAAATCAAGTCCCGCCCAGTGTTGGGTGTAACTAGTTACCACGTAATTAGTTACTGTAATTTAATTACTTTTCCCTTGAAAAGTAAAGTAAGATTACTCTTGTTTTTTCTGTAATTTAATTACAGTTTCTTCTGATGTAATTAAACTAAATACTTTGTGTAATATATGTGTGTGCAATAGTGGAATTGACATCAAAATTCAAAGTCTAACTTTACAATCCGTGCTTTAATGTATAATTCTCACATTTGTAATACTTTGGTCAGTTAATAAGAGTACTTTACGTAGTTTAATATTATTTATTTGAATGAATTAAAAGAGCCCTTTCATGTCTATCCTTCAATCACTTAACTCATCAAGGTTGATGTAGGATATAGAAAGTTATTAGTAATAAGTAATTAAATACTTTTTGGAGAGTAATTTGTACAGTAATCTTATTACGCTGTTGAATATGTAATTAGTAACTAGTAATTAATTACTTTTTAGAGTAACTTACCCAACACTGGTCCCGCCCTACATTTTTTTCTCATTTCAGAAGTCGTTTCACTCTGGTATACGTCACGAAATGGAAAAAAACACAATCGCTGCTTCCGTTTCATGCCGACTTTAACCTTGCCTTGCCATTCCCTTAATGTGACACGCTGCTAAAATTGACTTAATATGCGTTGCTTCTTTCAAAGAAACAAATGTGCTCTCCACTTAATCTTTTTAAATACAGGACATTATAATTCTTTTAAATGCCTGAAAGTGAAACGAAGAAGCAGGTTTTATTGTGAATTATTCATAAGAAATGACAAACATATGGTGTTTTTATTCTCACCTTAAGCATCGCTATAGTCCTTTATCATGTGTCTAATATACTGCAGTTGCCTGAAGGTATACTTTGTTTTCTGCGCCTCGGGCGGACTGGTTTGAGTTACTTGCTTTATGGTTTCGTATTTTGTAAAGTTTAGTTTTAAAGAGCATGGACTTCTCTGCTCTTTTATAGCTTCGCTTACAGCTGCGAGATGAATTTATTGTATTTCACTGCTGAAGTTTGGAGCGGTGGCTTTAGTCTCAACTCCTGAATTCAATTAAAGGATGATCGTATTGGGAGCCATACTGGATAAGAGATGAAATATTGGCCTATATTGTGGAAGGTGTCAGATGGTCTATACAGGAGTTTTTTATTAATTTTAAGACTTGTTGTTGCTCTTCGGTTCCCTTTTAAAGCATGGTGAAAACATCATGTTTTTCCCTCTGGGAAACATTCCTACTGTAAAACCTGCTGATATCAGATATAAAAACTGATATAAATAAACCATAATTAGGTCGAGATTTACCCAAGCAAATGAATTACAACAGACACGCAGCAGTTTAGTTTTAGTTTGTGCCCATTTTTAAGAAGCCTAACTTTTGTTTGTCCTTCTTCACAGTTCTCTTCGGCCAGTTTGTGTTCTTCCAGACGACCCCTAATGATGTGGTGGAGATCTTTGACGGACCCTCAGTGGATTCTCCTCTTCTCACCTCAATCTATGGCTCTCACTCGGGTAAAAGGCTTTGTTTACCCTGCCTGTGTGTGAACAACCGAAGTCAGGTCTGTTGAGAAGAGACGACGTTAAACTGTGTGCAGGAATACAGCGGTGGAGGATGTGATGTATTGTTGACGGGCTTGTGATATACCATGAGGTCTTAAAGTATGAGACTCTGTTAAAAATTTATTTTGTTTGAACAAAATGATGTCGTAAGACTTTACTGTAAAATCGCATTCATTAACATAAACTATAAATGAACAATATATTTTCACAGCATTTATTAATCTTTGTTAATGTTAGTTAATGCAAATAGAATTGCTGATTCATGTTAGTTCATTGTGCATTATCTAATGTTAACAGATACAGTGTTTTATTTAACAAAAACGTATTAGTAAATGTTCAAAATAACATGTACTAAGATTAATGAATGTTGTGTACGTATTTTTCTTTGTTCGTTCATGTTAACAAATAGGGCTGTCAAACAATTAATCGCGATTAATCGCATCCAGAATAAACCTTTGCGTTAACATATTATATATCTGTGTACTGTGCATATTAATTTTGTATTTATAAACACATACACCTACATGTTTACATATTTATGAAATATTTACACTTATTTATTTATAATTACAAATATCTTAAGTTTTAATAAGTTATATTTTCTATAAATATAATTATGTAAATTTGATTTCTTAAATATATGCATGTATGTGTTTTTGCACACAAAATTCATATGCACATTACGCAGACATATATTATGTTAGCATAAACTTTTATTCTGGATGCGATTAATCGCAATTAATCGTTTGAAAGCGTTGTTAACAAATGCAACCTGGTTATAAAGTATCACTGAAATTCTCTGAAGTCAAAACTGCAGTTTTGTGTATGTTTTGCGGATTTGAGAACGCTTTTGACGTCATCCATATTCCAGTGTACTACTGTAAAAGTTGACTCCTAACATACCTTTTGGCTGATATGTGCATTTAACATTTTTCTTTTATTTTCCGGGCAAACCAATTAAACACATTGATGTCTCATCCATGCATGCTTTAAAGCAAAAGGGGAACATGACATGTACAGTACTAAAAATTCAACTATTTAATTGTGATATGTAATTAGTGATGAAACAGTTTATATTAAGTTAGAAACGAATGTCAACACCAATAGCCTTCGAGCGACCCATGTTTGTGTCCCCACTCTTAGTCGTTTTTTGGCCTCTGCACTCTGCTGTCCAAATAAAGCCATAAAAGCCAAAACTATAACTTTAAAAAAGTTTTTATTTTGGCTTCAGTCTTGCGGAGCTCACTGTGTGTGAAGGCGTATCATTTCAACCCTGTTGATGTGCTAGTCCTCTGCGGATGTGTTGATATTGATCTCATTTATGTCGCTGTTGTGACTGTGAACAGATAACAGAACTGTTTTGCTTTCCTCCCCAAATATCCGCTCTCACAGGAGAACCGTTGCCACTGAGCTCCGCCAACGAAATCACCATCAAGTTCAAGACAGAGGGTCCGAACACGGCCAAAGGTTTTCATTTCGTCTATCAAGGTATAAAATTTTGCAGTAAGCTTGGCTTAATGTTTATGTTTAAAGGCATGTTTTGAATAGTATACTATTGTTTTGATTGTGTACTGTACATCATGTTATGTAAATATTATATAGAATAATGAATCCCACAGTGCGGTGTTTCCGATTTTCCGGTAGTGTTTTAAACTGAATAACAACTAACAGGGCTTCATGATATTGAAGAAAAACATGATATACAGTCATTGTTTAATAATGCAAAGTGCGACACAATGCCTAATATTTGTAAAAATCCCTTTAAATTATATATTATATATATATAATATTTTTTTAAACGGAAAATGATGTGACCAACGTGTTTCACATTCTTTCTGTAAAAGAAAGTGTAATTTCTGTTTGCCAGACCTTCCCTAAAACTTTGCATATTTTTTTCAAGTATTAAAATCATTCAGCTTTTGCAAACCATTGTGATATGTACTGTATATTGCACTTTTGCAATATCTTGCAGCCTTACTATATTTATTTTTGAGAGGATAGCTGCTTGTAGTGAGGTGACAACAACCTCACTACAAAAAAATTAACTATCGCTGCTGTTAGTTTTACTTAACCCATCCTTGTTCACAGTACTTAAAGAATGCAAGTAACTGCATTAACGTAAGTTAACTATGGTATTTTTACTAAACATGTTGATCTGTCAGCTTCACTTAACAAGTGTTTGACTGGTTAACTTAACATTGTTGAGTAGAACGCAAAACCCTATAATATTGGACCCATTGTTGAGTTTACTTAATATAAACAAGTTAATTCAACTTGTTGAGGGGGATTTTCAGTTCCCAGCATGCTTTGCGTAAGACTGCATTTAGGCAGTAAATTTCGAAACTTAGTTTTATTTTAAGTGTTTTTCAGTAAAGAAAAAAGACTTGTTTGTGCTTAATGTTCATTAAATCTTTGAGGTTTAAAAGAGTTTGTTGTAGTTTTGAGTTTTAGGGTTGCCATTGTTTTGAAGAGTGGTACATATGCATAGTCTTTAAGAGGTTTATGCGCGCCCTTATGTCTGTTGCATCATTCGTTGAGCTTAAACTGTGCTAATGCCAGTACTGAGATGCCTCTCATCTGATTTACTCTTTGTGTTTTGACTTACAGTACATGCAGTACGTCCGTATATAATTTATGTATGACAACAAAAAGTACCATTGAGAAGGATAAATATAGAGTTCAGTTAACTTAAAATTACTGGTACAATCGGAATGGTTTGGATTTACTCAAAAAAGTTTTGTCAACATTACTTCAATTTATTTTGTTCATACAACTAAAGTGTTATTTGTTCAAATTAATTAATATTGTTGCGTGGAACCACTTGACGCAGCTTTTATAAGTAAATTCAACGAATCATTTTTTTGAGTGAATATGTATATTTACATACTCTGCTGCAGTGTTTTTCTGCAGTCTTTTACATGCTATTTAAGTCAGTAGTATGTGAGAACTCCTTGTATACGGTTCTTACGAACCTTATTGTTTCTCTTCGCTCTTTTGCAGCTGTTCCCAGGACCAGTGCCTCTCAGTGTAACTCTGTGCCCGAGCCTCGCTATGGCAAACGGATCGGGAACGACTTTGGATTTGGCACCGTTGTGCTTTTCGAATGTAACCCAGGTTATACTCTGCATGGAGCAAATGCCATCAGGTGTGAGGCTATTCCCAACTCTCTTGCCCAATGGAACGGGACTGTGCCAACATGTGTCGGTACGTACCTGTGCTCTTTATTAAGGCTCCATATCTCTCAATGTTTTTGCTTTTGCTCTAAAATAATTTCACATTTTAAATTTCTTTCAAATTTAGTAGAATTCACAGAACACACATAAATGCTGCTTGTGGTGATGAAAGTGTATACGTGCATACCTTGCAAAAAATGTGGATTTTGTTTTCAAAACCAAACCATACCCATACCCATAATACAAATTCGCCATCCACTCCTTTGTCTCTGTCTCTTGTATCGGCATTTTTATATTTATATTTTATATTTTTATATATATATATATATATATATATATATACGTGTTATGTTTTGCACAACTACATAAAGAGAAGTAAGGTTGCCTGTTGGTGTCGTCTTTGGTGCATTCATCTTAACTTTCGACCGTATTTAATATTCAGAAGATTCTGTACTTTTATCTTATATTTAATATATTGCCCAACCCTTGGCAGTTTTGTGTCAGCATTGCATGCATGCTTCATGGATTCAGACGCAATGTATTTACACGCAATTCAGTTATAAAATATATTTTTACAATCAAAGTAATACAAATAATTGCTATAGTTGTCTAAATGAGTGGAAAATGTATTTGCATTTATTTAATGTTTTATAATCCTTATAGTTTATTGGCAATTCTACTACATTTCTGTGCATTTGGAATGAGGTGTGCTACTCCTAAAACACTCCCTTGCGAGTGTCCGTGATGTTTGCATGTCGCCTTAGAAGACAGCTCTCTACGTAGGTATTGAACAGCAAGGCAGCACGCTATGTTTTGAAACAAAGTTGGAGGAAGATTTAAGTGGGTTTTATTAAAAATCAATATGCCGTGAGCTAATGGATGCGGAGGCATTCACGCGGTGTGAAGAAAGAACTATGGAGCGCAATTTCAAGCGAAATGTGATTCTCAGGTAAATCTCCTGATGCAGCTTGACGGAACACTTTCCTTCTGGCTCTGTCCTCCCGCAGTTTAATAGAAACACTCCTGCGAGAGAATCAACAGGCGCTGGAAGCAAAGCAACCATCCACCAACAGATCAATGTGCTATCATTTTCTGTGCACAGAGCGCGAATACTCATGATTTTGCATTAAAGGCCTCATTTTTCCCTCGTGTGCCATCGCTTAGGCAAGGTTTCTCTCAGCCAACGCACTCGTAATTTGGATTTACATGAGCGTTTACCCTTCTGTCTATAAACTGTTGGGATTTTTTGGGTTCTTTGTAAACAAACTCTTGGCTTTGCTTAGAGCTGCAGGTTCAATATAGTTTTTTTACAGCTCCATATTTTAATAATTCTCTTTTTACAAAGATTTGACATAGTTCACCCAAAAATGAAAATTCTGTCATCATTTACTCATCCTCTTGTCATTTTAAACCTGTATGACTTTCTTTCTTCCGCAGAACACAAAAGAAGATATTTTGAAGCAAGTTGGTAACCGAACAGCTCCGGCACCCATTCACTTCTATTGTATGGACACAAAACCAATGCGAGTCAATGGGTGCTGGTTAACGACATTTTTCCAAATATCTTCTTTTGTGTTGTGCGGAAGAAAGTCATACTGGTTTTAAATGACAAGAAGATGAGTAAATGATGACAGAATTTTCATTTGTTTTATGTTTGTTTTTATTTTGTCCTGTTTTGTTGACAACAGATTTGAATCGCAAGGGACTAACCTGGTGAAATATGCAAGATAGTTATGCAATTTAATATATTATATAAGATTTCTGGGTCTTATTTTTCATCTGCGATTTTTAAATGGGAGGTTTCTGGACGCAAGACAGGCATTCTTGATCTACAAGTGTCATATGCTGAAGTATTGAAGTTTCTGATGTTTAATATCCAATATATCCCAAGAAGCTATTAGTCAAGTCACCTTCTTTTATAATGCATTTTACAACACATATATAAAAAACAGTTTTGAATCGGCTTTACCGTATAATGTATTAGTTATTAAAGTCCCAGTGAAATTAAAAATGATTTTTTTCATGAAAAATGCTGCGTTTATTGTAAACGGTGTAAACTCTTTTTAAAATTCGTGTGCCCTCATGATCTTCAGTTAAAGTCTGAAAATGCACTTCCGTCCTGTAATGACTATCCAACTTAAATGACGTATGTTAGACGGCTTGGGCGGAGCATCCGTTAACTCCTCCCCTTCGACTGTCAGTCTGCTGCCAGTTCCATTTCAAAATGCAACGGCTGTTTTTATACATCCAATGAAATCGCAGAGAAAGACGAAAGCCACGCCCACTGTTTTTCTCATTCGAAATTCCATTTCACTCAGAAATGTGTCAAAATATGGAAGTAAAAACGATCGCAACTTCCGGTTCACGGGGACTTTAAAAGTGCCTTCGAAGGAATCGCACTGGAACTGTATGTTTTGTAGTGTGCAGTAAGTAGTAAAGTGTATAAAAGTTGGACACTTTATTGTCTGTATTCAGCTTGAACCAGTGTTAAAAAGCTTTTCTTTCCGTATTACTTTGCAATAGATTAAGGAATCATATCTTTTTATGATATGTACATAATATAACTTTGTTAAACAATAGCAGATCTTTCCGTGCATCCTCATGCATGCTTCACCATCGATTATTTCCACTACACGAGGAACTTGAGTGAGTCATATTCATTCTTACAGTGTGTGGGCAACAGTAGTTGCTATTGGTAACGGTTTATGTAATTCTTCTCTCTTTTGTGGCATTCTCAGTGCAGGTGCAGAAGGTCCTTGTGTCCATTACCGCATTCACCTTTGCCACGTTTCTGCCCTCCCTCCAGTCCTAAAAATAACACCGCCGTCACAGTCCAGATGAACATTGATTTGAACGAGACGGTTGTCCTCGTGTGTCTGTAGCCTCCGTCCTCAATCATGTCTTAAAACATACGATACAACAGATGGAGGCGTGTTGTTGTGTGCCGCTTTTCATGTATGTTACGTGTGTTTTCAGTGATCTGCTTTGATTGCTACATCTGCTAATGAAGACATTACATCGCTGGAAATGTTATGGTTTTACAGAGGCGTAAGAGCACCTCTCTGGAAGTATGTATTAACCACGTACATACAGTTTTTCCTACCAGTCAACAGAGGCGTAGAAAAGAAGAGAAAAACAACCACGCGGCATTTTTTCTCGGTCAGGTTGAGAGCGCCAGGCGCGGAAGATTAATTTCTCGCTCTCTTTCACTACATTATAGTCTGAGAGGGGTTTTTTTTCGTCGTGTTTGTTCTTAGCCGCTGTATGTATGCTTTGAATGTTTTGAAGTGCATTAATGGAAATGGTAAATTAAAGTCATTCTTGATGATAAAGTGTTTGTATTCAAGCGGTGGCTGTGGGTTATTAAAATGGATATGACTGTATTTGCGTCTGTGGACATAAAGAAGAACACATTTGTGTAGCTCTTGGTATTATGTTATTGATTGACTGGTGGAACAGTTGTTCTTTTAAAATGATCTCCATTGATGGCATCTTATCGTTTCATTCCACTCCATGTCAAAGCATCTCTAAATAATTAGAAACACATATCAATGTTATATGGTTTATACTCTGGGTTAGAGTTTTTATTGACTTTAATTAATCACATTTGAATTAGTTGATTAATTAGTATACTTCATTTATATTTTAATCCATGTGTTTATTGTTTGTGATATTCAATGATCAAGTTTTGTGCATATCTGCACTATAAAAAATGCTGTGTTCATATCCAACCGTTGGTTTAAATTAGGGCTGTTCAACGATGAATCGCGGTTAATCGCATCCAGAATAAATGTTTGTGTTTACATAATACATGTCTGTGCACTGTGTGCATATTAATTTTGTATTTTCAAACACATACATACATATGCGTATATATTTAAGAATAATATGAAATATAAAATTGAATCAATGTTATATATCATTTAAATGACTGTATATAAATATTATTAGATACATTTCCTAAATATATACGTGTATGTGTTATGAATACAAAATAAATATATATAATATATTATATTATATAATATATATATATATAATAAATATAAAAATATATAATTAAAAACGTGTTTAGGCAAAGTGTCTGAAATGCAGGAGAACATATATTCAAAACACAAGCCACAAATAGTCAAATTAATGGACATTTTCCTACATCACGTAACAATGCTGTGCCACTTACTAGACCAGATCTCGCCTCAAAACTATTTTCAAAACTACTCGATAATAATGAATTATATTTTTACAAACGGTTCATTACCAATGAACTACCTTTAAGTTAGCGCATGTCAGATTGCATGATTGCATGTTAGAGCAATGTCATGACGCATCTTACAATTTAAACCGTCAAAAAGTACCTTTTTTCCTGCTCACTCTTCCTGCCGGCCCAAGCCTTCAGGGGGGCCCTAAGCAGAATTTTATGTGGGGGCCCCTCTGTGCCACCAATATGACTAATTATTCTCAATCACACTATGGCCCGGTTTCACAGACAAGGCTTAAGGCTAGTCCCAGACTAAAATGAATGTGTGACCTGTCTTAACTTAATATAACTTGCCCAGTAATATCTTAAAATATATCAGTGCCATTGTTTTGTCTCAAGATGCACACCGATAATGTATTCTTCTAAGGCATTTTTATAAAAGTGACATAAATAACTTAATTCAACTAAGGCGTAGTCCTGGCTTAAGCTAAGCCGTGTCTGTAAAACCGGGCCTGCGCTGGGTTATAGCTAGACCTCGCACTCATATGTGCCGAGGATTTCGGTACTCAACCCTAAAAATGTCCCATTTTTATATCATATAGTAATATTTTTAGCGGCGCAGTGCGTGCCCGTCTGCTACGCCACTGACTATATAACCGAAATGGCATGATCCCCATTGCATAACACCTCTGCGAAGATTCGACTGTCGAATCAGGCTCCTCCTATCGAAGCATCGAATCTTCAACTATTCGGGGTCACCCCTACTTTTTATTGGTTAGTTACATAATAAAGGGTGACTAATAATAATGATTTATGGCAAAAAATTGAAATCAGGAAATATGGAGAGACAAGGTTTCAGAAGGACAGCAGCGATATATGGAATGTAAACACAAACTTTTATTCTGGATGCGATTGATTGATGAGAAATGTCCTTCTTTGACTCAACCATGGTTTGAAACTAGCTTTTATTTACTATATGATATAAAGTGTTCAGTTTAACAATAGAGTTTGGATTATATGCAAGGTGTGACCAAAGGAAAAAAAGATGAGCGGGATCGCTCTTAAGCGAGACGACTCTTCAAAAGACGAGAGTTTCTCTCAGCTCAAAGGGTTCTCGATGGCGAGCAGAAATACGAGGGGAAACTTCAAGTAGGAGCGCGAGGTTAAATAATTGAAAGTGATGAATGCATAATGTGATTTAACCGGAGCAAGACTGAGCCTGTATTAAAGGTCTTAAAATCCTGCGGTCGCCCCATACCGGACCGTGTTCTGGATGTCATTTCAATTCCCAGAATCTGAATAAAGTGGGAGGCAAGGACACTTTTATACATAACTAGTTCATGCTACATGAAAGCAGAGGGCGCAATGTATGTTAATATTAATGTGTGGCACTTCAAAACTAAACCCGGTTGTGGTAATGACATCCCTGTGGAGTTGAGAAAGATGGACCCGGTTGATTATTGGCTGCTTGCTTGAGGTGTAAGAGTAACCTGGTTTTGGAAGTGTTCATTGTGAATAATGTTGTGTTCAGGCTGGAGAATATTACATCTGTAATGTGTTCTTACTTGTTATTGTTGAGATCCCCTCATTGTGCTGCAATCTTCAATGTCATTTTATGACATGATATTAAAATGATAATAAAATGAACTGAGATTTATGATTCATGCACAGGGCTTTTCCTATTGAATACTGTATATCTGCTATGTAGGATTGTTCGTGTTATTAAAGCTTTATTTTTCAAATCAGATTAGATTAAATTCAAAACACTTGCATACAACATTGCAACGAACTGACGATTCAATTTAGACTTTAATTATAATAACATTTGCTGATCACCTTCCTTCATTTTCTCTCTTGCTTCAGGTTATTGTATTTTTGATATATTTTGGCTCTGTGGGCTTGTTTACTCGCTCTGTTTTTCATACCCGTTCTGTCAAATTCATTCTGAATTTCTTCCAAAATCTGTCGTTCAGTTCCCTGCGGAGGCGTCCTGACCAAGCGTCGTGGGACCATCTTGTCTCCGGGTTACCCGGATCCCTATGACAACCACCTGAACTGCGTTTGGAAGGTCTTCGTGCCCGAGGGAACCGGAATCCAAGTGAGACCAAACAGTTTTGTTGCATCTCTGAAAAACATGTTGAATGAGGATTGGTTGAAGTGAGTTTGATTACTCAAAGCTTTCAAGGAGCTTGAAAATGTTATCAAGGGAATTTCAGTGTTTTCTGCTTTGCTGTGGTATTTAAATTGCCTTTCTTTATGGCTTTTACATTTTAAAGAGGGAAGTCTCTTGTCAATACAGCATCTTCTTTGTAATATAAAAAAAGAAAATGACGGCAAAGTTACGGTGTGATAAAATATTTCATAACTAGAATAAGCTGTTCATTATGAACCAGTTTATATGTACAGTATTTAAGCTGTTCATTATAAATCAGAAATCCATTATTGTTTTTTTGTCCATATTAATTTATTTTATGTCTGTAGATTACAGTTGTTACATTTTCCACCGAACACAACTGGGACTCATTGGACTTTTACGATGGTGTCGACAGCAACGCTCCAAGACTCGGGAGCTATTCAGGTAAGATGGACACTGTCATGTGCAGATAAAGAAAATGTAACAATATTTCCATATTTGTAATAATAATATTTAATAAAAACTAAACTGATTAATAATATTAAAAATGATTATAATCGTAGAATTATCATTATTATTGTTGTTAATATTATTAACATTATTAATATTATTCAGTTTAGATATTTTATTAAATATTATTACAACTACTGACATATTGAAAATGATTATTATTATTATCATCATCATTATTATTCATTATTATTATCTTTAGAAATAATAACAATATTCAGTTTAGATATTTTATTAGATATTATTATCACAAATATTGAATTATTGTTATGATTAAATTATTAGTTACATTTATTTTAATTTAAGCAAAATGTATAGTAATTACGTGTGTAAAAGGGCATCGTAAAATAAAGTGTTACCTAATATTGTTATTATTATTAGGTATACAATATTGTTATCATTATTATTAATTACAAATACAGTTGTGATGCTCAAATGGGTGACACAAGTTCACTTCCGTCTTATTTCCTGATCATTTCCTCAAAACTATCTGCTATCTATAAAAACCGTACTTGTGACAGGTTATTTTCCAAATAAACCGACACCCACAATCTAGGTGCTCCCTCTTGTAGCTTATTTTTTACTTTAGTCAACCCAAGAGTCTGATGAGAATCACGGCTGTCGTATCTGTGAAGACCTCATAAAAATAACCTCACTCTGGTCTGGCTTTCATCTAGAGATTTGTTTTATCAGCCAAAGCGTGTCAATATTTGAGCTGTCACAGGATATCACGGATCAACAGCTTTATAAGCAACGAGAATGAACTCGCAGTCTGAGTTTCCTTCGCTGTAAGTAGAAGACACGGGATGATATCAGCGTTATTTGGCAGCGTATCCCCACCGCCAGACACCGGCTATCGCGTCAGCAGCACAATGCAAAATAAACACAGGCTGACCTTAGTGCTCGCCATCACTCTTAGACAAAACCTTAACTATTGTCGACAGGCTGACGTTTAATCTGCTCGGAGGACAAATGAAAGATTAAAGGAATCTATCGGAAGGACCCGAATGTGCTTTAGCAGAACCAGCGTTCCTGCTCTTTATTTGGAGCGGCAAATAGGATATATGGGACGCCCTCGATCTAAATTCACCCTGAGGTTAAGACAGCGAGTGCGATGCCTGACTCTATCCGTCACGACCTCTTTACTGCCGAATGTCAGCGCTCGCTCGACAAATAGCCCATCATCGAGATTCCAGAGCGGCTATCACTCTTTTCCACGGAGGTCACGGCAGGTTCACAAAACAGCGATAGGTCTGATCCGTCTTGTCGTGTGCCCAACTGTAATTTCAGAGTGATTAGGTGGACCGGCAGCGAGGTGCGACCCAACTTTAACTTGAGCGGCGCTCCGTCAATGAACCTAGCGACTCCATAAAACCAGTGACAGCCCTGACAGAGTTGACTGACATCCACATGGCGGAACGTCACAATCCTTCACTGTTCCCCCATCACGCAAACCAAAAATTCTTTTTGATTTCCTCCAGGGACCACCATACCACCCCTGCTGAACACCACGTCCAACAACCTGTACCTCACCTTTCAGACGGACATGAGCGTCTCCGGAGCAGGTTTTCATCTGGAGTACACAGGTATGATGACTGATGGCCTCTAGAAAGGGACGTAACGCAGCGTTTGCTGTATTGTGACTTTCTTTCTCCCACAGGGCGCTGCTTTGCATCTTTCAGCGTGAGGCATGAAATACATTTGTGCGTCGGGACCTTTCACTTTCTGACAAATAAAGAGTTTCCTTGTATCCTAAGCAATAGGTTTGGACTCCTGCCCGGAACCTCAAACCCCCAGCAATGGATTGAAAGTGGGCGACCGTTACTTGGTGGGTGACGTCGTGTCGTTTCACTGTGAACAGGGCTATACACTAAAGGTGGGTTGATTTAGAATCCAGCAGTGTTTGGTTTAAAAGTGAGGCGTGTCATTGTTTTTGATGGTTAAAATGGCGTCCTGTCCTACGGTAGTTTAATATGCAGAAATGACGTTTGTGGGTTGAGGTTTAGAAAAGGCGTAAACGAACTCTCTGTTTGAGCGGAGGAACGTTGACTCAACCAATAGCGTGAGGTTGGGCGTGGAAAAAAAGGGAATTGTTTAGAGAAGTTGGAAGATGATTTTTGACTCGTCTTAACAACCGTCTTTAAGGTAAAGTTCTCACAGAAAGGACATTTTGGTACATAAGGCCGATAATTTTATATAGATAAAGAAAAGATTGAAGAAATAGCCGAGTCCGCACCAAAACCTTAACCGTAACGTAACTGAGGAACGATATTGTTGAAACCACTTTCAGATTTACGTTTTTCTATTTGATGAACGTTAAAAACATTAACATGTAAAGGGGTTTAAAATGTGAAACTAACTTAGAATAAATGTAACCTTATCGTATCGGTATGGACTCATCGGTATCATTTATGAAGAGTTCATTTGCAAAAACAGACAACTTTGTTTTTCAAAATGTCCACAAATCATGTTTTTTTATTGTGCATTCCAAAAAATATAAATCAAACTGCAGTTGGGTTGTTTTCATTAAGTTATAATAACTTTTAAAAAATACTGCTAACTAACACAATACAACACCATAAAAACCTGATTTTGTTTTTTTTAACGTAACTACCTGTTTTTGCAAATAAACTCTTCTTATATATTTTGATGTTTATCATTCTTATACTGTGTGAACACCAAACGCGAGTAATCGCGGGAAAAGTTTGTTATTTTCGCGTGAGTGACGCGAAAATCTTTGCGCGAATTCATAGCTCAAGTTGAAAATTTTCAACTTGCGCGGAAGAATGCCTCAAACGCGCCGCCTGATTCGCGTCATTCGCACCGCCTGCCGCGAGTTCGCATCTATGCGCGTCTTTGCATTGGCTTTGTATGTAATTTACTGGTGCCAAATGCTTAATTCGCGTTTGGTGAGAACACAGCATTTGTGTGTGAACAGGCTTTTATTCCCCTGACTTTCTTTTTTGGAACAACAAAGCAGGTGCGAACTTCACGCAAAGCAAGACAACTGTAATAACTACAATAAATACTGAAGGACGATGTTCTTTTTATTTTTCAAATAATGTTCTTTTTATTATAACTCGAAAATGTTTACTTTCATCAGCTGAAGAAAATGCTCGATCGATATTGTTCCTCTGTATAGTTATCGTTGGGGTGCTGTATTCAAATTTAGAACGATATTTGAAACTTTATAGGTGTTGGTGTAAACAGGCTTTTGTGTTGATTTTAGTGAGTGTCACTATTCACTTTCTTTGTTTGGAAAAAAGTAAAAAGGTTTTTAAATGAAAAAGGTTTCATTATTGTAAAGAATAGAAAAGTCCTACATCTTTCGAACACAAGGGTAAGTCAGTGATATGGTTTTTATTTGGGGTGAATTATCTCTTTTGTAATATCATTTTAAATATTCGTTTTAGCCCATTCCAAATGGATCGTTTCCTAAATTTAAAATGTTTCATGCAGCCGATAAATTCTTTTCAGGGGACCTAAAGTTTTCTTGTTTAACAAATTGTCAAGACAAGTGATTTTATTTGCCATTATTGGTTTTACATGTACTGTATATGCCTCTTAATATGAAATCTATGGCTTGCAAGACATACTTTTCATTAGATATTATGTGCCGTATTTTCGCACAGACGCGCACAGACTTAACACACAAGTTCTATAAAAGTGGCAATCAACAAAGCTCGTCAAGTGAAGAGAAGAGCACACAACACAGAATCAACAACAGCATAAATATAGCAAACAGCAATAATGCTTTTACAGTAACTGCATTATTTATTTATACTGCAGTGCATGCTGGGAGCTCACCGACCCTTAAAACAAATCAGCAGAATTCTTCAATGTGATGAGACAATGTTTGCGCAAATACATGTTATTATGTAGATGATGGGATTGCTTTTTTAACAGTGTGTGTTTTCTGTTGAGCAATGACAGAGGGAGGAGGGGCTGTTTGGGGGAAATGTGTTTGTCCTTTTTTCATAAATTCTGTTTAGTGCTACTGGAGGACCAGAAATGTCTTTCCTATTTTGGCTTTTTTTCGTAATTGGCGACACATTCAAGAGACGGTTCGCCAAAAATGAAATCTCATGCATCTTTCACGTATGACTTTCTTTCTTCTGCAGAACACAAGAGAAGACATTTTGAAGAACGTTGGTGACCAAACAGTTTGGGACCCCATTGACTTCCACTAAGACGTTTCTCAAAATATCTCCTTTTGTGTTCCACGGAAGAACTAGTCACATACAGGTTTTGATTGACACGAGGATGAACAAATGATGACAGAAGTGTCATTTTTGGGTGAACTTTCCCTTTAACCAATTCAGAATGCGCAGTGTTGTTGTTTTGGTCCCCGGTGATCCTGCGAGACGTTGCTTTGGATTAGTGAACATCTTTCTTCATTTTCACTCATTGTAGGGAAGTGCACACATAACATGCATGCCAGGACCCGTCAGAAGATGGAATTATCCGGCTCCTCTCTGCCTGGGTAAGTGTCGACATCAGTCCCTGCGCTTCTACCACTTTCCTTCCGGGTAATCTCAATTCTTCAAATAAGCGTGCCGTAATGACCCCCGCGTTCCTGCTATTCTGTGAGTTTCTGCCTTTTTCGTCTCATTGTAGCAGCTGTTTCATTCTAATGGACCGACCGTGGAGAGATCGGATGTAGTATGTTGAAACTCTATTTAATCAAACGGACTATGAAAAGACTATCTTCAGGCCATCGTTTAAGCTTTCATTCAGTCCGCTCTTGCCGTCTTTTTATTTTCTCTTTTGTTGAAATCTTTTGGCCTTAAACCTCATTCATGTCTCACATTTTCACGATTTTCTGGGTTGTAATGTTACTCTTGTCATTCATTCAGAAGTTCTCTAATAGCAGCGAGACCCTCTGAGGTCAAGTGTCTTTCTCGAGTACAGGACAGCGAAGGCGTTTGATATGTCTTTAATGTCTTGTGTTTGGTGTCACAGTTGAACTGAATGAAACGAGCCAATATTATTGTCTTTGTTTCATTTATATCTTTTATGTATTTAGAGGAAAATAAATGTTTAGAGACTAGTGTATCTGTCTGTCTGTCTTTCGTAGTCTCTGTCAATGTGTCTGTCTGTCATCTCTCTCTCTCTCTCTCTCTCTCTCTCTCTCTCTCTCTCTCTCTCTCTCTCTCTCTCTTTCATGGTCTCTGTCTGTCTGTCTTTTTGGTGTCTGTTTTACTTACTTACCTCACTGTCATTGTCTGTCTATCTTTAGATGTCTGTCTCACTGTTTCTCTGTCTGTCTGCCTTTCAGTGTCTGTACCGTATAGGTTTTCTCTGTCTGTCTATGTTTGAGTGTCTCTGTCTGTCTGTCTTTCACAGCTTCTGTCTGGCTATACGTTTCTTAACATCTCTGTCTGTTTGTCTGTCTTTTATTCTTCCTGACTTGTCTGTCTTTGAATCTGTCTGTCTGTCTGTGTAGGTTTTGGTGTCTCTGTCTCTCTTTTTATCTGCCATTGTCTCTGGCTGTCCTTCAGTGTCTGTGTCTTGCGTCTGTGTCTGTGTCTGTCTCTGTCTGTCTGTCTGTCTGTCTGTCTGTCTGTCTGTCTGTCTGTCAGTGTCTCTGTCTGTCTTTTATTCTCCCTGACTTGTCTGTCTTTGAATCTGTCTGTCTGTCTGTCTGTCTGTCTGTCTGTCTAGGTTTTGGTGTCTCTGTCTCTCTTTTTATCTCCCATTGTCTCTGGCTGTCCTTCAGTGTCTGTGTCTTGCGTCTGTCTGTCTGTCTGTCAGTGTCTCTGTCTGTCTTTTATTCTCCCTGACTTGTCTGTCTTTGAATCTGTCTGTCTGTCTGTCTGTCTGTCTAGGTTTTGGTGTCTCTGTCTCTCTTTTTATCTGCCATTGTCTCTGGCTGTCCTTCAGTGTCTGTGTCTTGCGTCTGTCTCTGTCTCTGTCTGTCTGTCTGTGTGTGTGTCTGTGTCTTGTGTCTGTCTCTGTCTGTCTGTCTGTCTGTCTGTCAGTGTCTCTGTCTGTCTTTTATTCTCCCTGACTTGTCTGTCTTTGAATCTGTCTGTCTGTCTGTCTAGGTTTTGGTGTCTCTGTCTCTCTTTTTATCTGCCATTGTCTCTGGCTGTCCTTCAGTGTCTGTGTCTTGTGTCTGTCTCTGTCTGTCTGTCTGTCTGTCTGTCTGTCTGTCTGTCTCTGTCTGTCTCTGTCTGTCTGTCTGTCTGTCTGTGTCTTGTGTCTGTCTTTGTCTGTCTGTCAGTGTCTCTGTCTGTCTTTTATTCTCCCTGACTTGTCTGTCTTTGAATCTGCCTGTCTGTCTGTCTAGGTTTTGCTGTCTCTGTCTCTCTTTTTATCTGCCATTGTCTCTGGCTGTCCTTCAGTGTCTGTGTCTTGTGTCTGTCTGTCTGTGTCTTGTGTCTGTCTGTCTGTGTCTTGTGTCTGTGTCTTGTGTCTGTCTCTGTCTGTCTGTCTGTCTGTGCCTTTGGTGTGCGGTGGGGGGGGGCAAGTGAATGCTGTTTATAAACTTTTCTGGTATCACTTTTATTTACTTATCAAATTATAGATGTTCTTTCAGTGCAACCCAGAAAAGTCTAACAGGTCTCAAGACAGAAATCATTCAAACAGCAATCTGATTCAAACAATATGCTTTTGTTCCTATGATTTACACATTCGTAAAGATCTACATACTGTACCTACATCAACAATGTTTTGCTAATAGCAGTGATTGATCAAGACTGTACTGGATTTTAACTGTGAGCAGCGTGCAGCTGAAGTGGTTCAACCAGAGGATTCATAATTTATCGGCTATAAAATATCGGCCTGATTTTGTTATCGGGTGATTTCCAATAACATTAAAAAAGACCATTTATCGTCCGAGACCATCCGTGCATCCCTAGTATGTACACAGTATGTATGTCTGTGTGTAGTTATAGCAACAGAAATGAAATGCATTATAATTTAACACTATCACACACACAGAGAGGGATGTAAGGGTTCCTCTCAATTTAAGTTTATGTCCAGATCTCCGAGCGGTTGTGTCATTAATGTGAGTACTGCGATGAGTAGTGACAGCTGTTTACTACTGTAGCTGAGAACAACTCCAGAAGATTATTGAAGTATGTGTCTCTTAGGATTTGCCACTGACAGTTTACACATAAAGACACTAAATGCAGCGAACACCGCTCTCCAAAAGCAATTTACTCTGAATGCAGGAATTAAAAGATTCTTTATGGGTCCTCTGATGCCACGCTGGCAGAATCTCCTGAATATTCTTGGCACTAGTTCAGGTCTCTGAGAGACTTGCTCTTAGTTCCAGTAAGAACTCACAAACTGTTGACGGTTCCTCCGGTAACCTAGTGGCAAGGAAAACGTTTCGGGACATCTGAAATTGAACATTTAAGAGCTGGAGGGCATACGAGAGATATGAAATGATATCAGTTATCCTTAAGTATATGTCTTTTTATATTTTCTATAGCATCGCTGTTGGGGGACAGCTCTGTAGCTTCAAAACTGAAATGGAAAAAAATGAAAAAATAAACATTGTATATAGCTGTTCTTAATTCTCTCTTTTCATTTCTCTGGGAAAATATTTGCAACCCACAGACAAACATAAAAGATGAACAATAATAACAAAAAATATATAGTTTCATATTTTTTATAAAAAAGATAAATGAAAATCATGAAAAATAAAGATGTGAGGTTTCCGCCCGACAGCAATGAGATTATAACTTTTTTGTTAAATATTTATTTAAATACATATACAAAAAATGTATGAATTAAGCATACAAATTTGGAGTATTGCTAATCCCCATTTTTACAAAAATGTACTGAAAGTCCTTTATTATGCTGATTTTGACACAGATTTCTGTGAACTTGTGAGAATATATCGCTTATAGCAGTGGTTCTCAAACTTTTTCGTTGTAAGGCCCCCTTTGTGTTAAGTGCATCACTTTGTGGCCCCCCATATAAAGACGTATAATCTTAAACTTAGAATTTTAATTAAACCAAAAACATTCAGTTATACAATGCTAAAACCTCAATTCTTTTGGTTGGTGGTGTCATTTTTCTGATGTTTGATTGCATAAAATCTATGATAAATTTCTATATTTCATAAAATGCCACAAAATCTGTGGCCCCCCTGGATCCATCTTGGGGCCCCCCAGGAGGCCACGGCCCCCAGTTTGAGAACCACTGGCTTATAGCATGAACCATTTTTTTATTATCCAAATAACCTGACACTTCTTTTAAGATCATTGATGTTTTTTTCAGCACGTTGCCGTCGGAGATGAAAGAAGCGATGTTTTCTCAACCATATGTTAGAGTACGTCTGTGGTTTTACTGTCGAGTGACACTTGATGTTTAATTGATCTGAGCTCGTGCACCGTAAACAAAGCTTGCCGCGTGTCTCTATTGACATTTCAATTGCGCTCGTAAACTAGCGTAAATGGATGCAGTCAGTCAGAGGAGGCGTTCATTACATCATTGCCAATAAGACAAACTCAAACACAGGGGGAGACATACACACACTCGAGGGCATGTACTTCACTCCCCCTCGCACCGGTTGCTTCAATATTGACTTTGGAATGCGAACGAGATTGGACGTTGTTAATTTAAAAAGTCATTAGGAGAAGCCATAACCCATGCATCATTTTCTTCCAAGCTCAAAACGAATGCAGTAAATTCATTCCATTAACGTTTCTCTTTCTTATTGCACACCATTGCATTAGTATTAATATAAAGAACGCGAGGGTTTCTTATATGTGCAAATTAGTTCATTTTGTGTTTCGCTAGATTCCGTAATGGAGTTGAGAAGGTAATCTGCGTGATAATAGTATTGTTGGCTTTTATTGGCTTTCTTCTTCATTTGAGAAGTTGATAAGCCTGTTTCTTTTTCTATATGAGTGATTTCATGGATTTGGTTTATGCGGTGTTGTTGTGATGCTATCAGAAGTGTTGATGGAGGATTGTGTACATGATGTTTTCGGTTCACAGCTCAGTGTGGAGGTTTTCTGTCTGAGATGAATGGAGTCATTCTGAGTCCTGGATTTCCTGGAAATTACCCAAGCGGTCTCGACTGCAACTGGACCGTCCAGCTTCCTGTTGGTTTTGGTTTGTATCCTTTAACTTTTCTACTTTCTTCTACTTTTTATTTCCTTTAAGTTCATCTATGTAATTGTCATGTGGGTTGCTGTTATATTTCTTCATGGCACTGAGAGTCATTTAGAAAAAGCAAATGGAGATCTGTGTTTCCTACTTTTCAGATTATTGAGGGTATATTTTTATGTTTATAGTTGCTTTTAATGCCCCCTCAGGGTCAGTTAAACCATCAAAATATGATTTGTATGGTTCAAGGAGGAGAAAAAAATGATTTGAAGGAATTTATTGGAAATATTATTTAGCAAAAAGGCAAACGACAGCATATTAGGGAATATGGATTTTATTCTATTATATACAAAAAAAGGCATTTAAAGCTCAGAGGAAATAAAGCAAGCATTGAGTATTAAAGTTTTATCAGATATTTATATTGTTATTTTTATTTCTCTTGGTTTTTGACTCCAGCAGTCATTCTCCTGGGTCTTGACTCAACAAATTTTGCTCATGTGTTGTTTCCTTAAATTATTGTAGAGATGAAACGGTATGAAAATTTCACCTCATGATTATAGTGAACAAAATGATCACGATTATCAGATGATTAAATGTACAAAAAAGTACCAAGATATCAAGTTTAATATTGATGTGACTTGTTAAAAGCACCTTTTTGTTCTCGTAAACATCAAATAAATTAAACATTAAACATTAACATTAATCATGGCACAATGGGGCCATCAGGTCAAAGTTTCTCTTGTTCAGGTTGAACACAACCTTAAGCAAATCAAACATTGATTTAAACGCAACACAAATCAGAAAATCATCTGTCTTCATGTGTTGAGTAATGGGTGTACTTTAGGACCCAGGAGACATCTGCAGTCATAAGAACGATCGCAAAAGAGACAGACGGAGTTTAACTCGTCATTCAGTCTGTCTTAAAGTCCCCATGAACCGGAAGTTGCGATCGTTTTTACTTCCGTATTTTGACGCATTTCCGAGTGAAATGGAATTTCTAATGAGAAAAATAGTGGGCGTGGCTTTCGTCTTTCTCTGCGATTTCATTGGATGTATAAAAACAGCCGTTGCATTTTGAAATGGAACTGGCAGCAGACTGACAGTCGAAGGGGAGGAGTTAACGGATGCTCCGCCCAAGCCGTCTAACACGCGTCATTTAAAATGGACAGTCATTACAGGAAGGAAGTGCATTTTCAGACTTTAAGTGAAGATCATGAGGGCACACACATTTTAAAAAGAGAATGACCCACATGGATAAACTTAACAAAAAACGCTGCAATATTTCATGAAAAAATAGCCATTGTCATTTTAAATTTCACTGAGACTTTAAGAAATATGAAGTGATCGTGTTTCAGTATATCTATATTTCCCCAATGTGCATATTTTTGGACTAAAAGTCCTGTGATCACGAATAAACAGGAGCATATGAGGATGAATACTGTATGAATGTCTCGGATCAATAACATATTATTTTGCTTGTTTATTTTGCACTCCTGACATAAATGAACAAAATCCGCATTTCATGATGCGCCTCTGTTATACTGTTGCTAAATTTGGCTGATGCTGGACAGTATTTACCATTAGTTTTAAAAACGATATACGGTTTAATGATAATTGAAATATGACATAATAATAATAATAATACTAACCTTTGGGCGTTTTTAACATGGTTAATCGTGAAACCGGTATTCGTTACATCCCTAAATTCTTGAGTTTTAATACATATTTAATAACATACTTGAATAAAGTGTAAAGCCATCAATTTTCCAAAGTTAGACATAAATTTTGCCACTACTATATGTCTCCTCTAGAGTTTCACAAGAGATCTCAACAGTGTCTTCGAAAAGATCATTGGTCATTCTCATTTTCTTCTTAAACTTATTTTATGATGGGTGAAAGTCAAAAGACTGTCTGGCCTTTAGTTGCAAAGATCTTATCATATCTATTTACGACTTCAGTCATTTTTGAGATTTCTTCTTCTGAAGCGTATCTTCTGAAGACCCCATGATATTATCGAGCGGTTTTTCTCTGGAGCAAAGTTCTCCATTCTCTCTGTATCTGTGAGAAACAATTGAGACTTTAAAGACGAGTTTTTCCATTCCTGCAGGGAAACCTCAAAGTAGATCCTGAGGTATTCTCAAAACGTACTGCATGTCTCTCATTTTTCATCAGGAATTCACCTGCAATTTCTCAACTTCTCCACGGAGGCCGTGCACGACTACCTTGAAGTTCGTAGCGGGACGCTGGACTCGGGCTCGGTGATCGATAGATTCAGCGGTCCTGTTGTACCGGAGCCTTTCTTCAGCACGACCCACGAGACCAGCTTCTTCTTTCGCAGCGATTACTCCCAGAACAAACCCGGTTTCCGCATCACCTACGAAGGTAAGACAGATGAGACCTGTCTTCAGCCATCGCTTCACCTGCCAATACAGACACTAACAGGAAGAGATATGTAACCAATTGTTCTTTTTGAGTTCAGTCAAACTTTTAGACCTTTTTTCGTACCGCTGCATTGAGCGATACCATTTGTCCTTTTTTTATTTCAACGAGTATAGATTCGAACATTTGGAAACACTGAGAAACTTTGACAGTACAGTCTATTGATGGCTTTGTGTTAAGAGAAGGGTACGGATACAGAAGAGCCATTAAAGGACTTTTTTATTTTTACAAATGTACTCTTGATGTTCCACTTAAAAACATTTGAAGAGCTTTGTTTGTCTGCTCAGCGTATGAGCTTCAGAGGTGCCCGGACCCACGACCCTTTCGGAACGGGATGGTTATTGGCAGTGATTTTGGAGTGGGCATGACCATCTCTTTTCAATGCCTGCCGGGATACACCCTGTTGGGCGAGGCGTCCCTCACGTGCCTGCATGGGGTCAGCCGCAACTGGAACCACCCGGTACCTCGCTGTGAAGGTACCCGACCAAATTGATGTGTTTCTCTATAATCTAACCCGTGATGTTTTGTAATCAAATTTAATTCAAAGCTTTTGGGGGAACATATGGACCAAATACCATAGACAGCAACCGTTACAAGCGTTGCGAGACTTTATCACCGCATTTATTTCCGTCGCACGCGAAATGCATCGCCGTTCTCGGTGAATAGCTCTTTGATTGGATTCCTCTTTCATCAGCACTTTGCGGTGGTAATATCACGGCCCTGAACGGAACCATCTATTCTCCGGGCCACCCGGCCGACTACCCCAATCTGAAAGACTGCATATGGAGCATCAGAGTTCCTCCGGGCAACGGCATTCACATCAACTTCACCGTGCTCAACACGGAGCCTATCTACGACTACATCACCATCTGGTAAGACTTCTGCAAACGCTTTATAAGAACACGTCACCTAAAGACTAACATCTGTTATGTGCAAACGCACCAATGCAGACGTCAGGACGATTTGGAAACATTGTTTTGAATCGAGGAAAATCAGACAGTGTTTTTTAAGGAGTTAGCTGGATTATTTATTAGAAGTATTTGATAATTGATAACAGATTTTTAATTGTTTTTTTTTACAACAATAATAACAATTATACACATAATAAACACATAATTAGGCTATTTATTGGATTGTTCCTTAGAACTCAGCGCTATTTTATTAATTTTGCTGTACAAAACTATATTAAAAACGCACGACATTATTAATTCAAATGATGGAGAAGAGCGTTGAACGTTCCTCTGCAGCGTTTGCACTTTATTCTCTCGTGATGATTCTGTTAGCTCAGAGTTATGTAATGCTTTGTCGTTAGTTTACACGCTGTCTTTTGTTTACTGTATGCTCTTGCGAACCACATCCACACTGTGTGAACACAAGGGCTGCAAGTTTTATCAAGAAATATCTTATATATACAATATATATGTGCATAACGCAGTGGTTTGCAAAAACTGAGTAATTTTAATCATTTGAAATGTTATGTATAGCCGGTTTTTGGTTGATGCACGTAGTAGAGAGATGTAAATGTTAGTCAGGATATGCGTTTCAAAAGTTGATTCAGAAATTTATTTAAAAACTGAATTAAACCTTTTTTTAGCGTCTTCAGTGTAGTCACATTTTGCCTTAAATTTGCAAAAGTGTTTTCTTGTCGTTTTATCAAGCAGCTTTATTATTCAAAGTCATCCATTTCATAAACAATTTTATTAAATAAAATGTTAGTTTTGTAACGAAAAAAGCATTCATGTTGGCAAAATTATGGTTTTTTTTTTGTCTACTACTTTGAGACATTAAAGCATTTACCTTCATAAACTGTTTTTAATATTATGAGAAATGTTTCGCCCAAGTGTTCTAGACCTTTTGACTGGTAGTGTATATTTAAAGGTCCTGTGTGTCATTTTTTGGAGGATCTATTGACAGAAATGCAATATAATATACATAACCATCTATTCAGAGGTGTATAAAGACCTTACACAATGAAGTGGCATGTTTTTATTACCTTAGAATGAGCTAGTTCTATCTACATACATAAGGGGTTGCACGAACCTTAATGATCTGGCGTGACATTTAAAGCTTGATGTCGACTAGTCGCGCGGGTCATGTGATTTTTATGACACTGTACCTTTAAGAAGATGGCTGACTGTTCTAAGAACCTGCGCGCGGGACAGATGTCATTACGACCCGGTTCAGCGGGATTCTGTCACACTCCCGGGAATAATATATGTTATCTTGTCCTGCTTCCGCAGGCAAAGCCAATGCAAAGACACGTATAGACGTGTAGAACTCCGTAGAGCTTCGAAAGGGGGGGGTGGAGTGAACCGGTGGTTGCAATTCACAACCTCGCCGCTAGATGCTGCTAAAATCTCCACATTGCACTTTTAATATCATTTAAATGATTTTTACAATGATTGCTGATGTGAAAGGTCACAACATACGATATTGTTTTCCTCATTTAAATCATCTTTTGTGACATCATCGTCAACACATGACCTTCATTTATGTATTCATTGGTTTAATGAATTGTGATTCATTTGGCATGTGAAAGGTCATTTACATACAAAGTACAGCAGGAGAAACGGTTTGCTTGAGTTAAAGAGAGAGGGTGGAAGATGGTCACATAAAACTAAATGAAAGATTAAATGTGGGGGTGAGAGTTTGCGCAGGAGTTCTTCATTTCGTTTTTTCAATGTAGCTTTCCATTGAAAACTCTTTTTTCAACTGAATATACTCCTATAAAAGCATGATGACCGATATAGATGAGAATACATTGGTGTTCACTTCATAAAGGCGCTTTGCTATACATTGTGGGTTTTTTTTCTATAAAAAGCAAGGTCAGCGTCTAATGGCTTTTCTTCCCTTTATTTATACTGTGCTGCCGTTGGTTTTTACGCTCGTGAAGTCTTTGACGTTTGCTGTTCTGCTTTTATGAACATTCATTACTGAAGCTCCGAGACAGATTGGCCACGAGTGCGAGAAGAAATTAGAGAGAGTGAAAGAGCGTGGCGCATCAATAAACAGAATGAAAAAGGTTTGAAATGTTGATGTGTGTGGAATGCATGGCATTGAACAGAACCGCTGTCTCTCGTAGGGACGGCCCTGACCAAACATCTCCACAGTTGGGTCAGTTCAGCGGCAGCTCGCCCCAGGAGGCCGTCTCCAGCATGTCCAATCACATCCTTCTGAAGTTCCACAGCGACTTCAGCACCAGCGGGTTCTTTGTTCTCCGTTACCATGGTGAGCATCGTTTCTCAGGTCTCCGCATTCACGAGGGCTTAATTCTCATATAGCTCACGTGTCGCCTATTGTCAGGTCGATTATCCCGCTTTATTCCCTCCCACGAAAACATTACGCTTACACGAATCGCTTACACGAATACTCGTACATTCAACACAAATGGGGCCGTGAAATTGCATGAGGAACATTTGTGTCTGTTTTTAAGCGTCACGTTGCTGCCCTCCAGCCCCTTGTTTCTTGTTTTACCGCTCTCAAACACATGGGCCAGGAGCGATATTACTTATTTCTTGGGAAAATGGCTGGGATTATTACCTCTGTCACATTTCGATGGCGCTGTAATGTGTTTGGAAGCTTCCATCGTGTGTGATAATAAGCGTTTCTCAATGAGCAGGTGTGGAAAGCCGAGAAACGCCGTGTGCCTGATGGCTAAAGGCAAGCTCTCTTTCCATATATAAAAAAGAATATATCTTTTTCTTAAAAGAAAGACTCAGCAATGGTGGGTTAAACAAAAGGTTTTTCATTTGGTTTTCAGTTTTTTATTCACCGTCATGTTGTGTTTTTTTCTGTGGAACACAAAAGAAGATATTTTGAGAAATTACTTAGTGGTTTTGGGCTCATATGATGCAAGTCAATGGAGGTCAATGTTGTTTGGTTATCAACGTCCTTCAAAATATCTTCTTGTGCGTTCTGCAGAAGTTGCTGTTGTTTAAAGGGACAGTTCACCCAAAAATGAAAATTCTATCATCGTTTACTCACCTTCGAGTTCAAAATCTGTATACATTTCTTTGTTCTGATAAACACAAAAGAAGATATTTTGAAGAATGTAGGAAAGCAAACCGTTCTGGGGCACTTCTGACTACCGTTGTCATTTTTCCTTCCATGGTAGTCAATGGTGGCCCATAACTGTTTGGTTACAAGCATTCTTCCAAATATGTTATCATCAGAACAAAGAAATGTATAAAGCTTTGGAACAACTGGAGGGTGAGTTAATGATGACAGAATTTTATTTTGGTTTTAGAAACGTGATTAGTTTGAGTTAGAATCTGTGACCCTGAGAATGACACGCGTCTTCGGGTAATTCAGCTATACGTCATGCGTAGGTTTCTAAGTGTTTTCACAAACATTACATGTCTTATTTTTTTCCTCAGCCTACCAGCTTCGAGTCTGTCAGCCGCCCCTGCCCATCGCCAACGCTGAGATCCAGGCAGAAGACGACGAATTCCAGATCGGTAAATAAGGGAACGTTTGATCATGTGTTTGTTTACATCTCTCGTGTGTGGAATCCTCATTAAAAAGACATTCCCGAGGTTCCCACCTTTGTTTTGTGGGAAAAATAACATGCGTTGCTTGGCATTTGTCATCATTACTGTCACACGTGTAAGCCGTCGGGACTTAATGAACTGATGAGTTGTTGAGCGTTAGTTGAACAGGCCGAAGCAAACATCCGTGTGTGCGATCGCTCAACAGGAGACATCATCAGGTACCGCTGCCTGCCGGGCTTCACGCTGCTCGGGAGCGAGATCTTGACCTGTAGACTGGGTGAGCGACTGCAGATGGATGGTCCTCCGCCGGTCTGCCAAGGTGAGTTTGGCAGAACGTCCCGTACGCCGTCTCATTTGTGTCTCGTGTTGTTTGCGGTTTCACTCGTCATGTTGTCGGCTCTGTCAACGGCTGTTAGTGTCTTTGGTGCTTGATGCGAAAGGTTGTGGATTTTAAAATTGGGTTTCTTTTGGTGTTTTATTTCATGTATAGATGTACTCTTAAAGTCCCCGTGAACCGGAAGTTGCGATCGTTTTTTCTTCCATATTTTGACGCATTTCCGAGTGAAATGGAATTTTGAATGAGAAAGATAGTGGGCGTGGCTTTCGTCTTTCTCTGCGATTTGATTGGATGTATAAAAACAGCCATTGCATTTTGAAATGGAACCGGCAGCAGACCGAAAGTTAACGGATGCCCCGCCCAAGCCGTCTAACAAAGGTCATTTAAGATGGGTAGTCATTTGAGGAAGGAAGTGCATTTTCAGATTTTAACTGAAGGGCACTCCAATTTTAAGAGACAATGACCCACATTGATAAACTATTTACAATAAACTCTGCAATATTTCATGAAAAAATAGGCATTGTAAATTTTAATTTCACTGAGACTTTAACATTCACTGCAAAAAAAATGAAATTCTTACTTACTTTTTTCTTAACCTTTTTTGCTTTCCAGTAGAAATATCTTAACATTCTTGAATCAAGATACGTTAACTTGAGGAGCAAAATGACCTAAGAAATGAATTGATGTTTTCTGAAAATAAAGTCTAAATGAAGTGTGTTTACGATTAATACAAGACAGAACATCTGCCAATGGGGTACAAAAGTAAACTTCAGTTCTCAAAGTAAATTTAAGTTTATTTTTCTTACACCATTGGCTGATATTCTTTCTTTAAGCGTAAACTTTTTCTCAAAATACAAGATTTTATATCTTAGGGCCTAAGATGTAATTTTGCTTTTCAGAATGATATTTTTAATATATTATATATATATACTTTTTTTTTTTGCTTTGCTTTTTTGATGTTTGTACTGGAAAACAATGCAAAGGTAAGAAATTATTTTTTTTGCAGGGTTTAATCCATACCAGGGTTATTATTGTTAACTAAAGCTAAATTACTAAAATATGACAAAATATAAAATATAGTTAAAACTAAAAATAATATTATTTATTAAGTAATATTATGTGAAAGACCCAGACTAATTGAAAGTGAGAAATGTTGCCTAAAGCAGTTATTAAAATGGAAATAAAAAAATGAAATATAAACTATAAGTAAAAAAACACCAGTATTTCTAAAAGATAGAAAAACAGACATAAAACAAATCTAAAATAATGTGAAACCTGAAAAGAAAAAGATGAATGACAGCTTACTGAAAATAAAAATATATAAAAAATAAAGCTACAATGAATAAAACTACAATAACCTAAAATGACTAAACCTCATTGATATCTTATTCTGAAACGCCATCACAACCCTGAGCATGTGTCCACGATCGGCCAGGTTTGCGTATCAACATTTCAGTTTCCTGAACTGCTGTTCCACTCCGTAATCTCTAATATAAAAGCGACACAGAAGGAAGGAAATGTATTATACTGGAGTTTGCTGTCTGAATTGAATGCGATAAGAGTGAAAGAAAATAATAGATAGGCGAGTCATCTTTCTATCGAGTCTCACTGGCTGCACTCAGAATAAACACACTGTACAGAACAAGCAACGTGGAAGATTTATGAGCCTGTTCTTTCCAAAAATCAGTCAAGAAGACTCCGGAAAACTCACAAGTTATCAGTTTGAGTCACTCAGAGCGCTTACAGAATGAACTTGAGACTGAGATGTTATGAAAATGTACCATGGTTTAACTATAGTAACCATATTGACCACAAATAAACCACGCTTTTAACCATAGTCTAACCCAGTGTTGGGTGTAACTAGTTACTAAGTAATTAGTTACTGTAATTTAATTACTTTCCCCTTGAAAAAGTAAAGTAAGGGATTACTCTTATTTTTTCTGTAATTTAATTACAGTTACTTCTGATGTAATTAAACTAAATACTTTGTGTAATATGTGTGTGTGCAGAAGAGGAATTTACATCAAAATTCAAAGTCTAACATAAAAATCTGTGCTTTAATGTATAATTCTCACGTTTGTAATTAATAATAATACTTTATGTAGTTTTATGTTATTTATTTAAATGAATTGAAAGAGCTGTTTCATGTCTATCCTTGAATCACTTAACTCATCAAGGTTGATGTAGGATATAGAAAGTAATTAGTAATTAGTAATTAAATACTTTTTGAAGAGAGTAACTTGTACAGTAATCTAATTACATTATCGAATGTGTAATTAGTAACTAGTAATTAATTACTTTTTCAGAGTAACTTACCCAACACTGGTCTAACCATAATATTTTTACACAAATGGTAATCAATCAAAAAACATCTAGGAAATATAAATAGTGTCTTGCAGATGGTGTGTATGTCTGCTGGTGTCTGTTGTATTTAACACGCGTTTTTTTCGTAGTTCAGTGTCCAGACAACGAGGTTCTGTTCGACTCGAACGGCGTAATTCTGAGTCCGGGTTACCCAGACAGCTACCCAAACCTTCAGATGTGCTCCTGGATGGTGAACGTGGAGAAGGGCTACAACATCACACTGCACTTTGAACTCTTCCAGACGGAGAAAGAGTTTGATATTCTGGAGATCTTTGATGGTGAGTTTGAATCATTCCTCACATTCAGACCGACAGCGGTACAAGCGCCCGTCTGAGTATTACAGCCATTATTCTTCGCCCCGTCGTAATTCTGACACCCTTTCTTCCTCGGTGGAGAATTTGAAACGTAATTTGGAGCCTCGGAATCTGTTTGAGAAATAACGGAGTGGGTTTTTTATGCCGTGTGACCATTACGGAAAAATGTTTCCTGAAATCTCATTTAGGAGCGGCAGACGTGCAAACCACTGAAAGATGCTGGAGTGTTTCTTGATAGCGGTGTGGCGGCCGAGACACTCTGAGATGCATTCGGTGTGTTATTAGCCGCTAATTATTTAAGTGGTTGCAATCAGTAAATGACCCTATAACTCATCAGTGATGGGACGCTCATTAATGCTCGCGCCATCGCCACAGTCTCACTGGAATAGAGAACGAGGAGCCGTATCTATTTTCTCCTCCTCTCAGCGACAGCGTTTCCTGAATGTTTAGCAGTGATACTCAAGTGGGATTTGTGGAGCTCTGTTTCTAACAACCTGGTCTCAGAAATGCGTACCTATGTATACTTTTTGCAGCGCCACAAAATACGGTCAGGTACATATAGGGCTGTCACGATAAATTGACGATAAATATCATATCACGTGATTTATGCACAGCTTTTGAGTGAAGTACGGGAAAATGCTGCTGCATCCGAAAGCCAGAGGGCGCTCTCGTGCGGAAACTCCAATTACGCACTGCAGAAGAAGACCATGACACGTTCTAGAATCTGGGAAATGCCTATGGACGTCTTTTTATCACTGTTACTCAAGCCTCCTCAGGTATTTTTATGATAATAAAGTATATTTATAACGATCATGTTTGACGGGTGTTGCTTTTTCAAATGCACATTATAAGCGACTCAAACTCGCACTGCTTTTAGATCGAGCAGCATTTCCTACTGATCCCAGAGCCGTGCTTCACGGACAAGCTACGCTTGAAAAAAGATATCGACACATTGCATATCGCAGCCAGCTCGATTACAATAGGATTTAGTGGTATCGCGAGCACAGTGACGGAAATAAAAATTGCCGCTGGTGTGTGAACCGTTACGTCAGCGTTGACAGTGAAATGGCATTGGCTCTCGTGTGTCTCATGAACATTTTTTAGATTTTATTTATACAATAGCTTTATGGTATTGAGTGTTTTATATTGAGTTTATTTATTTTTTTCTTGTTGTTAAAAATGTTTATTCTCTATATTTCACTATATGAACTATTTGAAGAGTTTGGTTCCAAAATGAGATAAATTCAAAATTCATGTTTTTTATTATGTTATCATGTTTTTATTGTGTTTTATTGTGTTAGTTATAGCTATATTTGTTTTAGTTATTATAGCTTAAATAAAAACTAACCAACTGCAGTTTGATTGATATTAATTGGAATGCACGATAAAAAAAACATGATTTTTGAAAAAAAATTGAAACAGAGTCATCGCATTTTGGAACCAAACTCTTCATTTGCAGTGCAACAAACGTTTATAATTTTTTAAAAATATATTTAGTTTTTAATTATCAACAGATAAACTTGTTGAAACTATCTCAGTTCTAGACACACTGACACTTGTTAACTTTCACTTAGAAGTCAACAAAACCATGACTTTGTTTGAAAGTTCGTTTTGATTCTTTTATACAAAATGCTAGGGCCGTATAACAAAAATACAGCTTATAAAAAATGTCACTTTTTGTACCTCTAAAAGTTTGTTTTGAATAAATGCATTGACGCTTAACCGTCCCCTATTGCAACTGTCCCCCGGTCTCCCTATGCGTATGTAATTTTGTATTTTATCACATTTTTTTGAAGAAAAAATGGAAAGACATGTGTTGATGTACCCTGTGAGAATATCCTAAATCTACGGTGATGATGTCATTGCAGTCTAGTTGTTACTGATTTCGGTTTGTTTTTGCAGGGCCCAATATTTACAGTCCGACTCTGGCGGTGTTGAGCGGAGATCTCAGCGTGCCCTTTAATATGACCACGACGGGCCACCAGTTATTTTTACGCTGGTCCTCCGATCACGGCACCAATAAAAAAGGCTTCCGAATCACTTACGTTGGTGAGTATCAAAGTATGTATCCCCGATCGGTAATTCCTTTAGTTTTCTGTGTGTCTCTCGTCACGTTCTGTCTGTCCCGTCCATGACCCCAGCGTCCTCGTGTATGTCCATTTGTCCTCGTGTTTGTGTCCAAATGTTTGTGTATCTGTATGTACCCTTGTATTTCTGAAGTTAGTGTGTCAGAAGCTGTTTGATCAAAATATTGAGTGTGCTTGAGTTGTTTTGAGGCTTGTTTTAAACACTCTGTATCTGAAAATGTACAATGTTTTTATTATAGTAAAAGTATAGTAAACATTGTGGTTTGGCAGATTGGTTACCATTTGCATTACCACAGATACATGACTTGTCTCTCTCATATTTTTCTTTTTATTTATATTTGATTGATTTTTCTGTTAGCATTGTTACAATCATTATCCATAGTTTTAGTATAGTAAAAGTGTGGTAAACATGGTATTTTGGCAGATACATGATGTGTAAAACGGTCATTATGTTGTGTGCGGAGTTTCTACATGTTGTAGCTGTGATGTGTGTTTGTGATTTTGGTTAGAATTAAATGGCGTATTACAACTTAAGAGTAATACCGAAAAAAAGCTATAGAAGCTTTTTATATTTGATCAGTTTTGTTCTGCCATTTTTTCTGACGTGACCTGAAGAAAGGAGTAGAATAGAAATATTGTGTCACGCGAATCATGTGTAAGTGTTTAACAGTTTGTGGTTTTATCTATAGCCATGTACTGCAGCACACCTGACTCTCCTCAGCACGGCTTCGTGGTCAGCCAGACGGGCGGTCACGCCAACAGTGTCGTCCGCTGGGCCTGCGACCGCGGCTACAGGCTCATTGGCAAAAATATGGCCGTTTGCAGGAGAACAGACTTGGGTTTTCTGGCCTGGGACTCGTCTGTGCCCGCCTGTCAAGGTGTTGAATTCATTTATTTATTTCCTTTACCTCGATTTGTATGAAACACATCCGGTGTCGATTAAAAGAGTCACTTGCAAAGCGCTGTTGTGTTTTAACCTTGGCTGTAAACAAGCTAAGCTTTGTTTTCTAGTTTTTAACATTGGTGCGGATTGGAGGACGATTATTTTCATTTTCTTATTCACAAGTGCTGGAGAGGTTAGAAAACAATCCAGAGGGGTTTCTGCAAAGTTCTTCTCAGTGTAACAAGAAATTCGTTTTTGAATCACTAGAATGAACAAAAAGAAGAAATGAGTTTGGCCAGAAAACATTAAAGGAATAGTTTATTCAAAAATGAAACAATTTATTCACCCTTAAGATGGCCCGTGACTTCATTTTTATTAGACGCAATTTCATATTAAAATACTATCATGTTATTTTTATGTGGGCTACAAAATGGTCCAAAAATTTAAGGAATACTTCACCCAAATGGTCCGCAAAAAGTAAAGTAATATTTAATTAATAATAATTAGTAAAATTAGTAAAGTAATTTATATTCCTTCTATGGAAAGTCAATGGGGGGCATTATTTTGAGTAAACTTCCTTTAAAACTCTCTTGAAGTCAATTTTATGTTTTTATATATGTTTATGTATTTTTATTAATATTTTAATTAGCATCTTTTTTATATTTGTAATTTCTTGTTCATTTTAGGGCTTTTTTGGCAATGTGCTTTTGTCATCTTATTTTTTATATTGCTTTATGAGTTTGGTTTATTTGTATTTCAGTTTGACTTTTTGAATTCATTTATGATTAGTAATTTTAGTAACTTATTTATACTTGTTTAATTCATTTTCTCAACGTTTCATAAATGAATTTAGTATTTCAAATAAAACGTGGACCTAAATGTTTTAATGTTTCCGTTAACAGAAATGTTCAATTAGTTTTAGTAAATTATAATAACCTTGAAGAAAACCTCTAACTAGAAAGTATAAAGAAAATAATTTGAATTTATTTGTTATATTAAATTATTAAATTATATGAAATTGTGTATATCTCATTTGTTCTTGCGTGTATTGTCACTAGTCGTCATGCGTGTTGTGTCACGACACTCAAGAACCAATGACATGTATCTGTTATCAATCTAAATTTAACGCTTGGATCTTATTCAGTACATTTCATCAACAAAACACTTTGTTTAACAGTATGGCCACACAGGTTCTTTCAGCAGTGTGTTTGGAAGGTGTTATTTGGATTGAATTGTTGTTGCTGGGGTATGCTGTGTCTTGTGCCAGCCACATTGACCAACTGGCTCTTTGTTTTTGCTAATGAACACCACCGGACGAGCGCCTGCTTTTTGCTTCGCCGTTATTAGCTTTCTATGAGAGCGCCATTGTTTTGTTGGTTTGATTTGATTAGATTTTTAGCACTCAATAATTGGACATCCCATTATGTCTCAGCACCATATTGATGTTGCTTTGAGCAAACCCCTGCACCTTTTCCAAATGTTTCATTACACATTTCTGCCATCTTGGCTAAACACAGCGCTGCCTGATTATTCAACATGACTGTTCAGAATGTAGGTGGGCTGTTTCTGGTATACAGTACTTGAAAAACTCTGAAACTTGTGTTGTAATTTAATGAATTTACAGTATTTTACGTAAGAGTATTGCAGACTTTGAGAAATAGGCTTTGGTTCGAGCTCAAACGTGTAAATTTCTTTGATTTAATAATATTAGTCATGTTTTTTTATTTGTAGTAAAACTATGGTTAACTTTAGAAAGGAATAACCTGATTATGTCAAATATAAGGCGAAAATTAAGAGAACCTTCACGAATTAAAGTAAAAAGCTGAAGATCATTGCTCCTAATTTTTGTAAAATTAGTAGTGTTTTTATTTTTATATTATCCTGACTTCTGTAAATTTCTATTTTTTTTTTATTTATTTATTATCTTTTTCAAATCCAAATACTGATGGTTAGGTTGTTGCTTCTCACCAAAAGTGGTATAGTGAAAGCTGCGTATGTTAGTTAAAAAAAATGAAAAGGATTTATAATTTACCACTTTGTTTACATAGTCATAAAAACAAAAAAAGTTAACTTTTTTTTGCTTTTGGGCTTAATATTTTTCCCAGTAAATAATGACTTCTGTGATGGTGATATGATGTACTGCATATAGGAACCTATAGAGACGAGCGGTCTGTAATTTGGAAAAGCATTGCTGGTATTCAGGAACAAAACACGGGTCTCTGCAGGGAAAAAGGGTTAATTCCAGGTCCACTCTTTGGGAATTGAATCCATGGCATTGACTTGACCTTCCCTGACCTGATGGAAAACTCGGCGAGGTGTGTGTGTATCAGTGCCCCGCTTCAATTATCGTTTAATTGGCTTATGTGGATAGGTTAACTAGATTCTGATAGTAACAGGCTGCCATTTTTAAAGCAAACCATCAGCTTTGAAACTTGGATGAAGACATTTTTCCGTTAAGCCGCCATGACAGTTCTGCCCTTAAAATGATGATTGACTTGTCTTTTATCTTTTTATTGTCCTTCTTTTTATTTATCTCACAAGCATTCCTTTCCCAAAAGAAAGTTTATGATTTTGCTGGCAAAAATACCTCCCAAAAATGGGAATGATGTTGATGTTTATTTACTTTGGTTGAGTGGTGCAGATATGTGCAGGTTCTTTAATAATTTTATAAACAGTATTAAAGGAGAAGAAATGGACAGTGTTTGTAAAACATTCTCGCTGCATTGTTCATTTCTGCAGCTGTCAAATGATCGCTTCAGCTTCCGGCGCAAATCAGAAATTTCATTTTGCAATTCTTGGGGGGAAATCTGGTTATCTCCATTCACATTTATTGCATCGAGCAGCGTTGATCTCTTTTGAATTCCTCAGCCTGTGATGCACGTTCTGCTTGTCATGTTTCCAAAAAAATCTAAAGGCATCTTTCAGCTATGGCAGGACTGTATGTAGCCTTAGAAGAGGTAAGTTAAGTGTTAACATTGTACAACACAACGTTTGTCAGTATTTGAAGTATTTATGTTTTTAATATTCATGAGTGGGATGTGCCTTCGTGAAAATACTTCACTTCCAGTATTTTAAGGAAAAATTGGACATGAGAAACTATAGATCCAAGTAAGTGTAGCCTTCAAAACATTCTTGTGAAGCTCATATGAAAGCTGGATGTGAGGAACAGACCATGTCTTGAATGTCATTTTTTATTCCTTGTTTGGAGTTTGTGGGTCTCATCAGCGTGTCTTTTCGCAGCTGTATCCTGCGGCGCACCCGTGGCTCCCGTGAATGGAGGAGTTCTGGCCGCTGATTATTCCTCAGGAACACGAGCCACATATTTCTGTAACGATGGTTTCCGGCTGTCCTCCAAAGAGGTGACCAGCACCGTGTGCCAGGCTGACGGCACGTGGAGTAACCACAATAAAATCCCTCGCTGCACAGGTGAAGGACGAAATCCACAGATTGTGAGGCTGTGTTGGTGGCTGTTTTCATTGACCATACTGGAGTTCAGTTTGGAAACGTAATGAGCTTCTAAACGTGTTAATGCATCATTGACGCGCTGTTTCAGAAGATAAGCGGCGTAATTATGCTGCCTTTTAAAACACTTTGTTTCGGACAAATTCCATTGCATCGCATCCCTACAAAATGGCAAAGCAAAAGAAAAGTCATTCTTTTAATACCAGCAAATGTTGATAAGAGAAGCAGTTCATCTAAAAAGGTTAAAAATGCGCTTTTTTGTGCTTTGAAGGGAGAGTATTGACAAATTAACTTAATTTAATGCCGAACTTTATTGAAATCGCAATTTATATTGTAATTATATTAAATATTGTATTCCATATTATATTTAATAAATCTATGTAGCGTATTTGAAAAGAAAAGCAATTCATCTTGATTGTGAGAAGTCTATATATATATATATATATATATATGTATAATTTGGACATTTTATTAAATATGATTTTTAATATATAATATGTTTATTTAATTTAGGTTTTTTGAATCTTTTTTAATGTACATTTATTTAATGTATTGTATATTACATTATATATGCGTGTTTGTAATTTATGTACGTTTCATCGGACGGTGTACGTCCGATGAAACTATCTATATAAATATATTAAATATAATATGGAATCCAATATTTAATATATTTATATAGATAGTTTCATCGGACGTACACCCCTGACCCAAAGTTAACTTCTAGTCTGTATTTGGTTATAATATAACAATTAATTTGATATGTAATTTATATTAATAATTTATTGCATATCAATTGTATTAAATTCAATTAAAACTACTTAACAGTTATAGATTTGTTGCGGAGGTCTACTGGAAGTTAAGTTTGGGCCACGTAACGTTTGTTTATGTTGTTGCCGCTGAAACCGTCTATTGTTTATTTGCTAAGAAAAGCAATTCATCTCGATCAGAAGTCTTATGTTCCTAAAGACTATATATACAGTTTGTATATATAATTTGGACATTTATAATAAATATTATAGTTGATATATGTATATAATTTAATATACAATTTACATTTATGCATTTGGCAGACGCTTTTATCTAACCACTGAGCCACAGGAAAGCTTGTTCCTTTATTATAGCACAATTATTTAATTCAATTTATATTACATAGTATATATAATAAGTGAGTATTTTAAGTTCCTGCATGCTCACTAGGTTTTAAAACGAAGCCGGTTGCATAATTTTAACAGGGCAATATCACAGCATTTCTCTTGCTTTAAAAAAAACTGTCGATCTTATGCCCCCCAGGCCCTAATACTAAGATGCTAAAAATGAGTCATTCAGTAATGGTTATGATAACTCATTCACATATTAGCATACATTTCCGTATCGCTATGTAGTGGCTGCATGATGAATTTTAAGGTCTGGCAGAGGAGGCCATGACTCCCCCAGGTCCTCTCATAACGAAGCCTTGCGTTAAATTAAATTATGACTGTTTTGGTTACAAGAAACCTTGGCGAACATTAGAAGTGTCATTAGAAGTGTTGAACATGTGCCCTGTTTTTTTTTTACAGTTGTGGTGTGTCCCAGTATCGGCTCCTTCACCCTGGATCACGGCAAGTGGAGGATTGTAAATGGCTCTCGTTACGAATTTGGCACCAAGGTGGCCTTTGCCTGTAACCCGGGCTACTACCGGCTGGGCCCCGCCCACATTCACTGCACGGCCAATGGGACGTGGAGCTGGAGAAACGAACGACCTCGCTGCAAGAGTAAGTGATGCGCTTCATTTGTTGCTCGGAGATGAACAGCGTAGGAAAGATGACATACACAATCCCAGACCTTGTTAAAATGACCTGTTCTTAAGGTCAGCCGGTCCAGACAACAAGACTAATGATTTTGTCAATTGAGCGCTGACGTGTGAAGGATTAGCAGCTCGGCTGCCTCCAGCATCCAGACGCTCGTTGTCGGGTCCAGACGACATCTGGAAACATTTTCTGCTATTTATTTGGGGAAAGTAGATCTTAATCTAGCATTCTGATTGATAGTTGAAAACATTCACATTAGCTGTAATATACAGTAACATACGTGAAACAGGTCATGGGTGTTCAACTTTGTGAGTAAAGTTTAATGCTTAAAAATCAGTGTTGGCTTGTTGCTAAAGAATTACATTACAACTTTTTGCCAGGATATGTTTTTCTGCTTGTATGTTTATGTTGTTTTTGTTTATTTGGGGCTGATGTAACCTAGTGGTGAAAGGCATAAGATGAAATAAAATGGTGGTTTAACGGAATAGTTCACCAAAACATGAAAATACGTTTAAAGTTTAGTCACACTCTTGCCATCGAAACATTTGTTTTTAAAATCATATAATGTCAAATGTGTTTTAATTTTGTTGAATTAAAACGTGTTTTTTTTCAGTGTTTGATTAGAGAAAAGTCACAAATCTGGGATGGCATGAGGGTGAAAAAAACAACAGAAATCCAATAGAAACCATCACAGAAACTTTCAGAACGGACACAGAAACGGTTTCCATTAAAATACCATTATGAACCATTAGCTTTTTCCATTAAAACCATTACAAAGTTTCTTTTTGTAGCGAGTTTTGGACAATATTTCAATAATCTGCCAGACAACGCCCCAGCGATAGAATCCATCACATACCAGTATACACCATTATAGTTTCCATTAAAACCAATCCAATTCCCATAATAACCATTAAATCCCTGCTGAAAAGAACAACAGAATGAAAATGGCCCTGCTGAAAAAAACAATAGAAACCCAACAGACACCATTACAGAAATTCTAATGCTTTCCATTAATATACCTACCATTATGAACCATTAGCTTTTTCCATTAAAACCATTACAAAATTCCTTTTTGTATTGTGTTTTGGGCATTATTCCAAAAGGATTTAACGTCCCATCAATAGAATCCATGACATACCAGTAGAACCATTACAGTTTTCATTTAAACCACCCCTGCTGAAAAAAAACAACCCTGCTGAAAAAACAATAGAACCCCAACAGAAACCATTACAGAAATTCTAATGGTTTACAATAAAATACCATTATGAACCATTAGCTTTTTCCATTAAAACCATTACAAAATGCCTTTTTGTAGTGTGTTTTGGGCATTATTCCAGTAGGATTTAACATCCCACCAATAGAATCCATCACAGTTTCCATTAAAACCAATACAAATCTCCTTAAAACCATTCAAACCATTACAACTTCTTTAATGGTTTCTATTGTTTTTTCAGCAGGGATATTTTGGGCATGGTTCTATTGTTTTTTTTAGCAGGGTTATGAGAGAACCTTTCATATTTTGGTGAACCATCACCATGGTGTCGATAAAGTCTTGAAAACACAGTCACACGTGAAAGTAAAACGAACCCTGTTTTATTTTCTTAATACTCGTTCACTCACACACCTTCTGTCCTTATCAAGAAGTTAAAAAGAAAGACGTATGGTACTAGTGTCACAATAACAAATTCCATCTGTTCAAGATACGTGAAGATAAATAAAGGTTCCCTTTTATTCCGATTCTTTAAAAAGCAGGTTTGCGTGTCATTATGTGTTGTGTATTGGCAGGTGCTGTCCTCGGATGGTTTGCTTCTCAACGTTGTGGGGAAAACAGTCTTGTGCTGTAGCTTCAGAGGTGATAAATGTGTAGATGCCCCCATATGAGATTCACAATCTAAACATTAGAGGCCTTTTATGACTGATGGAATCTGACAGAATCAATGCGCTGCTGAGGGGGAACTCAGCGCCGTGGCAATTTTCAAAAACAACAACAATCAGCGGATAGATGATGAGCAGCTGGAAACCACCGTGCATTTTTTTATACATGGGCAACCCGCTGTGCATCACGTACTGTACATGATAAATATTTATTTGTTTACCTTCAACAATGTCTGATCTGATATTCCAGATGATTTTAATTTGCTCGTGCCAATATTAGCCATCGATAAAAAATAGACACCGCATTGACTTCTAAATCATACATCCATGTTGATGCCATATTGGGTAGACTAAGACTGTCCTGTAAACACTTAGAATTAAACACAGGGGCAAGTTTTCACAATTCTTTGACAATAAATATTAAGGGCTTTTCGATGATTAATCGCGATTAATCGCATCCTGGATAAAAGTTTGTGTTTACATAATATAAAAAAACAAAATATAAAAATGATTAAATGTTTATATAAAATTTAAATTGTTTATATTAACATGTACATGTAAGTGTATGTCTTTTTAAATACAAAATAAATTCGATATATTATGTGTAAACAATTTTTTTTTTCTGGGTACGATTAATCATTAAATAGCCCTATAAATAATTGTCTGATAATAAAAATGTGACAGGACTCTTTTGCACTCCACATGCATCATAAACCTTTGAATTCAAGTGGAGAAATGTAAATGTTTTATGCTTTTTTTCAGAGAAACCCAGCCCCCTCTTTCACGTGCCCTGCCCAATATGGCCGACAACTTACCAAAATGGTCAATTCAGTGTCTGTGTATGATGAAAACAAATAAAAGTTACACTGTTTATGTAAATTTACTGAAAGTCTTATGTAAGTCTACTTGAAGTAGAGATGCACTGACATATCGGCATAATCATCGGTATCAGTCGATAAAAGCGTTTATTCACGCTATCAGCCGATAGTTTAAAAAAAGCAGATGATCAGGGCCGAATATGAATGAATCACATTCAGAAAATAAAGAAATATTAATTTAATCTTCAGAATCCGCATCAGCAGATATCATTTTTAATAAACGTCTGTCGTATGGGTGGAGAAATTTAGTATCAGCGCATCTCTAACTTGAAGTATTAGTTACTCCTCAACAGTGGATAAGTAAAGCGTTTAAAAGATTGTGGTGCGGATCTACACCGCAAGAATAGCTGAAATCCAGCATCATGCAGCCATTCGTCTTAGATAGTTTCCTCATTGTGGTGTGTGTTTCTTGTGTGTGTTTTTGGGGCAGGGGAACAGGCTCACAAATGGGGGGTAAATCGCAGCACATTTCGACTCTTGCGTGCCGATTCATTCCGCGCTCTCTATTGCCTCTTACTGCAGTTATTTCGTGCGGAGAGCTGCCCACTCCTCCTAATGGAAAGAAAATTGGAACGCAGACGACCTTTGGAGCCACGGCCATTTTCACCTGCAACTCGGGCTACATTCTGGTTGGCTCCACCGTACGGGAATGTCTGGCTTCGGGTCTTTGGAGTGGGACGGAAACGCATTGTCTGGGTAACGCAACAAACCTCTTCTCTTTCAGAACATCACACCTGTTAGGCATTACCATCAGCGTAACCTTTAAGCAGAGATGGGATCCTAAAAAGATCGGTGGCATTTAATAATCTGTATTGCTATGGCAACAGTGACTATACACAGCTTCAGTATCACGCACACACACACACACACACACACACACAAAGGCTGTGTTTCAAAACGTACTGGGGTGCCTTTGTATGCTGCCTTCTAAGACATCATCTTTTGCCAAATTCTAAGGTAGAAGCACATGTTCATAGAGAAACCAATCCCACAATGCATTGTGATAAGCTCAGTAAAAGGGAAAAGGTAGAGAAAAATTTTAGAGAAATATTTTAGTAGTTTTTTAAAATTCTGTACTGAAAAGTATTAATAAATAAAACAGCATTTGCTTGAATGAATGAGCAAATATCTGATCTCTACAAATGAAATGAATTTCTTACTTTTTTGTTTTGTTTTCCCGTGTATAATCGAGATACATTTATTTTAGACTTTAGATATAAAGTTTTGTGTTCAGATAAAAATAATATCAAATTTATGCTTGAAACAAGAATGGGGTAAGAAAAATATATTTAAATTAAGTTTGACCACTTTACATCAGTTTTTCTTATTTTTATTTTCAATTAATAAATATTGAAATATTAATATTTGAACATTTGCAAAAACAGATTTTCTTTTTTTAAATCGTGTTATGTCTTTATTGTGTTTTGTGTTAGTTAGCTGTATTTTTTAGTTATTATTACTTATTCAAAACAAGATTGCACAATATAATGTATTTTTTTATTAAAAACGTTTTTTAATCATTTGCATTATAATAATGATTCATTTTTTGCAGTGTATTTTTTAAGCTTATGTGTAAAAGGTAATTGGATAATAGAGATTTTTGTTCCAAATGTTGTATTTTTGAAGAAACCTGCCCAGATTCGAGAGGTAATATTCCTCCATCCTTAGAAGATTATTCTGGAGGCACTCAAAGTTTTGTGAAATTGATTTGTAAGTTTTGTAAATGTTTTATGACAGCGGGTGGTGGCCGACAAAATCAATACAATCATAAAAATGTAAAAATACTTATCAGATGTTTACTTTATCCCAATTACAAGCAACATACTGTAGACAGCATTTGTGGGTAATGTTTGTCATTCACCCTCTGTATTTATGAAAAGACTATAAAGATCTTTATAATAAAATCTTTATGATATGTGAATAAATATAAAGGTTGGAAAAGCGATTCATAATCATTTTAAAAAATAACCATCGATAACCCAAACCTTTGTAAAACCATCAAATCCTGTCAGTCTCTGAGATCAGCCGAGCACCTCAGGCCGGTTTCTGCTGGCTTAAGCGGGGGAGCTTTTGAAACGGAGAAAGAAATCTTTGTGGATCTTCACGTTTCTCCGTTATGTTTCCCTGAGCGGCAATTGCGCGAGCGTCTTCATGTAAAAGAATAATTTCAGCTCCAACCGCTGCAACCGGAAATGAAGTGCGTTTTCTGGAATAGGAAGGAGGTAAAGAAATGGTTTGTGCATTATTTGAGCAGGCGGCGTGCTCTGTGAAGTGTGCAGACTTCTGTTGAGTTTCATCATCAATCAAAACAGAGGAAACCACTGACAGCTTTTGATTTATCGTCTTTCTTTGTCATTCAACACATCATCTCCCAGTCGGACTATATTGTGAATTCCTTTGTCCACATTGTGATTCTCCAAAACACTTTCACAGGTATTCATATTTTGTAAATGTTTTGATCAAGACATCTATACATCATATAGCACGACATGATAGAAATGTGTAAGACACGTTTCAGGGTCCCAGGATAAATGAGAAACAATGATTTAATGATTCAGATTCAAGTTGTGTCTCTATTCCAAACGCTCACATTGGATTTAGGTTGTCTGTGAAGCATATTGTATGTACCATATCTCTAAAAAGTCTTGATATTAAAAGTTAATAAAGAAATTCTGCATAAGAAATTCTTCTCAATTCCTAGTCCTCTAAAAGAAAATGTTGGAATCTCACCCCAAAGTCGAACACCACAATGACTACGTTAACATGCGCCCTCAAAATACGATTATAATAGGATTTTGGCAATATTGCGATTACACTTTACCTCATGTAAACGCGATCATTCGACCTAAATAATGCGATTAAGATAATAATCGCAGTAAGCACAATAGAAGTAACATATGTGGCGTACGCCGGTTTTAATCGCAATAAGAAGGCATGTAAACAACTTAATCGCATTTATGCTGCTCTGACCAAGGCGCATGCGCATGCGCTTCTGTCACGCACCTTAAAGGGACACTTCCCCCAAAAATGAAAATTCTGTCATCGTTTACTCACCTTCGAGTTGTTCCAAATGTGTATGAATTTCTTTGTTCCGATGCACACAGAGAAAGATATTTGGAAGAATGTTTATAACCAAACAGATCTCAACCCCCATTGACTCCCATAGTAGGAAAATTACTATATCGTTTTTTTTTGTTCTGTTGAACACAAAAGAGGACATTTTGAAGAATGTTGGACAGTAAACAGTTCTGGGGCACTTTTGACTACCATTGTTTTTTTCCTACTATGGGAGTCAATGGGGGTTGAGATCTGTTTGGTTACAAGCATTCTTCCAAATATCTTCCCTGTGTTCATCAGAACAAAGACATTTATACACATTTGGAACAACTCGAAGGTGAGTAAATGATGACAGAATTTTCATTTTTGGGTGAACTGTCCCTTTAAGCGCAAATTTCATGGTAAACATGACAGTCTATAGTGTCCCCGTCAACACAACTCGCTGCCAGCAGTCTCTGCTCCTTATCTTCATACAGAAACTGCGCGAACGCGATGACAGCGTACACAAACGGTCCATCATATTTCTGTGTTTATCACAGCGCCGATTAACTATGAAACACACCCGGAGGAAGGTGTTTAGCATTTGACGCGATTCACACGAATATATTAATAGTAACACGCCTACTGTACCCGAGAGCATCGTTTGTTCTGTGTATTATAGCAAATAATCCGAATAATTAGAACTGCATGTAAACGGGAGTGAAGAGGTTTGCTCGTGACTTGTAAACATGTTAATGCGATTACTGTAAATCCTTACTCTGATTATTGGAAATAATCGCATTATTGGTGCGCATGTAAACGTAGTCAATCTGATATTTTATTTGTAGAAGAATATCGATTCAGGAACATGTACTGTAGATATGTCGTGTTAATCCCGTCTCAATGATTTCCGATGACATTTTCTCATGTTCCTCCGTCAGCTGGTCACTGTGGTGTTCCAGACAAGATTGTGAACGGTCAGGTGATCGGGGAGAACTTCGGCTACAGGGATACGGTGGTTTATCAATGTAATCCTGGTTTCCGGCTCATCGGTTCCTCCGTGCGCATCTGCCAGCAGGATCACAACTGGTCCGGCCAGCTCCCGTCCTGCGTGTGTAAGTTCATCCTGCCTTTGAGGAGGACAAAGCATTGTGGGTAAAGTTTGGTAGGCATCCAAGAGATTAGCCAGTGAAAAACATGAGGCAAACCTCATTAGAACTGTAAATCTCATCATTACCAATGAACTCTTTGAGATGAAAACAGCAGCGTCACTTGACTTACACAGTGTAAAGCTTCTTAGATATTTGCTTGCGAGTTTTTGTTTTTTCTCATCCAGAATTGAAGATTAGTCTTATACAGATGCCACTCAAAGGTTCAGACACACCTGACTAAATGTAAAATGTTTATATTTAAAAGACCACGAATACGTTTTTAAAGGAGTAGTTCACCTTCAGAATGAAAATTCTGTCATCATTTACTCGCCCTCTTGTCATTTCAAACCTGTGTGACTTTCTTCCTTCCGCAGAACACAAAAGAAGATATTTTGAAGAATGTTGTTAACAGCCCCCCATTCACTTGCGTTGGTTACAATAGAAGTGAATGGGGGGCTGTGCTGTTCTGTTACCACACTGCAAAAAACGACTTTATTACGAAGACTTTTTTCTTATTTTCTGGTAAAAATGTCTAAACATTTTTGAATCAAGAAGCATTTTCTTGATGAGCAAACTGACCTAAGAAAATAAGTCTTGTTTTAGTAACAAAAAAAAGAAATTTCAGTGAATTTGTGCTTAAAACAAGCAAAAAAATGTGCCAATGGGGTAAGAAAAATAATCTTGAATTAAGGTTTACCTTAATAGTCACTCAATTCAAGATTATTTTTCTTACCCCATTGGCAGATTTCTTTGCTTGTTTTAAGCACAAATTCACTGAAATTTCTTTTTTTTTTTACTAAAAGCAAGACTTATTTTCTTGCTTATCAAGAAAATGCATCTTGATTCAAGAATTTGTCGACATTTTTACTGGAAAATAAGAAAAAAGTCTTAGTAAGAAAGTCATTTTTTGCAGTGCGACATTTTTCAAAATATCTTCTTTTGCGTTCTGCAGAAGAAAGTCATACAGGTTTGAAATTGAACTGAAATTGAACAGGTTTGAAGGCGAACTACTCCTTTAAAGAGATATAAATTGTGCCTACGCATGAGATTCAAAACTAAAATAAAGATAATGTTTCTAAACAGCAAAGGATTCATTTCATGAAGTTGCTTGTGAGAACAGAAAATAAAAAAGTTTTAGACCAAATGTTCTCTCATTTGTAATGTGCTTTGGATAAAACAATTATATGCATTATATTGCAGTATCGGATATCATGTTATGATACATTATTTAGCAAGTTATTGCATCGTATCACATTTTTCTTCAATATCATGCAACCCTAGTCCAAACACTTACTCTTACTGTAAACGTGTTGTAATATTCATTTTTTGGGGGTTTCAGCCGTGAGTTGCGGTCACCCGGGCAGTCCTATCTACGGCCGCACCACTGGAGATGGCTTCAACCTCAACGACGTGGTGACTTTCACCTGTAATAACGGTTACATCTTGGAAGGTCCGTCTCAAGCGCAGTGTCAGGCCGACCGTCAGTGGAGTCAGCAGCCACCCACCTGCAGAGGTGCGAACCCCGAAGAGATTTTTTCTCATTAGAGTTCAAGTTAAGCTCTGTGGCAGTGATGGAAATGAGTTTATTTCTGCCGCCGTTAAAAAACGCCAATGGCCCATTTCAGCTGGGAGCCCTCTGGCCTTTCAGCCTGCAGAAACCCATTCAGTCGTAATCTAGAGAGCAACCGTTTAGTGCTGCGAATCACAAGATGAGATGTATATTTTGAATCTAATCTCCGATTTGTTAGCGGCGTGATTATGAGGGTCTCTGAGGGACGTCTGTAGTGGCTCATTCTCACAACAAAACAGATGAAGTGATCAACAGTGATGTTCGGCTGATTGGTGATCAGACTTTTGGTTGTATTTGCCCGTGAGAAAGAAGAATCACTGACGAGACCGCTGTTATTTCTTCAAGGCATCAATGAGATTAATTAGAGATGAAATGGAAGCTTTTGCTCAAGTCTCATCTGCGTCTCAGATGTTTCTCCTGAGAAAGAGACGCAGAAATCTTACACATATTCAGTTTTAGAAGAAACATATGAGACTAAGTTGATACTTGAATGAAACCGCTTCATATTAATATATTTGATTATGAGCAATTTACAGGGCTGGACTGGTAAGAAAAATCGGCCCTGGCATTTTTAGGCCCGCATCGGCCCTCCACCGAATCTGTCGACGGGGGTGGGGGGTGATGCGTACGTGTCTTTTGCATTTGCGTTGCGTGCATTCGCATTTATAATACGTCCGTCTAAGCGGCCACCGCCTCCGTTCCGGCCCCATACGTTAGCGGCCACCGCCTCCTTTCCGGCCCCATACGTTAGCGGCCCACCGGGAAAACGCCCGGTATGCCAGATGGCCAGTCCGCCCCTGGCAACTTATATAGCTTTGCGTCGGGGTCACAATCACCCTGTCTGGGTTTATTTTGCGACTTGAGGACGCGTTATTGTGCTTATTATCTACCTTTATTCAAAATATAAAACACACATGAAATTTTGACTTGAGTGTAAATAACGTGGGAAGAAAAGCGTACGCAGGGACATGAGAGACATGATGGAAATCTGTTTTTAGACATTAAATATGTTCTGCAGAGTGTTGCCTTCGGAACGGACAAACAAATTACTTTCTGGGTGGAAACTCGCCGTGTCTCACCTGGTTGCCTCGAAAATATCTGAAGATTGGAAATGTACTGTTCCCACATTTGCCAGCGTTTTACCATTATTCATCCATATATCTGAGAGTTTAAAGGAATGGGTCATACATTCTGTCGTCATTTATTCACCTTTATGTGTGACGTTCTTTCTTCCATGAAATGCAAAAGATGTTAGACTGTTCTTTATTGTACAATGAAATTGAATATAGATCAATTTACTAATATGAAAAATGTATCGTAATACGATATGCACACGTGTCTTTTGCATTCGCGTTGCGTGCATTCGCATTTATAATATGTCCGTCTAAGCGGCCACCGCCTCCGTTCCGGCCCCATACGTTAGCGGCCACCGCCTCCGTTCCGGCCCTATACGTTTGCGGCCACCGCCTCCGTTCCGGCCCCATACGTTAGCGGCCACCCCCTCCGTTCCGGCCCCATACGTTAGTGGCCACCGCCTCCGTTCCGGCCCCATACGTTAGCGGCCACCGCCTCCGTTCCGGCCCTATACGTTTGCGGCCCAACGGGAAAACGCCTGGTACTCCAGATGGCCAGTCCGCCCCTGGGTATGAGACGCTCTTAGTGTGTTCAAGGCTGCTGTTGATTGCATGAGCTTCTCAAACAAGAAAATAATTATATTTTAGGAGATTTGTCAAATACCAGTGATGTTTAATTCACCAAAGTGGGTACACGCATATCTGCGTCTCACGAAAACTGAAGTTTGTCTTTTCAACATCAATAGCATCACCAAACGGTGTTTTTCTGTTGCCTTCACTCTTGAGGTACTTCAAAAGGTTCTTCACAGCGATGTCATAGAAAAACCATTTTCGATGTCCCAAAGAACCATTTATTCGAAATATATTCTTAAAAGAACCATTTCTTTCTTTTGTTTGATAAGTACCTTTTTGTGAACGGAAATGTTCTTCGGATGTTAAAGGTTCTTTATGAAAACATTCACCCAAAAATGGTTCTTCTACACTCTTAAAAATGAAGGTGCTTAAAAGGTTCTTCATGGAAGGACCATTCTGCCAAAGGTTCTTTAAAGAACCATCTCCTTCTTACTTTTTTTATCATCTAAAGAACCGTTTTTCACCACAAAGAACCTTTTGTGAAACAGAAAGGTTCTTCAGAAGTTAAAGGTTCTTCATGGAACCAAAAGGTTTTTTTGAAGCACCTTTTTTTTAAGAGTTTAATATTAACAGTACGAATCTAATCACATCAGATTATATTCTAGTTTAATTTCTGAATTGTTTGGAGATGGTTTCGAAGACATTATACAGTAGTATGACTCTTGTGGTTTTGTATTTACAGTCATGAACTGCACTGATCCTGGAATTCCAGCCAACTCCATCAGAAAGAGTAAAATCGAGTACGGCAACTTCACTTTTGGAACCGTGGTGTCCTACGATTGCAGTCCCGGCTATTACCTCTTTGGGTCATCGGTTTTAACCTGCCAGCCGGTGGGTTACTGGGACAAGCCATTACCGGACTGCCTGGGTACGTCTCCCCGCACATTTCTCTTGGTTTGGATTCTTTATCACTGATGTCTTTGAAAGGCGACGGGAAATGTCCCAGTGCAGAATCGTTGCGATGAAGTCTTCACTGTCTGTGAACGTCTTCATGGTTTGAGACGTTCAGCGGTGGACGGCGGGGAGTTTAACGCACCTTTTCTGTGCTTGGGAAGAGCGAGGAGTGTTAAGGTCAAGGGAGACTAATGCTGGGGATTGTCAGGCGGGTTCATTAGCGAGACGTGTTCATTTTCCTGTGAGATTGTAATTGCCTCGTGTTTCGCCGTCTGTGTAATTGCTTCAAACCCGAGTTTGACTGTTTTCTGTCAGTTTTCTGGATTCTGCCGCGAGGGAAAGTGAAGAATCCTGCCGGCTGTTTATTAGTCTTGTTTTGGTTTCCTCAGGTGTACGCCAGGCGATTCTTCACTTTACTTGGCCGACGGAGGCCACTTGCTGCTTTTAAACTGGGATTTTTAATAAGCGGCTTCGGCTCTCTCCTCAGCCTTTGAATCTGATGAATGCCATTAAAGTTTTAACCGCCGCGCTGTAATTCAGGTGCATTTCCAATTCAAAAGAAAGTAAACATCAAAAAGCGGACATGCTAAGAAGCTTATCTTAGCTGAATGGGGGCGCTCGTGTGCGGTGCACATGAGAGGTGATGTCGTACATCTTAAGATGAATTCGTGTTCAGGTTTGAGGTTTGAAGATGTGTGCAAGACGTTTTCATAATCGAGTAGTTTGTTTTTAAGAAGAACTGTGTAATTATACTGCAGGTTGTTTAGTATCTGAAATAGCAGATCGGTTTACATGAAGTTTGTTGTGGAATTAAGCAGTGTTGTTTAATCGTGACGATTGTGTTTTTTTATTTGGTTGTTAAGTTTTGGAGTCAAGACAGAGGTGTATCACAACTACTGCACTGCTGTTTTTACAGCAGAGAAAAAGCTTCACTTTTAATGAGCAAATTCAATTTGTTCCAGTGCTTTTTAACTAAAACATGGAGCATTTTTTAATTTGCCATTAAAATACGTTCCATGTTTTAGTTAAAAAGGTCAATATTACTGCATAATGTCTACATGCAATGTTTTACTTTATAATGTTGCCTTTATAATATATATTAATATTACTTTTAATGTTTACTATACATTTTACTGTATTAAAGTATAAATATACACAGTACATACAAACACACTACCGTTTCAAAGTTTAGGGTCATTTCATTGAAAGTTTAATCTGTAGACATTTTCATGACATTTATTTATTTATTTAGGAGACACTTTTATCCGATGCAAATTTACAAATAAACAAAACATATAATAATGCCAACCTATTAATTTATTTTCTTATAAAATAAAATAAAAATTGACGTTTTGAAATGCGTTACTGACTGCTAAAATAGATTTGTTTTCAGTTGTCAAGTTTCAAGTCTGAACATAATTACTGTAGTTATGAAAAAGTATTTCAAATAAAAAATAATTATGCCAACATTTCTTTCTTTTAAGAAAAATACTATTTTCATGTTTTTTAAATGCATGACTGCTAAAAAAATTTAAGAGCATTTAAAATAACCAAAAATGTAATTATGTCAGCATATTTATTACTTTATTATAAAAGTTAAAAAAATGTTTTTAATTTCTTGACTATTAAACTAGTTTTATTTGTTTTCAGTTTTTGTGTGTAAATTCCAATAGTTCTGTTTGTTTTTCCTTAGTTTTGATTTTATATATATGTTTGGAGAAAGAAAGTAATTTAATAATATATCTTACAAGGTGAACGTTGTTTGGAGCATGACATATGTCCATCAATAATTGTCTTGTTGCAGAAGACAGTGAATTTGTGTGCTGAAGTGAAGTGGTGCTTTAAAGCAGATGAATGTATGCTGTATATTCTCTGTTATTTTGTACACGTTTCATTGTATGAGGAAGCACGACTCGGCTGATATTCACCCACGCTGCACTTGTGTTGTGTGGCATCTTCAGACCCACACAGAATCTGTGCTTGTACAGGCCCTGAACATTTCCACGCTATCATTCACAAACTCTCCTTGTGTCTCTCACATCATCAGGTTATATTTGAACAGACCAATAAGAAAAGGAATTAGGAAAAAGACTAGTTGATCTCAGATCCCCTTTGCAAGTTAACACAAAACTTGTTGACAAGATAAACATCTTCAGTATGAAATGGTTGTTGTGTAATGTTTTTGTTCTGCAGAGGTTGACTGCGGCCACCCCGGATCCCCTCCCAGTGCGGTAGTGATCGGAGACAAATTCACCTTCGGTTCCACCGTCCACTACAGGTGCTCAGATGACAGAATTTTGATTGGTGATTCCACCCGCAGCTGTCAGCTGAACGGCCAATGGAGTGGCTCTCAGCCCCACTGTTCAGGTAAGACCAACCTCCAAAATCCCTAAGGTCCCTCGCACACCTGCCACCACGATGATGCTTAAAGCATAAGACAAGACATTTGACATAAAATAAATAAAATAAAAATCTTTTAGTCATCCTCACGTCACGCCAAAACCTGTGTATGACTCTAGTGAGATCTGATTCTGTGGAACGCAAAAGAAGATATTTGGAGAAATGTCTCAGTGGTTTTGTGTTTATACAGTCAATGGGGTTCATTGTTGTTTGGTTGCCAACGTTCTTCAAAATATCTTCTTTTGTGTTCGTCAGAGGAAAGAAAGTCATGCAGATTTGGAAGGACATGAGGATTAATAAATGATGACAGAATTTTTTTGGGGGGTGAACTATCCCTTTAAAGAAGTTTTAAGCCCTCTGTGCCTCGTGATGAAGAACTCTTGTGATACAATCATGGTCTTCTGTAAAATAATGCCTTACTGTACATTCAGAACTGTTGCTTTAAGGTCTTTGTGTCTACATTTGCTAATAAGGCCCAGTGTGATGTTTGAAAGAGAATTTGTACATTTGACAAGTGAAGTTCATCTTATTTTCTTGTCATTATGTGTCAGTCTAACATTAACTTCATTAAGTTCAGATGAATAGTGACTTCTGTGTGTGTGTGTGTGTGTGTGTGTGTGTGTGTGTGTGTGTGTGTGTAAAACAGTCAGCGTACATGCGGAGACATTATTTTCCTTTGTCTTTTAAATTCAGTCACATCGTGCATAGGTTTTTTTTATTACTTTGAATGAAAAGTTTGTGAAAAATGGGAATTATTTCATCATTTGGAACATCATAAACGTTTCTTTAATATAATCAGTAAAGTCATGTCCAGTACAGTTAAATACAGGTAATATGCATAACTAGTCCAACCTTAAGACCAAAGACCCACAAAGTGTGTGTGAATTTGTGTGAAATAAAACCAAAATAGAAAGTGTTTGAATGGCATCAGTAAGAAACGGTCTGTGCATTTGTGTGCAGCTCTGCATTCATGATCTCGGACTACTCTCTCTCTGTCTCTGATAGTCCTCCTTTATTCTCTTCTCTCTCTCTGTAGCTCACTCGCTTTTATCTCTCTCTATAGGCATTTCTCTTTAGCTCGAGCTCTGTCCATGTGTCTCTATATACAGTATATCTATACATCTGTTTACAGGGCTCTCTATAGCTCTGTGTATAGGTCTATCTATCTAATTTATCTATATAATTATATTTTTACGTCTTTCTATAGTTTTCTCTATAGCTGTTTCTATAGGTCTCTCTATCTATAATTATCTATACTGGCAAAAAGTCTATCTATATCTCTGTTTATATACAGTATATCTATAGCTCTGTCTATAGGGCTCTCTCTATAGTTCTATCTATATAACTGTCTATAGTTCTGTCTATAGGTCTCTCTCTTTAGTTCTATCTATCTAACTTATCTATATAATTATATTTTTACGTCTTTCTATAGTTATCTCTATAGCTGTTTCTATAGGTCTCTCTATCTATAATTATCTATACTGTCAAAAAGTCTATCTATATCTCTGTCTATATACAGTATATCTATAGCTCTGTCTATAGGTCTCTCTCTATAGTTCTATCTATATAACTTATCTATATAATTATATTTTTACGTCTTTCTATAGTTATCTCTATAGCTGTTTCTATAGGTCTCTCTATCTATAATTATCTATACTGTCAAAAAGTCTATCTATATCTCTGTCTATATACGTAACAATCTATAGTTCTCTATAGCTGTCTATAAGTCTGATCTGTAGGTCTCTCTATACTTAAAGGACTTTTTCTATAGCTATATCTGAAGGCCCCTCTCCTTTATCTCCATAGCTCTCTTACGGTTTCTCTCTCTCTCTCTTTATATTCTAGATTTCTATAGCTCTATCTCCCTCTGTATAGATCTTAAAGATCTTTTTCGTTCCTTTTTTCTTTCTCTTGGTCTCTGTATCTTCCTGTTTTATCTTGCTCTCTCTCTCTCTGTGTCTTGCTGTCTCTGCCTAATTGCTTTTGTCTGTCTTTGTGTTTGGAATGCTGAGTGCTAGCCGAATATTTAATACTACACAGTATATAAAATGTGTACTGTGCATCATGCAACAACAGCGTAAATGTTTCAGGCAGTAGTGTGCAAGAAGATCTTTGATACCTGGAGATGCTTGAGTATTCCCATTCCTTTTAATGTCAGTGACCATTACCCAGAACTTTTAGGAGAAACATCAGAGACGAAATGAAATTTAACAGAGTGTTTCATTACGTCTCTGGAGCTTTGAAAGAGTAACCTCTGAGCAATAATGTCCCTCTGAGTTCTCCATCCGTGTCTTTCTAGTGCTGCTTCTGTATTCCGTGTGAGCGTGCTCAGTCTTTCTCAGAGGGTTTGATGTGGGGACTGTGTTCTGGAATTCTGGGACATTCCTCAGGATACAGTATTTTAACTTGTGAATTTGCTGGGATTTTCAGGAGGTGTGAGGAACAAAGTAGGCATCTGTTACTGTGGTCGTAGGAGCCCGCAGATTTCACCGCTTGTTTTTGTTAAAGATTGAAAGCGCGTCCCCTGAAGGGCTCGGCTCTGTGGGAGTTTCATGCTTTTTAGCCACTGCTTCACGTTATTTGGCGAAATGAATTTCGCTGCAGACACGAAGCCGATACTACCAGCCCGACGTGACAAATTGTGCATGGAAAACAAAATCAATAGCTCTCGCCGCTGCCAGGTGATTCAGACTTTATGTAACGAACTTCGCAGCCTTATTATACGGCGCTAAGCTCCTGGTGGGCGAACTTTAACTCAAATTCACACCTCTCCATAGTGCCAATTACTGAGAACTGTAACGCTTTCATAGCATTCAACACCTTCACCTTTGTAGAAGTATCTAATGAAGCTTATATAATAGTTCAGCGCATGTACGCCCGAGTCCATTGGGAGCAAAACACTGTTCGGTTTCAGCTGATGGGAAACATGATGCTGTTTTTAAGGCCGTTCGAGGTTAAAAAAAATCGTTTCCACGCTGTCTGTTTGGAACGTGGAGAACAAAGGCAGGACATCGAACCGAAGTGGTTAATGAGCAGAAGCAGCAGGTCTTTTGTCCCGTCTGACACCATTTTATTTGAGGGAGACAGGTGAGGTGAGACTGAGGAAACGGTGTTTTTCTCTCGCTCTGCGTGCATCTCTTTCCTCTGGAATGATGTCAGACGGACACGATCCTTCCCTCGCTTTCCATAGCACTGCGTAGAGAAAGGAATGTCCCAGATTTCTAGCGAACTGAGCCGAAAGTCTTTTTTTTCGTTTATTTACGAGCACGGAGCGTGACGGTGCACTGAAGATGCGAGCGTGTTGCTGGTTTTAATCACTGGTTAGTCGTCCCCCGGGTTCACGCGGCATTTGCTGAGTCGGGCTTTGTTGATCGGCCTCCGGGTGCTTGTACATATAATTAAACGGGGTTTGATTTTCGGGTCATCAGGTGATTTTAACAGGACTGGATCCTCAGAGGAACTGTCTGCGTCCAGCTCTGTTTGATGAATATTTCACCATCATTATTTGTGGTAATCCTGCGACTGTTAGATGATAATTGATTGCTTGTTGGGTATAACGCTGTCATTTGAAAAAGCGTCGCATTTTTCACACCCCTGCAGATTTCTATTCGCGGCATTTCACACCGCTAATAAATGTAATTTCGTCCTTAATTGTTTCTCTTGAGAATATGGCCGGGTTATTGCACTTCAAAATTACAGTTTTCACAGGTTTATACTTGTGCGTTTTAACTGAACAAGAAAAACTGCTGGCTTGTTTTAGCTCATAGAAACACACCTCAACTGTTGGTTTAAATTTACCTCGAACATGTCTGTTTTTGACCCAACCATGGATCTGAACAATCTAGCATTTTGGGCTGAAACCGAAGCATTTATAGTTTTGTTTTTATTGCTTTTATTAATAACTTGTGTTTGCTTTTTTATATTTTTTGTTTTGTTATGTCATATTAGTTTAATTTTTAGCAATTTTGTTATGTGATTTTTTTTATTTTGTTATGGGAGTGTCATTTTATTTATTTGTTTATTTTATATTGCTATAAACTGTATTTAGTATTTTATTTACTTATATATTTTATTATAATACAATGTTTTAAAAGTTTTGGTTCTTTAAAAGCTATAAGCAAACCAGAATAACCCCGTTTAGATGAATTTAAACCCAATGTCCATATTGTACCCAACCATGGATTGAAATAAGCAACTTTAAACCTTTTTGTAAATGAATAGTTTACACAATAATGAAAATCCAACCATTATTTCCTCATTGTCATGTCATTTATGACTTGATTTTAGAAATATAGGGACCAGAAGTTATGTTATTTGTGGTTTTAATTTTCATTGTATTGGAAAAAGATGGTGTAACGTTCTGCCTGATATCTCTTTCATAATCCATTAAAGAAATAAAAAGTCAGGTTTGACACGACATGGTGTTGAGTACACTACGATAGAATTTCCATTTCTATTATTTCAACAAATCCTCCTGAAACTGATTTGATTTTCCATTGGCTGTGTCATCGTTCAGATACCTGCCTGTTCGCTCAAGGCCGGCAAGCAAAGCGTTTTTAGAAGCTCAATGAGGCAGCAGTTTCACACACAAAAAGCGTTTGAAAAGTTCCTCTCCTCAAATCTTCTGAAAGGCCACGAAGAGTGACAGCTCGGAGAGGTGGGCAAGTGTTCCTCTGAGACCTCTAACCGCTCTTTATCCAAGCTGTGGCAGTTCAGTGCCGTGAAATTCTCCTTTGTGGCCAAACGGCGCTCCAGAACCGCTCCGGTAGAGGCGGAGTAGCGTTCGGATTTATAATATCTTTAATAGATCACGGACTATCTCTTTATTGCTCTCGGGCAATAATGATTCCAACTGTTGTCATCCCGATGAAATAGTGGTAATATCTTCATGTTCGCTCCGTTCGCAGGTGATAAAAGGAGCGCTTGCGGGGATCCGGGCACTCCGGCCCACGCCACCCGAGAGGAGAGCAGCTTTCAGCAGCACGCCAAAGTTCGATTCACTTGCTCCACGGGTCACACGCTCTACGGCTCGGCGGAAAGGATCTGTTTTCCCAACGGCACCTGGTCGGGCCGACAGCCCACCTGTAAACGTAAGTGACTCCCGCAGATGCCATAAATAATGCATGCGGTGTGTAGGCACACGCAGAGACGCCGATATCTATTCTCTCGTCAAACATCAGACTCGCGTCGCGCCGTTCACACACTTCGTAACTCACACGTAGGACGACCTTGCCGCCCGGCCCAGAGGCTTCGAGGAGGCGCGCGGGTGCTTTTGCAACTCTTTTTAGCTTGACGCATTGTCCTCGCCGTCTCAAGGGTGACAGGTTATTGCAGTCCAGCGCTCAGCTTGGCTATAAAACAGATTTACAGATTGTTAGCGCTCAGGCCCCAGGAGGCGGAAATTTCTCAGGCTTGAATGTTTTTGCTACGCAGCTCTGGTCCAACAGCTTGTCTTGCATTAAATCCCATCATGCCTGTACAAACATCAACACATCCCCCCTGTAAGTTAACCCGGCTCGACTTGAGCGTGGGCCAAGTTCATTGGATGAAAGGGACATGCAAAAGTAAAGGTACCGGTTTAACAAAGTGTAGCGTGCAGACAAAAACACACTGCAGCAAACTTGCGTTGAGTTTCTCGTGTTCAGAATTAAACAACATCCAGGGCTGTTCAGATTCAATCCATAGCACAGAAGCATTACACAAACACATCACTTTGCCAGTCTGATACAACATATGCAAGATTTTTTATTTCAAGTATACAGTGTGTGTGCGTGCGTGTGTGTGTGTGTATATACAGTGTGTGCGCGTGTGTATACATTATATACACTGCAAAAAATGACTTTCTTACTTAGTCTTTTTTTCTTGTTTTCCAGTGAAAATGTCTACAAATTCTTGAATCAAGATGCATTTTCTTGATGAGCAAAATGACCTAAGAAAATAAGTCTTGTTTTTAGTAAAAAAAATGAAATTTCAGTGAATTTGTGCTTAAAACAAGCAAAAAAATCTGCCAATGGGGTAAGAAAAATAAACTTGAAACAGGGGGATGTGTTGATGTTTGTACGGGCATGATGGGATTTAATGCAAGACAAGCTGTTGGACCAGAGCTGCGTAGCAAAAACATTCAAGCCTGAGAAATTTCCGCCTCCTGGGGCCTGAGCGCTAACAATCNCTTGAAATAAAAAATCTTGCATATGTTGTATCAGACTGGCAAAGTGATGTGTTTGTGTAATGCTTCTGTGCTATGGATTGAATCTGAACAGCCCTGGATGTTGTTTAATTCTGAACACGAGAAACTCAACGCAAGTTTGCTGCAGTGTGTTTTTGTCTGCACGCTACACTTTGTTAAACCGGTACCTTTACTTTTGCATGTCCCTTTCATCCAATGAACTTGGCCCACGCTCATGTCGAGCCGGGTTAACTTACAGGGGGGATGTGTTGATGTTTGTACAGGCATGATGGGATTTAATGCAAGACAAGCTGTTGGACCAGAGCTGCGTAGCAAAAACATTCAAGCCTGAGAAATTTCCGCCTCCTGGGGCCTGAGCGCTAACAATCTGTAAATCTGTTTTATAGCCAAGCTGAGCGCTGGACTGCAATAACCTGTCACCCTTGAGACGGCGTGGACAATGCGTCAAGCTAAAAAGAGTTGCAAAAGCACCCGCGCGCCTCCTCGAAGCCTCTGGGCCGGGCGGCAAGGTCGTCCTTCGTGTGAGTTACGAAGTGTGTGAACGGCGCGACGCGAGTCTGATGTTTGACGAGAGAATAGATATCGGCGTCTCTGCGTGTGCCTACACACCGCATGCATTATTTATGGCATCTGCGGGAGTCACTTACGTTTACAGGTGGGCTGTCGGCCCGACCAGGTGCCGTTGGGAAAACAGATCCTTTCCGCCGAGCCGTAGAGCGTGTGACCCGTGGAGCAAGTGAATCGAACTTTGGCGTGCTGCTGAAAGCTGCTCTCCTCTCGGGTGGCGTGGGCCGGAGTGCCCGGATCCCCGCAAGCGCTCCTTTTATCACCTGCGAACGGAGCGAACATGAAGATATTACCACTATTTCATCGGGATGACAACAGTTGGAATCATTATTGCCCGAGAGCAATAAAGAGATAGTCCGTGATCTATTAAAGATATTATAAATCCGAACGCTACTCCGCCTCTACCGGAGCGGTTCTGGAGCGCCGTTTGGCCACAAAGGAGAATTTCACGGCACTGAACTGCCACAGCTTGGATAAAGAGCGGTTAGAGGTCTCAGAGGAACACTTGCCCACCTCTCCGAGCTGTCACTCTTCGTGGCCTTTCAGAAGATTTGAGGAGAGGAACTTTTCAAACGCTTTTTGTGTGTGAAACTGCTGCCTCATTGAGCTTCTAAAAACGCTTTGCTTGCCGGCCTTGAGCGAACAGGCAGGTATCTGAACGATGACACAGCCAATGGAAAATCAAATCAGTTTCAGGAGGATTTGTTGAAATAATAGAAATGGAAATTCTATCGTTGTGTACTCAACACCATGTCGTGTCAAACCTGACTTTTTATTTCTTTAATGGATTATGAAAGAGATATCAGGCAGAACGTTACACCGTCTTTTTCCAATACAATGAAAATTAAATCCACAAATAACATAACTTCTGGTCCCTATATTTCTAAAATCAAGTCATAAATGACATGACAATGAGGAAATAATGGTTGGATTTTCATTATTGTGTAAACTATTCATTTACAAAAAGGTTTAAAGTTGCTTATTTCAATCCATGGTTGGGTACAATATGGACATTGGGTTTAAATTCATCTAAACGGGGTTATTCTGGTTTGCTTATAGCTTTTAAAGAACCAAAACTTTTAAAACATTGTATTATAATAAAATATATAAGTAAATAAAATACTAAATACAGTTTATAGCAATATAAAATAAACAAATAAATAAAATGACACTCCCATAACAAAATAAAAAAAATCACATAACAAAATTGCTAAAAATTAAACTAATATGACATAACAAAACAAAAAATATAAAAAAGCAAACACAAGTTATTAATAAAAGCAATAAAAACAAAACTATAAATGCTTCGGTTTCAGCCCAAAATGCTAGATTGTTCTGATCCATGGTTGGGTCAAATACAGACATGTTCGAGGTAAATTTAAACCAACAGTTGAGGTGTGTTTCTATGAGCTAAAACAAGCCAGCAGTTTTTCTTGTTCAGTTAAAACGCACAAGTATAAACCTGTGAAAACTGTATTTTTGAAGTGCAATAACCCGGCCATATTCTCAAGAGAAACAATTAAGGACGAAATTACATTTATTAGCGGTGTGAAATGCCGCGAATAGAAATCTGCAGGGGTGTGAAAAATGCGACGCTTTTTCAAATGACAGCGTTATACCCAACAAGCAATCAATTATCATCTAACAGTCGCAGGATTACCACAAATAATGATGGTGAAATATTCATCAAACAGAGCTGGACGCAGACAGTTCCTCTGAGGATCCAGTCCTGTTAAAATCACCTGATGACCCGAAAATCAAACCCCGTTTAATTATATGTACAAGCACCCGGAGGCCGATCAACAAAGCCCGACTCAGCAAATGCCGCGTGAACCCGGGGGACGACTAACCAGTGATTAAAACCAGCAACACGCTCGCATCTTCAGTGCACCGTCACGCTCCGTGCTCGTAAATAAACGAAAAAAAAGACTTTCGGCTCAGTTCGCTAGAAATCTGGGACATTCCTTTCTCTACGCAGTGCTATGGAAAGCGAGGGAAGGATCGTGTCCGTCTGACATCATTCCAGAGGAAAGAGATGCACGCAGAGCGAGAGAAAAACACCGTTTCCTCAGTCTCACCTCACCTGTCTCCCTCAAATAAAATGGTGTCAGACGGGACAAAAGACCTGCTGCTTCTGCTCATTAACCACTTCGGTTCGATGTCCTGCCTTTGTTCTCCACGTTCCAAACAGACAGCGTGGAAACGATTTTTTTTAACCTCGAACGGCCTTAAAAACAGCATCATGTTTCCCATCAGCTGAAACCGAACAGTGTTTTGCTCCCAATGGACTCGGGCGTACATGCGCTGAACTATTATATAAGCTTCATTAGATACTTCTACAAAGGTGAAGGTGTTGAATGCTATGAAAGCGTTACAGTTCTCAGTAATTGGCACTATGGAGAGGTGTGAATTTGAGTTAAAGTTCGCCCACCAGGAGCTTAGCGCCGTATAATAAGGCTGCGAAGTTCGTTACATAAAGTCTGAATCACCTGGCAGCGGCGAGAGCTATTGATTTTGTTTTCCATGCACAATTTGTCACGTCGGGCTGGTAGTATCGGCTTCGTGTCTGCAGCGAAATTCATTTCGCCAAATAACGTGAAGCAGTGGCTAAAAAGCATGAAACTCCCACAGAGCCGAGCCCTTCAGGGGACGCGCTTTCAATCTTTAACAAAAACAAGCGGTGAAATCTGCGGGCTCCTACGACCACAGTAACAGATGCCTACTTTGTTCCTCACACCTCCTGAAAATCCCAGCAAATTCACAAGTTAAAATACTGTATCCTGAGGAATGTCCCAGAATTCCAGAACACAGTCCCCACATCAAACCCTCTGAGAAAGACTGAGCACGCTCACACGGAATACAGAAGCAGCACTAGAAAGACACGGATGGAGAACTCAGAGGGACATTATTGCTCAGAGGTTACTCTTTCAAAGCTCCAGAGACGTAATGAAACACTCTGTTAAATTTCATTTCGTCTCTGATGTTTCTCCTAAAAGTTCTGGGTAATGGTCACTGACATTAAAAGGAATGGGAATACTCATGCATCTCCAGGTATCAAAGATCTTCTTGCACACTACTGCCTGAAACATTTACGCTGTTGTTGCATGATGCACAGTACACATTTTATATACTGTGTAGTATTAAATATTCGGCTAGCACTCAGCATTCCAAACACAAAGACAGACAAAAGCAATTAGGCAGAGACAGCAAGACACAGAGAGAGAGAGAGCAAGATAAAACAGGAAGATACAGAGACCAAGAGAAAGAAAAAAGGAACGAAAAAGATCTTTAAGATCTATACAGAGGGAGATAGAGCTATAGAAATCTAGAATATAAAGAGAGAGAGAGAGAAACCGTAAGAGAGCTATGGAGATAAAGGAGAGGGGCCTTCAGATATAGCTATAGAAAAAGTCCTTTAAGTATAGAGAGACCTACAGATCAGACTTATAGACAGCTATAGAGAACTATAGATTGTTACGTATATAGACAGAGATATAGATAGACTTTTTGACAGTATAGATAATTATAGATAGAGAGACCTATAGAAACAGCTATAGAGATAACTATAGAAAGACGTAAAAATATAATTATATAGATAAGTTATATAGATAGAACTATAGAGAGAGACCTATAGACAGAGCTATAGATATACTGTATATAGACAGAGATATAGATAGACTTTTTGACAGTATAGATAATTATAGATAGAGAGACCTATAGAAACAGCTATAGAGATAACTATAGAAAGACGTAAAAATATAATTATATAGATAAGTTAGATAGATAGAACTAAAGAGAGAGACCTATAGACAGAACTATAGACAGTTATATAGATAGAACTATAGAGAGAGCCCTATAGACAGAGCTATAGATATACTGTATATAAACAGAGATATAGATAGACTTTTTGCCAGTATAGATAATTATAGATAGAGAGACCTATAGAAACAGCTATAGAGAAAACTATAGAAAGACGTAAAAATATAATTATATAGATAAATTAGATAGATAGACCTATACACAGAGCTATAGAGAGCCCTGTAAACAGATGTATAGATATACTGTATATAGAGACACATGGACAGAGCTCGAGCTAAAGAGAAATGCCTATAGAGAGAGATAAAAGCGAGTGAGCTACAGAGAGAGAGAAGAGAATAAAGGAGGACTATCAGAGACAGAGAGAGAGTAGTCCGAGATCATGAATGCAGAGCTGCACACAAATGCACAGACCGTTTCTTACTGATGCCATTCAAACACTTTCTATTTTGGTTTTATTTCACACAAATTCACACACACTTTGTGGGTCTTTGGTCTTAAGGTTGGACTAGTTATGCATATTACCTGTATTTAACTGTACTGGACATGACTTTACTGATTATATTAAAGAAACGTTTATGATGTTCCAAATGATGAAATAATTCCCATTTTTCACAAACTTTTCATTCAAAGTAATAAAAAAAACCTATGCACGATGTGACTGAATTTAAAAGACAAAGGAAAATAATGTCTCCGCATGTACGCTGACTGTTTTACACACACACACACACACACACACACACACACACACACACACACACAGAAGTCACTATTCATCTGAACTTAATGAAGTTAATGTTAGACTGACACATAATGACAAGAAAATAAGATGAACTTCACTTGTCAAATGTACAAATTCTCTTTCAAACATCACACTGGGCCTTATTAGCAAATGTAGACACAAAGACCTTAAAGCAACAGTTCTGAATGTACAGTAAGGCATTATTTTACAGAAGACCATGATTGTATCACAAGAGTTCTTCATCACGAGGCACAGAGGGCTTAAAACTTCTTTAAAGGGATAGTTCACCCCCCAAAAAAATTCTGTCATCATTTATTAATCCTCATGTCCTTCCAAATCTGCATGACTTTCTTTCCTCTGACGAACACAAAAGAAGATATTTTGAAGAACGTTGGCAACCAAACAACAATGAACCCCATTGACTGTATAAACACAAAACCACTGAGACATTTCTCCAAATATCTTCTTTTGCGTTCCACAGAATCAGATCTCACTAGAGTCATACACAGGTTTTGGCGTGACGTGAGGATGACTAAAAGATTTTTATTTTATTTATTTTATGTCAAATGTCTTGTCTTATGCTTTAAGCATCATCGTGGTGGCAGGTGTGCGAGGGACCTTAGGGATTTTGGAGGTTGGTCTTACCTGAACAGTGGGGCTGAGAGCCACTCCATTGGCCGTTCAGCTGACAGCTGCGGGTGGAATCACCAATCAAAATTCTGTCATCTGAGCACCTGTAGTGGACGGTGGAACCGAAGGTGAATTTGTCTCCGATCACTACCGCACTGGGAGGGGATCCGGGGTGGCCGCAGTCAACCTCTGCAGAACAAAAACATTACACAACAACCATTTCATACTGAAGATGTTTATCTTGTCAACAAGTTTTGTGTTAACTTGCAAAGGGGATCTGAGATCAACTAGTCTTTTTCCTAATTCCTTTTCTTATTGGTCTGTTCAAATATAACCTGATGATGTGAGAGACACAAGGAGAGTTTGTGAATGATAGCGTGGAAATGTTCAGGGCCTGTACAAGCACAGATTCTGTGTGGGTCTGAAGATGCCACACAACACAAGTGCAGCGTGGGTGAATATCAGCCGAGTCGTGCTTCCTCATACAATGAAACGTGTACAAAATAACAGAGAATATACAGCATACATTCATCTGCTTTAAAGCACCACTTCACTTCAGCACACAAATTCACTGTCTTCTGCAACAAGACAATTATTGATGGACATATGTCATGCTCCAAACAACGTTCACCTTGTAAGATATATTATTAAATTACTTTCTTTCTCCAAACATATATATAAAATCAAAACTAAGGAAAAACAAACAGAACTATTGGAATTTACACACAAAAACTGAAAACAAATAAAACTAGTTTAATAGTCAAGAAATTAAAAACATTTTTTTAACTTTTATAATAAAGTAATAAATATGCTGACATAATTACATTTTTGGTTATTTTAAATGCTCTTAAATTTTTTTAGCAGTCATGCATTTAAAAAACATGAAAATAGTATTTTTCTTAAAAGAAAGAAATGTTGGCATAATTATTTTTTATTTGAAATACTTTTTCATAACTACAGTAATTATGTTCAGACTTGAAACTTGACAACTGAAAACAAATCTATTTTAGCAGTCAGTAACGCATTTCAAAACGTCAATTTTTATTTTATTTTATAAGAAAATAAATTAATAGGTTGGCATTATTATATGTTTTGTTTATTTGTAAATTTGCATCGGATAAAAGTGTCTCCTAAATAAATAAATAAATGTCATGAAAATGTCTACAGATTAAACTTTCAATGAAATGACCCTAAACTTTGAAACGGTAGTGTGTTTGTATGTACTGTGTATATTTATACTTTAATACAGTAAAATGTATAGTAAACATTAAAAGTAATATTAATATATATTATAAAGGCAACATTATAAAGTAAAACATTGCATGTAGACATTATGCAGTAATATTGACCTTTTTAACTAAAACATGGAACGTATTTTAATGGCAAATTAAAAAATGCTCCATGTTTTAGTTAAAAAGCACTGGAACAAATTGAATTTGCTCATTAAAAGTGAAGCTTTTTCTCTGCTGTAAAAACAGCAGTGCAGTAGTTGTGATACACCTCTGTCTTGACTCCAAAACTTAACAACCAAATAAAAAAACACAATCGTCACGATTAAACAACACTGCTTAATTCCACAACAAACTTCATGTAAACCGATCTGCTATTTCAGATACTAAACAACCTGCAGTATAATTACACAGTTCTTCTTAAAAACAAACTACTCGATTATGAAAACGTCTTGCACACATCTTCAAACCTCAAACCTGAACACGAATTCATCTTAAGATGTACGACATCACCTCTCATGTGCNCTGTCGCAGTTTATTTGACAAAAACAACCCACTAGATTTACTAGTGTACTATACTTATCCAAAACACACTATATATATATAGTTCTCGTAATGCAATACAACAATTTTTATGAATTGATGACAAAAAACAATATATTTTTAGGGTGCACATTTAATGTGTATCGATCGGATCAGCCAAAACAACACCGGCTCAAACAAAGTCAATATTTTCGCAACGCTCATTATTTTTGCAATTGCGTTTGATGGCGCTAATGGTTGAGAAATGACACACTTCACCTCCAGCGTCCAGTGAGTTTATCTGGACACTCCATCAACAACGCACGTCGCTTCACAGCCTTGAGTAATGCCATACCAGTGGCCTATTGATATTCACTGTAGCCCCGCCGCACTCCCCCGCTCATTATTCGCAGACTATGCCAAAATCAATCTCGCATTATATGTCAGCCCGAGATTGATTCTTCCTGTCAGATCATTCTCTTATTACTTAGACAGCGGCGCTAATAAATCTCTTTATATTAATGAGATTGCTGGAGAGGTGAGCCGGGTCCATCTCAACAAAAACACTGTTAGAAGATGCTCGGCTAATTACAAACTGGGCGTCTTGTTGGTATGGAAAATCGGTCCTGCTGGATTGGCATCACTAACAACACTAAACAGATGAGAGAAGACTTCAACAATGCCAAATGTTGCTTGGATTTGTTCGAGTTTTGCCGCGATGCGGAACAACAGCTTGAGGATCTCAAGGTTTCGAGTACGTACAGGTGCAGTTGGGCTCGGCGCCAGACCAGGTACCGTTTGCCAGGCACTGTCGGGTGGGTGAACCGGAGAGCCGATATCCGTCCACGCACGAGTAGATGATGGAGTGAGAGAACATGGTGCCATCCACACGCAAAATGCGCCCATTAGCCGGGGTCCCTGGGTTCCCACATTGAACAGCTATTGGATGAGAGAGAACTGCATTAGTTGCCAACACAAACACATGTGTAGGGCTGAAACGATTCCTCGAGTAACTCGAGTTATTCGAATACAAAAAATCATCGAGGCAATTTTTGTTGCCTCGAAGCCTCGTTTAATCCATTTAACTACAGTACACACGGAGCACTGCGTTTCCCCACGACCGTTATTACTGACGCACAGCCCGCTAAACTCTTTCATGTTACGGGTCTCAAGTCTCCGCATTCACCTGAGACACACGCATTTTAGTCTGTTCACACGCTCACACGTATTCTCATGCTGATAAATAATGAAGCTTATTGAAATGGTGAACTGCTATTTTACTTGTTTTAGTCTATTTTGCGAGTGAAACTTGTTTTCCGCTGCATTGAGTCCATAAACTAGATGCGACTGTGGACTCCGAATCCTGTTATTTACACATTCATCTGTCTGTTCTGCGTGTCTGCGTGAATGAACTGCACAGTTTAACGTGCTACACGGTGATGCTCATGAATTTGTCTGCCTCTGCGCTTTATGAGGACATGAACTTCACTCCAGAGTTGCTCTGAGAGTTTATTTCAGAAATTTTCTGAGTGAAACTAATGCACTAAAAAATAAGCGTCTTCCGACGACCTGCCAAAATAAAAGTCGGTAACTCGGTATTTTTATGTGGACAAATATATTACTATTTAATATAAAAAAAGAAACTAAAACTAATTTAGATAAACTAAATGCATCATGCATAAGCTGAAGTTATTGTTTACTTTGAAATTATTCTTTCTTTTTTTATTAATGTTTCTATGTTATACATTTGTATTAGGCCTATATTGCATTTTGAATGTAATATGGCAATGGAATGTACTAAATGGGTTTAGTTTTCACAGATGTTAATGGATGCAATTTCAGCAATAAATAGTTAATTTTTCTAAAAAGGAAAAAATTATGTTCAAGAGACCTTGTCTTATTTTCTCTTGTATATTTAGTATTGCTCTTTAATAAAGAAAAAGTACTTATTATCCGAATACCCGATTAATCGATGGAAAATCAGTAGAATACTCGATTACTAAAATAATCGATAGCTGCAGCCCTACAATTGTAAGTTATTTAGTTGTATGAACTTTATGAATTTACATTACAAGAATTTTCTATGATAATGAAACCACATGGTTTCCTATAAGTTGGAAAATGCTGGTAAGACGTTTTATATGTACAATACACAAACAAACATATGCGATACATGGCACACGTACTGTATACACATACATATTGTACACGCACACACGTTACAATAAAGAAACGGTTTTGAGTGTAGAACATAATGTACTACACTGCAAAAAATGACTTTCTTACTTAGTCTTTTCTTTCTTGTTTTCCAGTGAAAAATGTCTACAAATTCTTGAATCAAGAGCATTTTCTTGATGAGCAAAATGACCTAAGAAAATAAGTCTTGTTTTTAGTAAAAAAATATGAATTTCAGTGAATTTGTGCTTAAAACAAGCAAAAAAATCTGCCAATGGGGTAAGAAAAATAATCTTGAATTGAGTGACTAGAGAAAAAGGTCAACCTTAAAAGTTAACCCGGCTCGACCTGAGCGTGGGCCAAGTTCATTGGATGAAAGGGACATGCAAAAGTAAAGGTACCGGTTTAACAAAGTGTAGCGTGCAGACAAAAACACACTGCAGCAAACTTGCGTTGAGTTTCTCCTGTTCAGAATTAAACAACATCCAGGGCTGTTCAGATTCAATCCATAGCACAGAAGCATTACACAAACACATCACTTTGCCAGTCTGATACAGCATATGCAAGATTTTTTATTTCAAGGATACAGTGTGTGTGCGTGCGTGCGTGCGTGTGTGTGCGTGCGTGCGTGCGTGTGTGTGTGCGTGTGTGCGTGCGTGTGTGTGTGTGTGTGTGTGTGTGTGTGTGTGTGTGTGTGTGTATATACAGTGTGTGCGCGTGTGTATACATTATGTAGGAGTGTATGATATACGTCTATGTTTGTGTATATACAGCATATGTGTGTGTTTGGATGCATAAACAGTATATATTTGTGTATGTGTATATGCAGTGTGTGTGTGCGTGTACAATATGTATGTGTATACAGTACGTGTGTCCATGTATACAGTATGTTTGTTTGTGTATATGTACAATATAAATCAGTCTATACCCCATGCATTTTCCTAGACATTATAGGAAACACATTGTGGTTTCATTATCATTAGCACAAGTCTTGTAATGTCAAATTCAATGTAGTTCTATACATTACACACTAAATAACCCTACACATGTGTTTGTGTTGGCAGACTACTAATGCAGTTCTCTCTCATCCAATAGCTGTTCAATGTGGGAACCCAGGGACCCCGGCTAATGGGCGCATTTTGCGTGTGGATGGCACCATGTTCTCTCACTCCATCATCTACTCGTGCGTGGACGGATATCGGCTCTCCGGTTCACCCACCCGACAGTGCCTGGCAAACGGTACCTGGTCTGGCGCCGAGCCCAACTGCACCTGTACGTACTCGAAACCTTGAGATCCTCAAGCTGTTGTTCCGCATCGCGGCAAAACTCGAACAAATCCAAGCAACATTTGGCATTGTTGAAGTCTTCTCTCATCTGTTTAGTGTTGTTAGTGTTGCCAATCCAGCAGGACCGATTTTCCATACCAACAAGACGCCCAGTTTGTAATTAGCCGAGCATCTTCTAACAGTGTTTTTGTTGAGATGGACCCGGCTCACCTCTCCAGCAATCTCATTAATATAAAGAGATTTATTAGCGCCGCTGTCTAAGTAATAAGAGAATGATCTGACAGGAAGAATCAATCTCGGGCTGACATATAATGCGAGATTGATTTTGGCATAGTCTGCGAATAATGAGCGGGGGAGTGCGGCGGGGCTACAGTGAATATCAATAGGCCACTGGTATGGCATTACTCAAGGCTGTGAAGCGACGTGCGTTGTTGATGGAGTGTCCAGATAAACTCACTGGACGCTGGAGGTGAAGTGTGTCATTTCTCAACCATTAGCGCCATCAAACGCAATTGCAAAAATAATGAGCGTTGCGAAAATATTGACTTTGTTTGAGCCGGTGTTGTTTTGGCTGATCCGATCGATACACATTAAATGTGCACCCTAAAAATATATTGTTTTTTGTCATCAATTCATATAAATTGTTGTATTGCATTACGAGAACTATATATATATAGTGTGTTTTGGATAAGTATAGTACACTAGTAAATCTAGTGGGTTGTTTTTGTCAAATAAACTGCGACAGGGTGAACAGGTCTTGTATACTTCCCAAGTGAGTGAATAATTGTACACAAAATATTGATTTGAAATACTTTATTAGCTCATTTTTAACAAATAAAAAGATGCAACTTTAAACCAAGGGACAAAATTGAAACAAGACAAACCAGATTTGGTGTAATCATTTGCGAATATAATCTTATGCTATTAAAAATATATATATTTGTATTTAGATTATTTGTATTCAACTGCCCTCCTTAAGATTAGTCGCAGTACCCGGATGACCTTTTGTTATTGAGCGATTGTTATTGGGGAATGGCGTAGTTTACCTCTGAATGTCGCGACTGACCAATCAGAATTGAGTATTTCAGAGAGCCTCGTGAAAAGATGTGACGTTAATGTCACAGTGTTAAAGAGATGCTGTGAGTATAGTGAGTTCACATCAGAAATGACAGTCATATTTCACCGGTCCCTGCGTCATTAGTTTTCTATTAGACGCATGAATTGAAATCTCCATGGCATTTCACTTAAAGTATGTTTTTAATTTAAAGAGAGAAATTTTATATAAACTCTCTATAAATCTCTCTTTTCCCCAGAGTAAATAAGAAGAGTAGTTTTTTTGCGGGTTGTCGCTAGGGCTTTGCTGTCTGGTTGCTAAGGTGTTCTGAGCGGTTTTTAGAGCATCGCTATGCAGTTGTGTTTTAGTGGTTTCTAGATAGTGATTTACTGATCCACTGAGCTCTTTCCCCATCATTGACAAGATTTTCCATCATTTATGACCGTCTTTCTGTGTTTTCACTGTTATGCGACAGAGGGTGCTTTTTCGTATTTTCTGAATTAAAAGTGCTGGGTTGTTCAGACCAGCATTGGGTCAAAAACGAATTGTTCGTAATTTCACGTATACTGGGTTATTTTATCCTAAAATTCTGGGTTGTTGGTGGGTCAAATGTAAAAAAAAATGTTTTTGGTTCATTTAACTCAGCGGGTGACCCAGTGCTGGGTTGAAATTGCCCAGCATTTTTTATATTGTACAGAATCTAGGGATCCAAAAACAAGCAACTGTGTTTTGATCCTCGTTCTAAATCTGATCTGGATAAAGTCTTCGACGAAAACAATAATCTCGGCTTTTTTGTTCGAAAGTCATGCTAAAAGCTTTTTTTCATGAAGTGTTGTGAAATGTTATTATGTTGGCTTGAGAAAGCCAACATTCTGATGTAGCACTTAAACTTATTATTAGTGATGCTTTGAAAAAGCTCACTATTACTATTGTGCATGCTTATTATTATTTTTCTTATTCCATACTTTTTTCGGCTCGCTACTTGTCCCGCAGCTTTTGTCGTAGACCCATGAATGAGGGTGATGCATCAAAAATGCAGGTTCTGAATGACTTTTTCAATACTGGTGGGGAAAGATTTCACACGTTTGTTGTCTTTTGTTGGTGTCTGTTGGATCAATGTGAATGAGCTTTTAAAAGAGTCCTTCTCTGATCTTTTAGTACATAAATGTGACTCTGGTCTTTCTAACAAATATGTTTCATTTACCTGTAATATTATTATTTTAATTATTTTTTATTATTATTATTTAGAGTTGGTGTTGATCTGTGCTCATACAGTATAAATAGTAGTAAAAAAGATGTAAAAAGATAAATAGTAGTAAAAAAGTTCAAAGTTTTGCTTTAGCAAAAACTATTAATGATATAATTGATATTAAAAAAATTATTGTTTATTTGCTTGTCTGAGTGGAGTTAGAAAATACTGCATGAATGAATGAAACTTCACAACAGTCTAAATGTTGTCGTATAAAATGTTTAAAATGGCTTTGTCATCTCACCTCAAGGCTTGACCATTAGACCATCAAACAGCAGCCTGAATTTTAATTGAAGCATCCAGAATAAGGGTTTATTTAGTTATAGTTCCCTTGGAGACAGTCTTGAGACTATAAACATTTTAATGATGTTCTGCATTTTAGACTCTTTATGTACACCCACAGTCTCTTCACTTGCATAATGGCATCTCCGTTCCAGAGTTTCGAGACGTGAACTTTCACATTTTCGAACTTTTCGCACAATCTTGAGAACCTCTCTGTCCTCTGATAGTGATCAGCTGTGGAGATCCAGGTGTTCCAGCCAGTGGGCTCAGGAACGGAGACGGCTTCACCATCGGCCAGAACGTGACGTATTCCTGTCAGCCTGGTTATGTGATGGAAAACGGGAGCGTCGCTACTCGCACCTGCCTCCACAACGGCACCTGGAGCGGCGCGTTACCCGCCTGCCGAGGTACAAGGTTAAAAGCTTCTCTTCCACAAAACTGTGACAGATTTGGATTGTTTGTCTAGGCGGCGAATGCCACAAGCAAACGGATGTCAGAATATAGTTGCCAAGACATCTTGAATGGGGGCCGATGTTTTTCAAGGAAAGCATCAAAGTAAAAGTGTTTTCACTTTTATGCAATCTTCTGTTTTATAACTTAAAGACTTGCAAAATTTTACTTCATTTTTTTAATTGGCAACATTTTAGTTTCTAAGAAAACTGTCCTATCCCAATTAGAAAAAGACAATATATATTTTTATATTTTTTATACATCCCAATTTTCATTGTATTGTAGATGTATTGTGGTCATTCTAGTCCAGTGTCAAAAATCAAAACCTCAGGAGTGACATAGTCATCCAACAGCAATGTGAAAGACCGACAGCATGACAAGACACATGAAAACTGTGATTTTTTTTAACTTTTCCTTAAAACATATATAAATATTACTGTTGTATTGGTAAAAAGTAAATATGAACTTGTTTTCTTTGCAGTATTTGAAGTCTGAAAAAATACAGAGCATCTTTTTCTGTCAGGATATGCACAGACAGAGAGGCCAAACGCAGACAGCCGAAGTAAAAAACAAAATACTTATAATAAACAATAAACCCATGAGGGGGCAAAACAGCAAGACATAATAATACAAACAGAACACTTACCACGAGGGGGAATAACAAAGGAAGTCCAGATGACAAATAATATCCACAAAACACAACTAGGCAAAACAGGAACAAGGTATATCTAACAGGGAATACTCCACACGGACAGAGAACACGAGGGCCTTAAATGGGGAAAACTAAGGAGGGATAATTACAAAGGGCAGGTGAGGGGAATGAAACACTAAGGGGAGATTACGGGAAACAATAGAAACAATATTTTTATTTGAAATTCCTAACATATATTTCATTTGTATTTCATTGTTAATTTTGATACATAGTATCAGTTGTATTAAAAAGCTGTTTTATTCATCCGCTGTCATCTTTTCTTTGCCTGCCCACATGCTCGCATCTACTTACAAATCACTGAGAGGAAAATCTACTTCCTCCGGCGTTCCCATTACTGCCTAATGTCTGTTGACAGTTCTTGCTCGATATTTTAGAGGTAGACCTCATCATCGTCATTCCAGCGTTAGCCATTCAAGGAAATGAACATGAATATCCAAAATCCGTCTCATTAAGACCCTTTTTCCACACTCAAAAACCTTTTTGTTTGCACAAGAAATCTGCATTGCGAGTTTAAAAATGGTGCCCATTAGACGACTCCGACAAACAAAAGAGCGAAATTGCTCCGTGAAATCCTTCTGAGAATCATCAATGCGCCGTCCTAATAGACCCTAATGCAGAGTCATTAGAAAGCCATTTCTATAGCGACGGACGGATGGAGGCATGAGTGATAAGTGCCGTCCGTGAGAGCGAGTCTGACCCCGGGGCAAACTTTCTGTCAGCGGCTTAACCAGTCAACGGTGAAGTGTGTTGCCTGAGGGCTCATCTCTCTCTCGCTTTATCTCTCTGTTTCTCCTCCATCGCTTCCCTCTCGCCGACCGCAGCCAGCGTAGCTGAAGGCTGTCAGTGTCCAGCGAGCTGTTGGAGGTTAGAACTCGAGACGGCGATTCCTTAACGCATCTGGATATACAAAGGCTTGTTTGAAGTGTCTGGGGTTTTTTAAGAAAAAATAAGGAAAATAGGCTATTGAAATGTTTTTTTGAGTTGTCTCTGAGGTCTGAGCTCTTTTTTAGCTCAAGAGATTTGATGGAGTTCTCAGTCGTGTTTCGTTTAAAAATCAACGTAGTCTCAGATGTTTCTCTTAAAATTACGTGGTGTAGATGTAAAATAATCTGGATTTGGGTATATTTGAAGAGTTTGATTCCAAAATGAGACAACTCCATTTTTAAGAGTTTTCAAAAATCATGTTTTTAATTATGTTATCGTGTTTTTGTTGTGTTTTATTGCGTTAGTTAGCTGTATTTTTTTTAGTTATTATGGCTTAAATCAAAACCAACCAGCTGCAGTTTAATTGGAATGCACAGTAAAAAAACATGATTTTTGAAAAGTTTGAATCTCATTTTGGAACCAAACTCTTCATTTGATGAGAAATGTTTGAGTTCATATTGAGATCTTCAATAATATTGACTTTTGATTGCAGACTTGAGCTCCGTTTGAGACGCTGTTGACATCTCTTCTCAAACCCTAATGACATTTGTGAGAATTCTGACTCTTTTTCTCAGGAGAAATATACGCAGATGAGACTTAAAGGGGAATTTCACCCAAAAATCAACTTTGTGTGATGTTTTACTCGCCCACATGACGTAAAACATGTTTAGAGAACTTCCGGCGTCTTGGGAGCGCAAATAGAGATATTTAGGTGACATCCGAGAGCTTTCCAGGCCTCCTCATTGAAACCATGATGTCAGTTTTTGCCAAGGTCCAGAAAAGTACTAAAGACGTCGTTAAATTGGTCCATCCGCTCATAGTGGCTCGGTTGAACTTTTTTGAAGTGACGAGAATGCTTTACGTGCGAAAAACAAACCAAAAATACCGACTTTACCGAATACCGAATTCTCCTCTTTCTTGTCAGTGTATGGCGCGCGTTCACGAGAGCATCTTCTGCATGTAAACACAGAGTTGCGCTTCTGCGTTGTGCGTCAGAACGCCGGCATCCAATAGGGGCAAGCCCCATGCGGCGTTCGTCGCACAAACCTGTCTACTTTTGAAGTGCTCTCGTAAAAGAAGACGAAGAAGAAGAAGTGTTTTCTTCTTTCACATTATTTATGCAGCTTTATACCTCGATTGTGTTCCAAATGGGCTCATTTCTTGTCTTTTGATTTCTGCATTCTTTTTCATTCATTTTTAATATTTACGTTATGAAAGAACAACTCAAAGCTATTACATTGCGCTCCAAGCATTTCCAAACATCGTGTCTACACGCTTGTTAATGGACAGTTGACTCTGTCTTAATGAACAGCAGCTATTTCTTTCTGAAACGTGCACCGCTGCTTAATTTGTTGACCTGTGAACAGTTTCCACACCAAAACAGTTGATATTCTGTCAGAAGTGAAAACAATAGCTTTAAGCTGTTACCGGGGGTAAAGGGTAAGGTTAGTTGGAAAGGATGTGAAAGTCTTGTCAAAACATCGTAAGAAAGGAAAAAAGCGCCATTTCGGAGAGAACAGTTTATACTTGGCAGGACTGCTGTTCACCTCGGGGTCAGCCGTGCAGATGAGCGCTGGTGACGCAGTGCATCTGTCACCCGTGCGGAGACACGGACGGCCTTAGGGACTCGCTTTGAGAGACGGGCCTTACGTGCTATACATGCTGAGAGTATACGTACACCTGCGCTCTCACACACACACAAACTGCCTGTTGAGACCACACCTGCAAGAGTCTAAAGATCTGTAAAGCTTCAGTGTGACATCTCTAGGGGATTTGAGGGAGCAAAGGGAATTTGGGCTTCATCCATTGTTTGGCCAAACAGGCATTTCTGCTGTAAACCAAAAATGCCATCAGTTGAACTTTACAATTGTATTATTTTACATTCATACTTTTTGCTTGTGATTAATTTATACATACATCTGGTTGAAATGTTTTAGTTAAAAAAATGTGCTTAATTGTCATAGAGTTAATAAAAGTTTGAATATAGTTTTTCTTAGTTTTATTAATATATTAAATTGGCTTTAATTTTGAGTTTTTATGTTAATTTTAGTAAATTTTTTGCAATTTTGTTATATGCTTTTTTCATTTTTTTTGTTGCTATTTAAAGGTGCAGTTTGTAACAATTTTGCAGTAAAATATACAAAAACCACTAAGCTTGTGTTATATATTTAGCTGAGTACTTACAATATCTCAAATGTTTCCAACTACTTCATTGTTGAAAACTAAAATCATTGTTGTTTTGATCGTTACAAACTGCACCTTTAAAATTAATTTATTTTTATTTATTTGTGTTTATTATTATAATTTAAGTGCCTTAAACCTATTTCAGTTTATTTCTGAGGCAACATTTGAACTTTTCTTTTTTTAGTTTTTCCAATAATTTTTAGGAGAATGTTTTATTTGATTTCAATAAACAGAAACATTTTCAAAGTTTTAATTTTAGTAAACTAAAATAACCCTGAATTGTCACTTGACTACTTCAGTTTGTGAACAACAGAGGTTCGAAGGACCGAATGAACCAGATCATAAACGGCGAGATGATTTGATCTTGGATGTTTCGTTTGATCTTTGATGTAGTAAGCTATGTATGAAGAACAAGCCCCAGGTCTAACCTTTCTTGTTTGTGTATTCTGAATCTTGACAACAGATTTTTAAGGGTACCCTGACTGTGAAGACTTCAAACATTGTAATTGCATTAAAATGGCAAAATTTCTAATAGCGAAGGATTAACAGTTATCAGTAAAAACTTAAACTACTACTTGAAAAAACGCATGTAATACACATGTTAACCTGAGGAGGCCGCCATTACTAGGTCAGTCAGTGATGAATTTTGGTTTTGCCACTTTTACAACAAAATGAAATACAACATTCTATAGATAAAGAAACCACTACTAAGTTCTCTTGTAGATATAATTTGCTGTAAAAAATACATTTGAAATAATATTTCAAAGATGCTTTTTAGTGTATTTTCATAAACACTTAGTCAATTCAAGCTCTAAACAGCCTGACAGTTTTGTGCTGTAAATATAATAAACCTACGTAAGACACTTACGTTTTCTTAAAACCTATAGACCGTTTCAGCGGCAACAACATAAACATGCGTTATATGGCCCAATCTTAACTTCCGGTAGACCTCCGCAAAGAATCAATAACTGTTGAGTAGTTTGAATTTAATTAATATACATTCAAATATTAATATTAATTAATATTCATTTAAATGAAATATAAAATAAATTGTTATACTATAACCAAACACAGACCGAAAGTTAACTTCATGCCAGGTGCGTGCGTCCGATGAAACCGTCTATGAAGAATGCGACAGTGATGGATGTCTTAAATGATTGATTTTTTATTATCAGATGACAGTTTAATGCATAAGCTTACCTTTTTGACAGGATTGTCTTTATTTTCATGTACAATTCGATTGTTATCTCCTTTAATATCCTCAACGTTCATGTTTTCCTTTACGTTTAAATTGAAAATGCTGAACGTAATATATTTATCTCGTTTTAAGAAAATAAGTTGCACGCTAATCCTTGTCACACAAACAACTTTTTTTCTAAAAACTTTGACATTTACACAGTTTATGTTAAACATATATATATAGCCAATTCCGGGGTTGAATAGTCGAGTACCCTTTAAAGCTGAAGTTTGTCATTTTGTTATAAATAAGCTGTTGGTGTGTTGAATTCCTTTGTGCAAACACTACAGCCTTGTTGCACTACCCAAACATTATTTTGTTTGTTGGAAACTCGACCAAACAGACAAAGCAATATTGTCTCAGTGAGTGGCGTGAGTTTGGGTCTGGACTGTCTTTTTATCTGACCCTTGGAAGAACAAGAAGTGTAATTATTGTTTTTGCAGTTCTGTTTGTTGATGCTAGTGGTGCAGAAATAACCGTTTCGGTCAGATAGTCTTAGTATGAAATATTTGAAGTGTTTGTAAATATGCAATACTTTAAAGGTTCGGTGCATGAAATTTAGCGACATCTAGCGGTGAGGTTGCGAATTGCAACCAACGGCTCACTCCACCCCTCCCTTTCGAAGCACTACGGTGGCTGACACAGCGCTAAGATGTCGTCACGTTTTTGCTTCTTTGCTGAAGGAGATAACTTATTTAGGAAACGCGCTCTGTAGAGCAGTTTGTCCCTTTAGGGCTACTGTAGAAACAACATGGCGGATTCCATGTAAGGGGACCCGCGGTGTATGTAGATAGAAATAGCTCATTTTAAGGTAATAAAAACATAAAGTTTCATTATGTAAGGTCTTTAAACACCTCTGAACACATAGTTATGTATATTATATTGCATTTCTGTCATTAGATCCTCCAAAAAATGACACACTGGACCTTTAAGTATGTGTAGCAAGATTTCTCTAGACGTCTGGTTACCTGTTAACTCAAGTGCACTGGAACGGTTTACTGCATGTGTTGCTTTTATAATTGAGTTGGGTTACACTAACCTTTTGCAACACATTAAACATAAACACCTTATTTAAGAGATAACGCCTATGAATTCATAACATTGTTAGCTAGCATCTCTCATTAAACCCGAGCCTTGAGCTAAAAGGTCAGAACATTAAATTCTCCGGAGTTGCAGTCTTCACACACCTTGAACGTTCACTCATCTTTTATACATTAAACGTCGTAGAAGTGTGAAGGCTTTTAATCATCCGGGTCATTGTAAAGAGCGGGCTAAACTTTCGCTGCCATGGTTTTATCCCTCCGCCTTTGAGTTTGATTGGGCCGGACAGCTGGTCCGGGCACTGGAGTCGCGGTGCGGCTGGTATCCAGCGTCTGATATTTACTGAAGCATCAGCCCGGTAAGTCCAGAAGCTTAAAGCCCGTGCTGTGTTCAGCGGAGGATATTCTGTCCTCTCTTTACACCTAATCTCCAAAGCTACGAGATGCTCACTGGAGTTTCCAACACCTTCAGATGAGCACGCAGGTGTGCGGGTCTTATTTTTGCACTGAGGTGAAGCACAAAGGTTTTAGCAACAGTTCACCCAAAAGTTACAATTCTGTCATCCTTCCAATGTCATTACAAACCCTTTTGACCTTTTGAAATTGACGTCTTTCCTCGAATATTTTATATGCGTTTCCTTTTAATGAACACTTGTGGGTGTTTGTGATGAATTATTGGACACGTAATTGACCTTTAGTGTTAATTTATGACTCTGGCACGGTTTTGTAAACACTAACAGGATTTACATGTGTTTACAATAGAAGCTTCACGAAGGAGCGCCGTGGCTCCAGAACGTCTTTTTTATCCGTTTTATTGGAGCGCTTGCTTTCCAAAACATCTCATCGTTTATTCATACGCCGTCCAAACCCCAGCTGCTCCCCGACCATCGCTCTCCAACTGTGTCAGAATATCAGTGGACATGTTTTCCATCTGCTCCCCCCGCAACCTTTTTTTAATTTGCGATTTGCAATTTAAAACATCTTTTGATTGGCCCACAGACGTTTGCAGGCTTCTGTTGCTTTCGCCGACACGGGTTTGTTGGATATTTGTAAATAAACGTTGGCTCGTGGAAAGACTTTTCTTGAAAGTCAAATTGAGAATGATGCAAGCGTTGCTGCAGTGGGGAAGAGAGAGACGGATGGTGGCCCGGGGGGATGATGCCCACACATATTTTACTCAACACGTTGTTGAACTTGCTTCTTTCAAACCTCTTAACACTCTGAATACACGGCGAGAGGAGCGAGTGCTGTTAAAGCCTGTATTTCAGTGGCAATACATAAATAACACTCGATACGGCGGGAGTTGATGTCAGTGACGTACAGTATGGAATATGATGTTTGTGCTGTGTTAAAGTGGAATACAGTCCTTCACGGAAGAAATACTTGAAAAATGCCTTTGTTTCTTCAGCGGAGTGTCTGTGAAATATTAAAGTCTGGCCTGAGGGCAGAAGAGTTTAAAAATATTGATCAGTACTTTAATGTTAGGTACCTGCAGCTCTGCACAAGGAAGTTTGGTTTTCTGTTTCCTTCCAGAACTTATGGCCAAAAAAGCAAATAATGGGAACGGGAAAAATGAGAAAGATTTTTCATATATAAAGTATATCAATTTATCTATAGACCAAGGTTATTTTAGTTTACTAAAATTAACATTTTGAAAATGTTTCTGTTAAAACTAAATTCGATTTTATTTAATATTATCACATTTTTTCTTAATCTATAGATTTCCTCATCTTTTTATTCTTACTTTTATTGTTATCCCTAAACTATATAATTCAATCTAGTGATGCAGTATATTTATTTCACTGTAAAGCTGCTTAGCAACATTGTAAACCGTGAAAAGTGCTATACAAATCAACTAGAATGTAATTGAATTTATATCATTTATTGTTATGTATGTGACAAACAAAACTTCTAATATTGCATATTAAGTTTTTATGTCATTTATGAGGATTTTGTCTGATCAATAGTGGTGATATTTAATCACCACATTTTTTACCCACATGTACAGCGGATTGTTTCATTGGACGCAGAGCCCGGCCCAAAGTTACCATCCAGTCTGTGTTTGGTATTTTGAATTTAATTGATTAATATTCATTTATATTTTATTCTATGTATAGCGTATTAAATTAAAATACTACTCGGTAGTTATTGATTCCTTGCGGAGGTTTACTGGAAGTTACGTTTGGGCCACATAACGTTTGTTTATGTTGTAGCCGCTGAAAAAGTCTATACACACACTTACAATATTCACGTCCATGTTTACAATATATGGCATTGTGCCCATTTGCCCTTCAAAAATGACCAGATTGCCCAAACCATCCTAATTTTGTGGCCGTTTTTGTGTCATTACCAGATTTATAATTCATCATTAGTGAATTTGTTTGCTGGATGCAGACGGTGCTTGTAAATAAATGATGGTGCAGTTCATTCACAGTGATTTCATCTCTGTGTTTCTCACCCCTGCAGCGGTGACCTGTCCTGTTCCTCCCAGCGTTCCCAGCGGTGAAGTGGAGGGCGCTTTGTTCGAGTGGGGCGTCAGCGTGAGCTACCGCTGTCAAACGGGTTATGAATTGTCCTTCCCCGCCGTCCTTACCTGTGTGTCCAGTGGCTCCTGGAGCGGAGAGCTTCCTCTGTGTCTGCGTGAGTCTTTCACCTGTAGTTTTGCTTTGATGGGATTTTGAAGGGGTCACGTTATAGGGAATGTTTCGATATTTTAAAAGGGATAGTTCACCGAAAGATTACTGTCTGTTCGTTGCTAAACACAAAGAAAGATATTTGGAAGAATGTTTGTAGCCGAACAGTTCGGGGGCACCATTGACTACCATAGAGGGAAAAAAATACTACATGGTAGTCATTGGTGCCCCAGAGCTGTTTGTTTCCCACATTCTTCAAAATATCTTCTTTTGTGTTGAACAAAAACAAAGAAATTGTATTCAGGTTTGAAACAACTTGAGGGTGAGTAAATGATGACAGAATTTCAATTTTGTGGCGAACTATCCCTTTAATAAATAATATGACTTGTGAATTTTTTAATACGGCTGCCTCTTTAAAAAGTGTAACCACATGTATTTATCCCTGTTTTTTTTGCGAATAGAAATGAACATTTTTGTGGTATGAAACGAGATGACAGAAGTGCGCAGAGTGGGCTTTTTGTGTGCTTTTCAGAGCTGTAAGACCGGCATGCTTATCTGCTTTTATTTGTGAGAGCTTTTTGCACAGTTCTGTCATTCATTAATGGAAAAAAGAGACACTTTTCATCATCCATAACCAGTATTTCGGCATCATCTACAAAGAAAAACAATCTCTTTCCAAACAGTACATTGTGAGCCGGGAAAGAGCATAATTAGCATTTGATTTTTTTCTCCACTTTATGGCCTTTCTTTCCATTCAGACGGCAGATATCCGTACATTAATGTTTGCGTTAGAGGGGGAAATAATAAATTGCACGCAGCAAAAGCCTCTCTCAGCATCGCTTAATCCAAGTTTCATGAAGTTGTTCAGAATCTCAAGCAAGCACGGAATGTAAACAGCTCATTAATTTCTTCCTCATTAACTTTTCCTATGCACGTCCAGCGTTCTTCACGTGAACGTGCCCGCGGCCAGAAGGTAAACGTGACCCGAAGTCGCCCCGTTTCCCACCCGTGTGTCCAGAAGCAACTGTTATGTTGACGTTCATGCATTTGGCAGATGCTTCTATCGTGACTTTCGGCGCATTCACGGTAGATTTTGTTTAATAATAATATGTGTGTTCCCTGGGAATCGAACCCCTGACCTCGGGTTCACAAAACTCCGGTTGAGCTACGGGAACCGTAATTCATTCTGGGAGGAATCTGCCAGGACTACAAGATTAAAGCAATGGGTAACATGTGGTGTGAAGCACACAGAACATGTTTGTGTGTCCAGGTGTCACATCCGTGCCCTCAAGACCCGGTTCATTGAATTTGAAAGGGAATCGTCCTTCTTTCTCTTTTCCCATTATGTTCCTCCTTCTCTTTATTTTAACTACCCCATTACACCAAGTAGGAAGACTTCATGGATATTTTTAATCACACCAGCTCACGTACGTCTGCGGCGAGAAACCCAGTTTTGCGTTTTGTTGTGTGCTGTTTGTTGTTGCCCCACAGCTTTGTATTATTCATCAAGTAGTCTCTTTGACACGGCGTCCTACCGGGGTCTTCTCTCTCTCTCTCTCTTTCTCTCACTCCGCTTCTCATTTTCATGCACAACTTGCTTTCGCCTGGAGCCGAAGTTGTTTTTTTCCTTGGGAAGACTGGAAAATAAACAGAACGAGATCTGTACTGTACGAACATCATAGACGCTTCTCGTCGCCTTGCCACCATTGACCCGTCGCTTGTGGAATATATAATAGCGGCGTTCGCGGTTCTGTCTGCATCTTTATTCATCTCTCACAATTTATACTGCAGGAATACATCTATTCCCCGACCCTGCCAGCCATTCTCGTGTCATTGAGTCTAAGCGAAATCCATTGATTTAGAAAGTCGTAATTTTGAGGCGAAGTCGCAGTCGGGTGGAGTCTGGTCGTGCCGGATCAGAATTGTTGAGAGAAACTCTGCTTCACACGGTTTGAAAAGAATCAGATGTGGTTTTATCGTGGTCAATTGTGATGGCAGAGAAAGCTTGATCCTTTTTTATCTTATGGAGAGAAAACAAAATAAATAGCGGGTTATCTCGATGCCATCGAAGTCCTCAAATGTGGAATTTGGTACTGTGGATGCTCTGTAATATTCTGATGTCGGAAATGTACTAAGGAAACTAAATATAAATGAATATCTCTACGCAGTAAATAATGCAAAAAAACACAAATATTTCGATCTGTTGAAAATGGTCGAGGGCACAAATAAAAAATCTTCGTTTTCTTTGTCAGGATTGTATGTTGTTGGTGTGATGAGAATATTGAAGGTGAGAGTTTGTGGTTCTAGATTTTATTCCCAGAGTGAGGTTCCCATAAATAATGCGGCACATTAAATCAACTTTATTGACATTAGTAGCACATTTAAGGGATGATTCACCCAAAATAAAGGGAAATGTTAGGCATAGCTTCAAATGTGAAACTAAAACGGCCGGTAGGTGACGGGAATTTTTGCTGAATCAGTGAATCATTTAACCAATTCGTTCAAAACGACTGATTTAGTCAAGACTGAAGAAAGCGTCTGGATGAACGACTGAATCGATATCTCATCGGAGTCGTTCAAAACTCTGATTAATTTAGGAGAGAGACGCCACAGCTAGCATAGCACCGGTACACCCTGCAACCCTACTATGGACACAAAACCACTGAGACATTTCTCAAAAATATCTTCTTATGTGTTCCACAGATAATTCTCCATCCACGCTGATTCTCTGGCCTGAATTTCTCTCTATGTGGCGATGTCGACCAGACGGTCGCACTCGGACCATCTCTTCCCAGTCCCACCCCCGTGAATTATACATCAGAGAGCGGGTTAGCCGTCGCGCCCCCTTTAGCATTCGGCTTAGTTTTTTAAAGCACGATAATTGGTGTGATTCACATTCAGGTGAGACGTGTGAGTCAACCTGTGTACTGAAATGCTCCGCTTCACTTCTGATCTTTAAATACCAGGTTGCCTGCAGAGCATTGCTGCAATTTATACGTCAGATGCTTTCGCCCCTGCAAATCCTGCTATATCAGATGCAGAAATTGATTTTATTTGGGTTCTGTCAGACTTTTGGCTCTCAGAAGTGTGTGTTTGGTAAAACCAGAGCATGTTACCTAAAATGCCAAACGCTTGGTTGTTTACCTCTTTTGTATGTCAACAGCCTCTGGATAATCGGTATCGGTGGAGAAATTTAGTATATCTCTAGAAAAGATGTGATGTTTTTAAATGATATATTAGGATTTCCTCCAGAGCTGTGCCAGTTGAAAAATGGATTCTTCTCGTGTCGGGTTCACGCCGTCTCTCTCACAGCGTGCATTTTAAAGCAGTGTATTGCTCTTTTAAGTCTCTGTCCACACTTGGAGTTCTTTTGGCATTGTCAGGTCAGATAAATCGTTCCGAAATCACGGTCATTAGATGAGATGTTCCCTGACAGCAGAGATGGATCGACTGGGAGGAATCGCAGCACCATCTAAACTGATTTAAGAATGAGATTAGAAGAAATAGGCTAAACTTTGCAACCGAATCTTGTTTGCCTCTCTGTCGCCATCTCTGTTTAAAACGTGACATTGCGGGTAATTTACCGAATATGGAGGTGTCAAATTAATGTCGATTGTAGAGGTAAAACAATCTGGATTTGGGTCAATTTGATGAGAAATTTTTGAGCTCATATTGAGATCTTCAATAATATTGACTTTTGATTGTAGACTTGACAAATCGGAGCTCACTTTGACACATTGTTGACATCTCTTCTAAACTCTAATGACAGAGACGTTCGTGAGATTTCTCGCTCTTTTTCTCAAGACACACATGAGCAAAAGTTTCCATTTGCTTTGCATTTGATCTCATTGATGTCCAAAAGAAATCATTCAGATATTAAAGAGATCTCATCCGTGATTTTTCTTTTTATCTTCCGTGTGTTATTCCGCAGGAAAAAAAACCTCCGCTTTAGTAATATTGCTTTATGACGGCTGACGGCACACACTCCTCTTATCCAATTCTCCAATATAACTTACATTTAATCATCTAATCGTGTGACGTAAGATTAAATAAAATCCTGCTCGTCTCGTTTTCTTGAATAATCTGCTCGGCACTGAAATACAGCATATCACATTAAAAGAGTCGAATGAATTACAAAAGATCATAAAAACCATGAATTTTGTCAATGTTTTTACAGCTAAGTTCTGCGGTGACCCCGGCTTGCCGGCCCACGCCCGAAGGGAGGGCCAGAGTTTCATCTTTAAATCTGAGATCACCTACAGCTGCAGCGCCCCCTACGTGTTGGTGGGCTCGTCTACACTCATGTGTCTGATGGACGGCACGTGGAGCGGCACCCAGCCGCGTTGCATAGGTATTTTATGACACGTACAATCTCATATCATAGACATTTTTACATTCAGATTTGTTGAGCTTAAGGCTTATTAAGCTGTAATGGCGTACACTGTAATATCCGCTCTAGTTCACTTCTCTTGCAATTATGTCGATTATAAAGGTGACGCTGATGATCATATCGTCATTATATCACTTTAACCACAGAACCGAGCAGGACGACGTGTGAAAATCCAGGCACCCCGGAGTACGGCTCTCTGAACAGCAGTCTCGGCTTTAAGGTAAGATGAGCTGAGACTGACGCTCACAGACTTTCCTGGACTTTTATATCAAAGCCATTATAATCAGAATAAGTATAAGACAATTTTGTCAGTCGTAGCTGGCTTTTATCTTCCAGCGCCGTGTAAAATGGTACAGTGTGACATGTGATGTGCCTATTACGAATGGAAAGTCTCACTTTCATGATAAAAAGGATATTCTCTCTGCTCTGGTGACGGGGTCATCTAAAGCGGTTGATGTCAGAGACGCTATCAAAGCCTCTCATTTGAGTACGTGTCAATGCAACGGGTTTCAACTTTCCACGCTGCACTGTTTTCATAAGCGCAATTGATTTCTTGTCAAACAGATTTAGGATGTGTGTCCTCCTCTTGCCATCAGCTCTTATTGTCCGGGGGAGCGTTTGCTCTCCATACACTCACTTTATCTACCTAAACGACCCCGCCGCCACTTTAAAGACTGCTGGGATGATGATGCTCTTTCCTGGAGGGATGAGAGAAACAATAGATGAATTAGACACTAGTTAAAGCAATGTATTGCACATATATCTGTTGCAAGCACGGCCTCCTGTAACATCATGTGAGCTATGGAGGTCCACGGATGCGGGTTTTTCAGTAACTCAAACCGAGGATATTATTCTAAATACAAGTTAGGCCTGAATTACATTTATATCAAACGCAAATGAATTTAACTGCTCTGTTTCACTTGCATTTTCATATGTCGCGAAAAGATAATTGTAAACCAAAAATATATATTCTCTGATAATTTACCTCGTGCCATTCCAGATGATTTTCTTCAGTTAAACACAAACTTTAATATTTACTATTTTTATGCTAATAAAAAGTATTTTTTTAGGACTATAATAAACAATTTGAATTCAATTTTATGACATGAATAATATTTAAAATGAATAATACAATTTTAAATTAACTAGATTATATTGATTTTCTTCATCTGAACACAGTTTAATAGTTCTTGTTTTAGATTGATAATTTCTATTAAAGTATATTTGAATAATTAATCATATTAATTACATTTAATTTAATTATTAAATTACATCATTAAAATGGTTTTAAATTAACTATGTTATATTGACTTTCTTCAGCTGAACGCAAAGTTTAATATTTATTATTTTTATATTAATTATTTTATTTTGATATGATTTCGAAGAATATAAATAATAATTAATATGAATTTAATTAATTATAATAATATTAAAAAATGGTATATTAAGTATATTATATTGACTTTCTTCAGTTGAACACAAAGTTTAATAGTAAACATTTTTATATTTAAATATTTGTAAAGAATATAAATAATACTAATTAAATTAAAGTAAATAAAGAATGTTTGTAGCTTTTTTTTATCTTCCAGCGCTGTGTAAAATGGTACAGTGTGATATGTGATGTGCCTATTAAGAATGGAAAGTCTCACTTTCATGATAAAAAGGATATTCTCTCTGCTCTGGTGACGGGGTCATCTAAAGCGGTTGATGTCAGAGACGCGATCAAAGCCTCTCATTTGAGTACGTGTCAATGCAACGGGTTTCAACTTTCCACGCTGCACTGTTTTCATTATATGACATGAATAATATTTAAAATGAATAATACAATTTTAAATTAACTAGATTATATTGACTTTCTTCATCTGAACACAGTTTAATAGTTATTTTTTTAGATTGATAATTTCTATTAAAGTATATTTTAATAGTTCGTAATATTAATTACATTTAATTTAATTTAATGATTAAATTATATCATTAAAATCGTTTTAAATGAACTATGTTATATTGACTTTCTTCAGCTGAATGCAAAGTTTCATTTTATATTGATATGATTTCAAAGAATATAAATAATAATTAATGTGAATTATATGAATTATAATAATATTTATAATATTAAAAAATGGTATGTTAAGTATATTATATTGACTTTCTTCAGTTGAACACAAAGTTTAATTGTAAACATTTTTGTATTCAAATATTTGTTAAGAATATAAATAATAGTAATTAAATTGAAGTAAATTAAAGAATGTTAATAATATTTTAAATAATCGTATTTTTTATATTGAGGTATGCACGCTCCATAAATTGCATGCATACCTCAATAAAATAATTAAAAAGACACCAATGGGTTAATAAAATGACTTCTGAAGCAAAACAATTCATTTGTCAGAGAAAATATATATATATATTAGGCTAATTAGTGAAATTGAAACATAAGCAAAGTATATTCGAGCGTCTTATCTGAATATGGTGGGATGTTCTCAAATTCAAATGTATGCAGAGTCACTTACATCAATAGCACCAGTCGCACATATTTACTGAAAATGAATATGCATTATCTGTTTAGTTATCGGCAGATTTTAGGCAAACGTCTCCCGCTGCTTGACAGACGTAATGTGAAATATATTTGACCGTTGGCTTTGCATCACTCAAGCCAGGAGGAATTAAAGCTCTTTGAAAGGCAGAAGAAAAGAAAGGTCCTCTCAGTGGGTTGTGTCTTGTTTGTGTCAGTCGGGTTTCTGTTGTCACCGATTCCTTCAGAAGTGAGCTGCTGTAATGAAAGCTAATGTTCCAGTGTGCTGAGGCCTTTCATCTCAGCAGGACCTGACGGCACGTCGCTTCTCCTCCTCATTTACATCTTCTTCTTTAATCCTGACAAGAATACTGGATTGCGTTTTACATTTATACTTTACCAGAAAAATGATATCTGGTTCTTTAGGTACTGTCTGATGCTGTGGAAACACTTTTTGTTTGTTTGTGAGGTCATATTTGAATTCGTGGTTTGATTACTTTTCCAGAAGAAGCTCAAGAATAAACATTCTGTCTTTATTTATTCATCCTTATGTTGTTCAATAGCTGTATGTGTCTCTTTCTTCTGTGAAACACAAAAGAAGATATTTTGAGAAATGTGGTTTTGTGTTCATACAATGGAAGTGACCAACATTCTTGCAAATATCTTCTTTTGTGTTTTGCAGAAGAAAGAAAGTCATACAGGTTTGAAACGACATTAGGATGAGTAAATGGTGATATCATTTTCATTTTTGGGTGAACTGTCTCTTTACTACTTTAAAACTGGGTTATGTAGTGTTGGATCACACATTTAGAAACATTTGTTGTCCTTTGTTCTGTGATTGATTTATTATGTGGATGTACTCAAATGCTTGTCATTGATCTTCAGGTGGGCAGTACGGTGAAGTTTCACTGTCAGACTGGTCACCTGTTACTGGGTTCCACCACACGCACATGCAGAGAAGACCTGACCTGGAGTGGTATTCAGACCGAATGCATCCGTAAGTTTTTTTCCTTGCTATATTTCTCTGACTTGCGCTATTTCTTCATGGTCACCTGATGCACTTTTAAGCAATTTCTAAAAGCAAAGAGCATATTTCTGTGTTAGTGAGTGAGTTAGTTAGTATGTGAATTAGTTAGTATGTGAGTATGTCAGTGAGTGAGTTAGTTAGTATGTGAGTGAGTTAGTGAGTATGTGAGTTAGAAAGTATGTGAGTTAGAAAGTATGTGAGTGAGTTAGTATGTGAGTGAGTATGTGAGTGAGTTAGTGAGTATGTGAGTTAGTATGAGTTTGTGAGTGAGTTAGTAAGTATGTGAGTTAGTTAGTATGTGAGTTAGTATGAGTTTGTGAGTGAGTGAGTTAGTAAGTATGTGAGTTAGTTAGTATGTGAGTATGTCAGTGAGTGAGTTAGTTAGTATGTGAGTTAGTTAGTATGTGAGTGAGTTAGTATGTGAGTGAGTTAGTGAGTATGTGAGTTAGAAAGTATGTGAGTGAGTTAGTATGTGAGTGAGTATGTGAGTGAGTGAGTTAGTGAGTATGTGAGTTAGTATGAGTTTGTGAGTGAGTGAGTTAGTAAGTATGTGAGTGAGTTAGTATGTGAGTGAGTATGTGAGTGAGTTAGTGAGTATGTGAGTTAGAGAGTATGTGAGTGAGTATGTGAGTGAGTTAGTGAGTATGTGAGTTAGTATGAGTTTGTGAGTGAGTGAGTTAGTAAGTATGTGAGTTAGTTAGTATGTGAGTATGTCAGTGAGTGAGTTAGTTAGTATGTGAATTAGTTAGTATGTGAGTTAGTTAGTATGTGAGTGAGTTAGTATGAGTTTGTGAGTGAGTGAGTTAGTTAGTATGTGAGTTAGTTAGTATGTGAGTATGTCAGTGAGTGAGTTAGTTAGTATGTGAATTAGTTAGTATGTGCGTTAGTTAGTATGTGAGTGAGTTAGTATGTGAGTGAGTTAGTGAGTATGTGAGTTAGAGAGTATGTGAGTGAGTTAATATGTGAGTGAGTATGTGAGTTAGTATGAGTTTGTGAGTGAGTGAGTTAGTTAGTAAGTATGTGAGTTAGTTAGTATGTGAGTATGTCAGTGAGTGAGTTAGTAAGTATGTGAGTTAGTATGTGAGTATGTCAGTGAGTGAGTGAGTTAGTAAGTATGTGAGTTAGTATGTGAGTATGTCAGTGAGTGAGTGAGTTAGTAAGTATGTGAGTTAGTATGTGAATGTGTTGCTGTAAGTTTCCTTCACAGTCATATAGATCAGGTGAGATGAAGACTCTGAATTGTCCGCAGGTCAGTGTGTGTGTGTTTGCGTGCTTGTGTGCTTGTGTGTGTGCGTGTGTGCGTGTGTGTCTGGCCGGCCACATGTCCTGAGTGTCTCTGTGATGTGCTGGAATGGACTCCAGCGCTCTCTGCGGCACTTCATAGAACAAGCATTATGGAGAAGGGATGGATCATGTTTATGCCACTGGTCATGTGTTTCAATGACTTTACCACGGTTAACTGGGTTATTCTGGGAGATACAGGCATTTGCGAGGCATTTTTATTTTGAAATATATAAATGTAAAATAATATAAAATGAAGAGATCCCTTTGCCTTAAAGGTACAGTTCACCCAAAAATGAAAATTCTGTCATCATTTACTCACCCTCGAGTTGTTCCAAATCTGTATTTATTTATTTGTTCTGATGAACACAGAGAAAGATAGTTGGAAGAATGCTTGTAACCAAACAGTTCTTGGCCACCATTGACTACCATAGTAGGAAAAAATGCTTTATGAATTTCTTTGTTCTGTTAAACGCAAAAAAAGATTTTTGGGAATTTAAGAAAAATGTTGTCACTATAGTTCACAGAATGAAACAAAAATGACAATTTTATACTTAAGCACGTACCTCAGAAGAATTTAGGAAAACTGAAAATAATATTTATAATATATTATAATTTAAATTGTGTACATGAAATTGAGCGATAATAAAGGTTTGAAAACAGCCGTAAATAGATTTTACTGAATTTTTTACTTTTAAAAGTCAAAAGAATACTTTCATCATTTATTAAGCCTCATGTTGTTCAAAACCTGTATATGACTCTTTATTGTAGAACACAAAAGAAGATATTTTGAGAAATGTCTCAGTGGTGTTGTATCTATACAGTGGAAGTCAATGGGTCCCAGTGTTGTTTAGTTGATGACATTCTTCAAAATATCTTCTTTTGTGTTCTGCAGAAAAGTCATACAGGTTTGGTGAATAAATGATGAAAGAATGTTCTTTTTATGTCAGTTTTGAACTGTCCCTTTAAGAGACCGTTACTAACCCTATGAAATCAGTGTAACACACGACTCAACACAAGGTTCATTTCTCTCTAATGACAGAAAGATGAGATGACAGATGTGTGGGTGGTGGTTTTCTCTCTGAGCATTAGTTTGGTTTTGACCCTTGTGCATTATACTTTCTTACAGAACTCAATTATTTTGTTTGTTTGACACAGGCCATCCATTATAGACGTCTCGAGACTTTTTTCTTTCGCCCTGGAGAAATTTTCTCCTGCATTCATATGCATTTCATTTCATGTGCAAAAGAAAACACAGCTTTATACAGCATTTGAATGGACTTTATAATGCTCGCCTCTAGTTAGGGAATGTGTCTCATGCTGAAAACTGTCATATTTCATATTTCAGAATGCTCGAAAGAATAATTGCGTGTAGTTTGAGAGATAGTTAAAAGACTACTATTGCGTTTTTTTGTTGAGATTTAAAGACATTGCCTTGTATTTTTATTTCTGGGATTCATTTAGATTGAAAGGCCTTTTGTTGTGGTTTATGCTGATTTAAATTAAAAAAAGGAAATGTGATTATAATAAGAATGACCTTCGAGAATAATGTATGTTACAGAAAAAAATATAATGTATACATCAAATTTTTTTATAAAACGCGGCCACATTACAGTAATGAGAAGAATTTCCTATAATAGACTTTTGGGTGAAAATACGACACAGATCTGTTTTTAGGTCAAACAAATTGACGTGACCGGCTGTCATGTGTCTGTCTTCAGCTCACTCCTGTAAGCAACCAAAGACCCCGCCGCATGCCAACGTGCTGGGCATGGACCTGCCATCCTTTGGCTACACGCTGCTGTATTCCTGCCAGCCTGGTTTCATTCTCACCGGAGGCTCCGAGCACAGGGTGTGCCGCACAGATGGATCCTGGACCGGGAAGGTGCCCGTCTGTAGAGGTAACCAGTCAAATCCCCCCAAAATTCACATTTATATTCTGCCCGAACCTCGTGGCCCGTTACTTTTCTTTCTTTGCTTTTTGTCTTGTCGAGGCAGAAATGGTCTAATATCATTCCCTCCGCTTGCTGTGAGAAGTCATGTGTGTAATGTGTTTCCTTAAACCCATTTCAAATGCGACGGGCATGTGCCATTTGCCATGATATGCGTTTGGTTGTTTTTCAGCTGGCTCCAAAACGACAGAAAAAGTCATGACGCCTGTTCAAGGAACTCCGAGCCCTAAAGTCAACGGTGAGCATCTTACAGTGCTGTGGGTGTGGTATTGTGTATAATATGTGACGTAAAGATTTGTATTTAACATGCTTTCAAATACAGTATTTACTTTTTTTTTGCTTTTGTTGCAAATGGATTCTGATCTAAGCTCAAGTCCTGACATTTTACTGGATGGTTCAGAAGCGCTTCCGGTTTTATATTTTATTTTTTTAATCTTACATATAAATTTAATATTACATAAATTCGTTTAGCATTCCGATTCTGTTATAAATATTTTGTTGGTTGTATTCTTTTCAAACGTTTGTGCAGTGTAAAAAAACTGAAACAGCGTTGTTTGCATCTTCCCAAGTGGACAAAAGACGGTTTCATGGGCGCACCTTGTCTGGCCCAACGTTAACTTCCGGTCTGTATTTGGTTATAATATAACAATTTATTTCATTTATATTCATATTTAATTGTATTTCACTTGGATTTAATTCAATTAAAACTACTCAACAGCTATTGGGTCTTTGCAAAGGTCTACCGGAAGTTAAGTTTGGGCCACATAATGTTTGCTTATGTTGTTGCCGCTAAACCGTCTATACCTGAACATATTACCATACATTAGAAGTTACTGCATTAAGTTGCTTAGCAACCATCAACATGATGCTGTTGATCGTATGTGTTTTTGTAAAGCGCAAGCAACAGCAATCTCATAAACTAATAGGGGGTCCATAGTGGTACAGTATGGGGTCCTCACATTATTGTTTGATATCAAAACAAGCAATTAGGCATCAAACAAAAATGCAATAGTAATTTGACAGTAGATATTGGCTATGTCACACTGTAGGACACATGGTCACATTTATTTGTCAAATAACTGTATACGTTTAAAATGAAGAGCATAAAGTTCCTACATTTAAATAAAGAGTTTTTTCTCTTTATTTAAATGTTTTCTCTTTTTTTTTTCAAGCTGGCAAACAAACTATTACATGCTTATTAATAAAGGGGTTGCCAATTTTTTTTATATTTCAGGACCCATTTTATTTCAGGTATAACCTCAGGACCCACAGAAATAGTTTAAAATGGAAATATGGGGAAAAAACATCCACATCATTGTATGAATGAAATATAAGTTTAATTGCAATACGAAAATGCATCATGGTAAGAAATCGAAGCCAATATCATTGCTTATCACTGTAAAAGGATTTGTTGTTTCTTGTTTTTTCAACTTAAAAATTAAGTTACCTGGTTGCCTTAAAACTTTGAGTTGATTTAACTTAAAATATTAGTTCATTCAATAAATTTGATGCAAACCCTTTGTTGACTAATATTTTTAAGTTCAATGAACTCAAAACTATTTTTTTCAGTAGTCAGTAAATGGACTGAACCATTTTTATGTCTTTCACCAAAACAGCCAAGTGGCTTTATGTGACCCATGGTATCCCACCTTGAGATCTGAAATATCTGTTTTTAAAGTGCTTTATTATAATAGTCAGTGTTATATGGAGAGGTAGTATGGCTCACAGTATCAGCGTTTCACACTGAGATCGTGGAAAAGTTGAAGGTGTTCATTTGTACCAAACCCAGTAGTGTAAATGGCTCTGAATCTGACACATTAACGTTCTTCATTGCAGTCCCCGATGACGTGTTCGCTCCCACGTACGCGTGGAAAGGTTCTTTCGAATATAAAGGATTGAAACAGCCGATGACTCTGACAATCACCAGCTTTAACTCCAGCTCGGGGAAAGTCAACGTGACTTTAACTAACAGACATTCAGAACTGCTGTTGTCAGGTAAGATGCCGTAATGGCGCTTCTGTGCAGTACAGCTCATGTCACAAACACCTGATGTGAGCAAACATCTGCTCGGTGTCGTGTCAACCGTTCCAGAGAAACGGCTCGTGTCAGAGTCATGGGGAAAAACTGTCACTTACTGTTTCCACGAGATGTGACGTTATAGCTCCATTTCATTCTTCACAGCAACAGTATGAAGTGTAAATGTGTTCATATATATATATATATATATATATATATATATACAGTATATATATATGTGTGTAGATTTTATTGCTAATTGAATTCAATTTAGATGTGGGAGGTACTGTATGATGGAAAAACATTTCTTGGTATGTTTAATTTGATGTTTTCTTGGTATGAGTAATAGTAATAGTATATTTACATTCATGCATTTGGCCTTTTATCCAAAGCATCCTTATCCTTACATTGCATTATACTACACATTTTGTTAGTATTTGCACTTCCTGGGATGGAACCCATGACCTTGGCGTTGCTAGCACCACGCTCTAACCACTGAGCTACAGGAAAGCATATTACTGTATTAAATGCTTTATGTGGTGATGATACTTGATCACATTAAATTTAACTTTCCCTCTTTATTTGATGGACTTGAACCAAAAGATTATTCATAATAATTGAATGTTGACTCTGTGCTTCAACTTTATATTAAATGCTGTTTGAATTTCAATATTATACAACTTCCTGTTTGAAGGAGGCATTAAAAGCTCATATTTTTGGCCGTTATGGATGTGATATTTTCAGTTCAAACATTGCAAATCAACCGTAAACAACTAAACTCCATTTAATATCAAACCCTTCCTCACCACGACTCATCTCACTCTATTTCTTCACATTATAAAAGAGAGAAAAAAAACATTCAACTTCATTAGCCTTATCCTTCCAGTCCTCAGAAAGACCTGAGGCTTCCGTGAAGTCCGTTTCGTGACCGTTTCGCCCTCACGCTGTCACGCAGGTCATGTGTCGATGCGCAGAGTTCAAACAATATCAACTCTGATCCCATTTGCAGCTGACCTTTAGCCAATGATAACTGGACAGCTCACTTGACGTGTCATTATGTGGGCGGTGCCTGTGTGAAAGTCACAACTAAACCTGTGTTTATCCTGATACTAACGTCATCCTGATACCAAATCAAACCTCAGGAGTGACATAATTTTCTTGAATGCATGTAGAAATATGACTGTTGTATTGCTTAAAAGTGAATCTTAACTTGTTTTCTTTGCCTTATTTGATGTCTGAACAAATACAGAGCATCTTTTCTGCAAATAAATGCAAATAGAAACAATATTTACATTAGAAATTTGGGAGAAATATTGTTAGCAGCTCACAGAATGAAACAAAATGATCATAAACACATACCTATAAATAGTCCATTCAGAAAAACTGAAATTATCTCTTAATTTTTTAAAGAACATATTTTTTCCTACAGAATACATTAGTTTTAGTTTGATTATATGATGAAAATGATATGAAATACATGAACACATCATGTACTCTAGTGTGGAAACCCTTGTGTTTAACAGCCGGTTGACAGCCGTGACCTCCAGCAAACGTTTCTGTAATTGCCGCTCAGACCTCCACAAAACGGTCTAGAGCTGTGGTTCTCAAACTGGGGGCCGTGTCCTCTTGGGGTGCCCCAAGATGGTTCCAGGGGGGCCACAGATTTTGTGGCATTTTAGAAATATAGATATTTATCATACATTTTGTGCAATCAAACATCAGAAAGAATTGATGTTTTAGCATTGTTTAACTGAATATTTTCTTGGTTTATTTAAATTTTTAAGTTTAAGATTATAAGTCTTTATTTGGGGGGCCGCAAAGCAATGCACTCTACACAAAGGGGGGCCTTACAACAAAAAAGTTTGAGAACCACTGGTCTAGAGGAACTTTCTACACTTCCTCTTTACAAAAGTTCTCAGGACGAGGTCATGCCGTAGGATGTCAATCAGACTGAGGTCATATCCCCGCAGAATATTGATCATCTTCTGTTAAATCCGTTCGGTTTTCCCGTGGCATCAGCAGACTTGTGTTGAGCTTCAGTGGCTGGACAGGTGGCTTTACACTCTCATGCAGAATGTCTGATAAACTGGAAATTCGTTTCTCATTTGATGACACACTATCAAGCTGTCAGGGGTCCTGATGCAGGAAAGCAGCTCTGTCATATTTCTTTCTCTGTGTATTTCTTTCTCCACACAACAGTGGCTTTCTCAATGTCCTCAAATCACTCTTGTTTGGTGTTTTTTGGTGCACACATGTTCCGTCATGTACAATTGAATGTCTTGTGGTTTAAACGCAGGTGTTTATAAGAGCAGAGACGCCCGTATGACCCTGCAGCTGTATCACATGAGACTTCTGGTGAAGAACACGTACAGCAAGGTCACTGAGGAAACCTTCATCATGGACGGCTTTGTAAGTATCGGTTAAGCGAATCTATTAATGCCGTGGTGATAATGGTGCGTTTGTGTCAAACGCTCACCAAAGATCATCTCTGGCTTTTTTAAAGACCCGTGAGGTCGAGAGATCTTGGTATTCATCTTAGATTTTTTACTCCAGGTCTCTGCTGATCATGAAGGAAACACATACTTGTTCCAAGGCTTCATACAGGGCAGAGATTACGGCCCGTTTGGACTACAGAGACAAGGTGAACTTCATTTTACTACAGTGATCCGTTGTGTTTGTCATGGGAGAAGTCAAACAGTAACTATACAATATCTGAATATAGAATACATATAGATTTATATTCGTAGATACAAAAATATCAAACTTCCTGTTCCAAAAAAGTCAAAATATTCAACTTTAAATTAAAGTGTAACTTTCAAAAAAGTTTAAAAAGCCCTGAATATGTAGTTAACATTTTATAAACGTTTAATATATTTAAAAATAATCATTATTATATTTAATATACACTGAATTAAAATAGCAGAATATAAAACAAAAATCAAAATATTAAACTTTAAATTAAAGTGTAACATTCAAAAAAAGTTACAAAATCCCTGAATATGTAGTTAACATTTTATAAACGTTTACTATATTTTAAAATAATTATTATTATATTTAATATACTAAATAATTATTTTATATATATTATAAATAAGCGTTTTTTTCATATTTAACATGAACTTCATTAAAACATATATTTAAATCTATTTAAAAATGATCAAAATACTTATTTTTACTTTATTACTAATTACTTAATTATTTAATTAAGAATAACTTTCTTATGTAAAATGTATTATTACATTAAAATATTAAATATGCATTCAATTTAAAAATATATTTTTTTCTATATTAAATATACAGTCAAATTTAAATATCTCTAACATTTTATATTTACATAATCTGTATCATATTGTAAATTTGATTACAGCATTTAATATATTATCAAATTAAAATATTTAATCTGTTGTTCTTCATGTTTGGTCCCTGCATATTCATGCAAGCAGAACATATTTTTCATGCACCGTGCCATCATTCTATTATGTTTAATGTAACTAAGGAATTACACAATTATGTTAATGTTTCGGTTTAATCAGGCTCTTATTATCGACGCCTCAATACATTTGTCATCTAATCATAATCACAAGGTCAACACAATGAATCATATTATGAGATATTTACTAATATCTCTCATAAGGAATTGATGTGGGAATAAATAAATCACACTTAACGTATGTGATATGACGTATGTAGTCATCTGATGAAGTTCTACTTGAATGATTGTTTTGTCAAGCCACTTGGATGAGTATCTTTTTTCCCATCATGCATCATTCAGGTTTGAACATAATGGAGGCCACCAAAAGCCCAGAGGTTCCACCCAGAACCAACAGCAGCTCTGTGGCCGTCGCCATTCTCGTGCCTTTCTTTGCCCTGATCGTTGCAGGCTTTGGATTTTATCTTTATAAACAGAGGTATGTGTGTTAGAACGCCTGTGTGATGTGCACTAGCATACTGCAAAGTATATACTGCAGTGGTTCTCAAACCTTTTCGTTGTAAGGCCCCCTTTGTGTAGAGTGCATCGCTTTGCGGCCTCCCAAATAAAGACTTATAATCTTAAATTTAACATTTTTATTTAAACAAAAACATAATCGGTTATACAATGCTGAAACATCAATTCTTTTGTCTGGTGGTCTTATTTTTCTGATGTTTGATTGCATAAAATCTATGATCAATTTCTATATTTCATAAAATGCCACAAAATCTGTGGCCCCCTGGATACATCTCGGGGCCCCCCTGGATACATCTCGGGGCCCCCCCAGGGGCCACGGCCCCCAGTTTGAGAACTACTGATATACTGTATACTGAATACTTTACAAAAGGCATTAAGGTATTAACATTCATGCAATATTCATGCAAAAAAATTGTTGTAACACGGAGAACTATTCCAACACACAGACCTGCAGTAGAATAGAGCAAACGCTGAACAATTCTTGGATGTAAAATTCTAACGCTTGATAACCTTTTCCTTCATGTTTGACCGCAGGAGGTCTGATAAAACGGAGTACACCGGCTGTTCCGTGCATGAAAACAACAACGGTCAGGCTACATTCGAAAACCCAATGTACAGCACCAACTCCAAATCCATCGAGGGAAAGGTGGTCCGCTTCGATCCCAACCTCAACACGGTTTGCACAATGGTTTGAGGGTTCGCTGTCACTTTTGTGTTGCTATATGACACGATCTTTGGATCTCTCTTCTAAGCAACTTTCAAGCACAGGTTTGGGGTCGGACACTCACTTAATGTCGCTAAGCTTTGAGTGGATTTACAGAAAAACGAAATACTCTTCACCGTCCGAGTGGAGAAATATATATTCTATACATCTCACTCTGAGAGTGTTACAGCTTTTGTATTTCAAAAGAGACAAAAGGTGTAAATGTGTTCTTTTCACCTCGCTGGACATATTCATACGACGGAGCAGGTTTTTTTAAGCCATTCCTAAAGTGACGCTCACCGAGGGTCGCTCACACGTACAGTGTTTTCTTTCTTTTTTTATCAAGAAATAGATTAGTGCCCCCCTAGTTGTCGGTGCTGTGATGTAAGTGAGTGGTTTTATTCTTTTACAGGATTAGTTTCTGCCCAGATACAGGATATGATATGGAAAGCATGTCGGGTATTCTGAGCGGGTCCGATTCGTGCATTGATAATCCTTCATCTTCTGCGTGATATTGATGCATTATTCCCCGCCGTGATTTACATACAAACACGGACCTCTGCAGAATATGAATTTTTAGCCGCACGGATACAGATTCCCTGTCAGAACAGAATGACGTCTTGTTTTTACTGGTAATACATCTCATTTATAATCAAATTTAGACCCAACAGGGCATCTGGCGGTACACAGCGTCTACTTTGACCGACAATATAGACACTGTATGTGTTAACGGCCCTTGTGTTTGCATAATGTATGTCTGTGTGCTGTGCATGTTTATTTTGTATTTACAAACACATTTACATATATTCATATATTTAAGAAAAATATGAAAATGAATAAACATTTATATGTCATTTAAATTATTGGTAAATATAAATAAAGACATGTTAATATTTCCTAAATATGTATACATATACGTGTATGTGTTTGTAAATACAAAACGAATATGCACAGCACACAGACATATATTAACTTTTATTCTAGATGTAATTTATCGCGATTAATCGTTTGACAGACCGAGTTCTGTCACATCAATCCAGTATTGCTTTAAACTTTCTGACCTCCCGCTTATCCAGATGATGCTCAACATTCAGATGTGAATTTATCAACACACATTTCTTATGAGGAACAAAGTTATCGTTGCCATTACATGCGCTTGTTTCAAAGGTGAAGTTTGTGATTTTTGTCTTAATATTTTTTCTCATATTCCAGATTAATGTGCAGCTGTATATACTGTAAACTGGAGTTTTAACACTGTGGCCGTGTGACGCTTTTAAAACATTCTTCTGCTTTTTTTTTGAGAGTCCTAAAGACGCGTTTGTAGCCGCATTGATACGCTGCTTAACTATTTTTAACGTGAACTTTAAATGTGGCGGTTTCGATGCGTGGCGCTTCAATGAATTGTTCATCGTAATAGAGTAACTTTTAAAAAGAGCACAGTGGACACACAGGAATGAGTAACTTCTGATCGATTGTGCAAAAACAATTCAAGTGATCTTTGTTTTTGCAGTTCTGTTTGTTGCCACTAGTGGCGCAAAAATGACACACTTCACCTTTAAATCTGCAATCTGTAACTTTTTTAGGTCGAAAATAAACAAATCTTAGTCATTGAGCAAGTACATACATATCAGTTTGATGTTTTTTGACTTCACGCCACGTTTAGACGGTTTGATCAGACACACACGCCTGTCCTGAAGTTAACTTCCGGTCTGTGTTTTGTTATAATATAACAATTTATTTTATTTTATATTCATATTAATTTATATTAATATTTTATTGTATATTAATTGTATTAAATGGATTTAAAACTCCTCAACTATTATTGATTCTTTGCGGAGTTAAGTTTGGGCCACATAACGTTTGTTGTTGCCGCTAAGTCTATAAAAATAAGTCATGTGCAATTTTATGTTTTAAACAGAGATGGCGATAGAGAGACAAATGTTGAATTGCAGATTTAAAAAAATAAGAAAATTAACTTGTCAAGTATGTACACCCATTGAGTTATACATTATGATTTAAGATTTATATTGAATATTGAAAAATGTGTAATTATTCAAGAAAATTTCCCATTTTGTTTATTTACTTTGTAATCACATTTCACATCTGGGTAATGGCAGAATTCAATTATTATTACATTACCTTCATTTCTTCACTCATAATAGTGCCTTGTATAATATTTCATGGTGTTTTTGGAAATAAAGGTTTCCGTTTGTTTATTTATTTACAAGATCAGCTGCAGTAACTAATTTTTAAATTGTTCTGCGTTACTTTAAAGGGAAAAAGTTCACGTTTGCACATACCTGCCAAATATAATCAGATATAGCATCATTGCTATGTTTGAAATGTTTGTGTCGCTGCCCATGTTGTCTTTGTGTTAACAACTTGTATATTTATACAGATTTTTGTTTTTTATTCAGTTGAGCGGTGTTGTCGTGCCGTATATTTGGTTCTCACTATTCTTGTTAGTGATACTGAATATAAAAACACTGTCAAAGATTTAGGATTGCTTTTAAACATGGACTCCTTCATATGGGTCCACCATTCTTGTAAATACGTTCATAAAAAATGTACATATATTTAACATTTTTGAAAAGAGTTCTATTTTTGTGAGAAATTTGTAAAATAAAAGGTTATGTACATATACTCATTTGTAAATGCCATTTACAAATAAAAAGTCATTTGCTTTTCTAAATTTTCTGGAATCTTTCTTTTGTTTTTTATGATGACTTCAAGTTCAAGTGAAAGATGAAGGCTGGGTCTGAATAAAAAAACAAGTAGGAAGGCATTAATAATGGTATAGATATCCCATAATCCTGTGTGTGCAGTTTAGTGATTGGTGGAAATAAACAGCAACTAATGGAGAGGTCAAAACAATACACTAAATTGAGATTTTTAGTTTAGGAAATTTTGCTTCAGTGTTTATAAATCAAACAAAATGTTTGACTTCTGTATGTGGAGCTTTAAACTGGCTGTAGGACCAGAGATGTGATCAAATATTGATGAGGGATGGAAATTGAGCGAGTGAAACTGCCAGTTTACTGCCGGTGATGGGAATATAAACAGTCGAGGTTGATCAAATGGAGCGTGATACACACGAGACTCAGTCGGGACAATTTGCACTGCCCCTTGTAGATGCAATTCACCAAATTAAAAGAGAAAGAGTGCAAATTAAGGCAGAGAGCAGCTTGCAGACGACGTACGTAATGTGAGAGAAAATGGTGTGGGACCAACAATTAAACAGAAATGTCTTGACTTCGGTTTCACTCGGCGACCAACAAGCCATAGCTTCGTTTCAAAATATAGTGCTGCCATGTACCGTCGCAGAAAAAAATGAGAGAGAGCATTCCAAATTTGCATTTAATCATCATTTCTATCTGTTGAATTTCAACTAAATCAAACCTGACATAAAGTCATCCAACAGCAATGTGAAAGACCGACAGCATGACAAGACGTATGGAAACTGTAATAAAGATCCAGGTTATCACATAAAAAATTGTTTTTGAACGTTTCCTAAATACATGTAGAAATATGACTGTTGTATTGCTTAAAAGTGAAGATGAACTTGTTTTCTTTGTAGTATTTGAGGTCTTGAAAAAATAGAGCATATTTTCTGTTATTTTGACCTGTTTCTCCGCTCTTGCTGTTATTCAGAGAAATTTCGCAGCTCGAGCTATAGTCTAACGCAGCTTTTCTTACTCTTTCACTGTATGTGATGAAATAATTTAACTTAATACATCTAAGCGTAATTACTGTATATATATATAAATATATTTAGAATATATTTTAGTACAAAAGTTTTAGTGAATCGTGATTTGTTCGTCAAAATGTTCGTACGCAGGTTTCACGCACAAATTTGTGCGCACGCATGCTTAGTTAATGAGACCAAATGTTAGCAGCTCACAGAACGAAACACAAATGATCATTTTACCTAAACGCATAAAAAGTCAATTGAAATGGTCTCTTATTTTTTTCTGCGGCTGTAGGTGAGTAACTACTTAATATCTGAATTGACAGTAAACAAATACACCAGAAATATCAAATTTTAGTTTTTTTTCAGCCTCTTGCTTTTGTTTGGAGATTTCTAGTTTCATCGTTTGATCCGAAGACCGGCGCAGGTGAAACTGATGACTGTTCCATTAAACCAGAGGTGATGAGATCCTGAGCACATGACAAACCCATCACACATCAAAACCTTTCAAAACTGTCTTCTCTCGCCTCACACACAGATGTGCACCATGCACACTTCTTGAACTGATAATGTGACAGAAATGTGACGGGTTGTCATGGTGACCAACAACCAAGAGTTTATTTATTCTAGATATTTTTCTGTATTTTTAAACGATTCTGACAGCACGCTTTGCTTAGCTGTTAATGGGTCAAGGACAAATATTAAGGATAATATGTTGGAAAGGAGATTTTTTTTTTAAAGTTACCCTGGAGTGCTCTACAATATTGTCATTGATTAATTTAAATTTAATTGAATAATTAAAAGTTAATTTTAAAAATAAATAAGCGTTTCAAGCAGGGGCGTAGCCAGAACTTTTTTTTAGAGGTGTCCAGGTAAGACCCAGTGATTTTATTAGGGTGACCAAAAAATCCTTACAGACTGAAATTCTTTAACTTCTACTGTAATTTACACCAATTCTTCATTACACATAGTTTGCTGGTCAAAAACATACACAAAGAACGTAAAGTAAACAATTTATTCGCAATGCTTTCATGTGCTAACATTATTTTAAAATAATTTGCTAGCTATCATTTGCAGTAAGTTAGCATTTTTTATAGAAAATAAACATTGCAGTACCCCAAATTAAACTGTAATTAATGAATGGAATCCAGTTAAACAAGACTGATTTTACCGACCTGATCCTTCTGCTCGCGGTGAACTTCCATGGTACACAGACAGTACGCTGTCACGAAGCGGTTAGCAGCTGTTCAGCTATAGCGCTCAGACTGTTTGCGTCAGTGCATCAGCGTATGACATCATATTAACGCGAGAGTAATGTTCTCACGTTACTTTCAGTGCATACGCTAAATGATCTGCGCAGCACTCCGTAAACTCCGACAGGCGCATCTTAAAACTGCTTCGCACAACAGAGGTGGCCAGATAGGTGGCCATCCATCATTCAGGGGTAGCCGTGGCCACCCATGGCCACCATGTAGCTACGACCCTGGTTTCAAGGTATAATAAAGAAAGATGGACTCGGCATGTAAAAGTAATGCTTAAAGGGACAGTTCACCTAAAATGAAAATTCTGTCATTTTTCATCCTCATGTCATTCCAAACCTGTTTGATGTTCTTTCTTCTGCACAACACAAAAGATAATACTTTGAAGAATGTTGGTAACCAAACAACACTGACCCCCATTGACTTCCACTGTATGAATACAAAACAACGGAGACATTTCTCAAAATATCTTCTTTTGTGTTCCACAGAAGAAAGAGTCATATACAGTTTTGGGACAACAAGAGGGTGAATAAAAGATGACAGAATTTTTATTTCCGGGTGAACTTTTACTTTAACACGTTGGTCAGGGTCAGGTGAACCCAAACCACTCTCTTGAAAATAAAGGTGCTTAAAAGGTTCTTCGCAGCGATGCCATAGAAGAACCATTTTTGCTTCCACAAAGAACCATTCAGCCAAAGGTCTTCTTACTTTTATATGATCTGAAGAACCTTTTTTCGCCACGAAGAACCTTTTGTGAAACAGAAAGGTTCTTCAGATGTTAAAGCTTCTTTGTGGAACCAAAAGGTTTTTTTTAAGCATCTTTTTATAAGAGTGCAGCCTCATTATAAAATCCTTTCAAGTAATCGAGATCTTTTTTGCGCATCCCCCGATGTCTTTGCCTCCTTACAAAAAGTGCGTCCCGTATGGTTTTCGTTTTAAATGATACCGTCGTCATAAAATAACAACACTGCTGCTATTGAAACAACAACAATAGAGCGAAGGCAGCAGGCAAAAACAGTAATTTCCCAAGCAACCTATTGCATAACAGCAAACACAGCTCCACTCGCTCTGCAATCATACCTCGCAGGGTTATTACTCACGCAGAGAATATCTTTAATCTGATGACGACGATTGCTGTTTTTCATGAGCCGTATAATTAAATTCACAACACATTACTGAGTTGAATTCGAAACCTGCAAACTAGAACTTTGTTGTGATCCACTAGAACGTATGGACGAATTAGAAACGCCCCAATTTCGGCCTAGTGAGCAAATCCACCCAGATAGCACAATCCATCTGTTTTACGTCTATTTGACGTCTGCATTTACATCTGCAAGACATCTTAAATACATAGTTTGCTCATCTGCAATACGTCTCGGAGACATCTGAAAGTCTGTAATACGTCTGCTAAAGATCTGGAGATCTGCTGCTTAAAAACATCTGCTAAACATCTTAGAAAGAGCTGTTGTACATCCATTCTAAATCATAAACATCTTACAGACATCTTCTAGATGTCTATATGACGTCTGACAGCAGACATCTCCGAGACGTATTGCAGATGAGCAAACGATGTATTGTAGATGTCTTGCAGATGTAAATGCAGATGTCAAATAGACGTAAACCAGATGTATGTGTGCTATCAGGGCAATCGTCTTCACACGAAACCTTTTGTGTGACTTTCTTCTCCGTTCAAGTTTCAATGAAAACGAAGGCGGGAAGCAGTTGGAGAACATTTTCCTGGAGCAGATTGAGGTCTGCGCTTTTCGCATTGCCATCTGTATCGTTCTCTTCACTGCCGTAATTATCAAGGTAATGGTGCTTATCATGCATAAAATATGAATATCATTTACATAAATCGTCCTTGATAAACCAAACATAGTTTGGTCGAGTCGGGATGCTTAAATATTTTAGGTATTGGCGCGAGCTGTGTTATGAATCTGAAGCTGACATTTTCTCCTGACACAAAATATTACGGGATAGCAGACTTTGCGGTCCATCATTCCATACTTGACATTTAGGCAGGGTCTACGCTTTAGATTATAGCACGAGCCACTTAAAAAGCCTGATAAAATCTGACGGCAGCAAAAATAGAGCTGGTGTCAATGCACTATTTTGAGGTAGCGTTTGTCCCGAATGCAGAAAATGTGTCCCTCAGAGACTAGTGCGCCACATAATGTACACCCATTACAAGCCTGCAAAACACAGAGAAATCCCACAATACCCGTAGCAACTCGCAGAGATGTTGGCAACCCACGCACACACAAAAAAATAAAATAAACAGCCAACCTTTCCAAAAACGCAGTCGGTTTACTATCATGTTCTTGAAGCAGTGCACCTGAAAATTGATATTTTTGCTGAACGTCTGCGCTGCTGGTTTATAAATAATGACGGCGAGCAATGCTTCATAAAAGACAGAAAAGCAGTTCATTTGACTTGCAGTTTTCCTTCACATTTCATGCACATATTGAAAAACACCATCATTGCTTCTCAAGTATGGGCGTTCAGAAGAACGAATGTGAGTCGCAGCGCCATTAAATAACCGTTTCGATTCGAGTTTTTCTCATCCAAAGCTTCTCACGCTTCAAAAGACCCGCAAAACAGTCCGGGTTGGACTGCTGGTGTGGTGTTTTATGGAGATTTTTGGCCTAATAGAAGCCTTACGAACATTGTCGCTGTCCATTTTTATGTATGGAAAAACAGAACGCGTTTCACAAAAGAAAGAAAATCACATAACAACATGAGGGTGAATAAATGAATGACAGGCTAGCTGTTCCAGAAAGAAAACTCACAGATGAGATTTCTTTAATATCTCTGTTATTTCTCTTAGACATCAGTGAGGTTAAATGGAGAGAAAATGGAAACTGATTTTGATTTTTGAAGAGTTTATTTCCAAAAAGAGTTTTTAAAATTGTTCAAAAATCATGTTTTTTTATTGTGCATCAGCATTCCAATGAATATCAATCAAACTGCAGTTGGTTTGTTTTGATTTAAGCCATAATAACTAAAAAAAAATGCAGCTAACTAACACAATAAAACATAAACATGATTGCATAATAAAAACGTGATTTTTGAACGATTTTAAAAACGGAGTTATCTCTTTATGGAATTAAACGCTTCATTTCTCCTGAGAAAAAGATTGAGAACTCTCACAAATGTCTCTGTCATTAGAGCAGTGGTTCTCAAACTTTTTCGTTGTAAGGCCCCCTTTGTGACGGCCCCCCCTGGATCCATCTTGGGGCCCCCACTTTGAGAACCACTGCATTAGTTTCAAAAGAGATGTCAACAATGTCTCAAACTGAGCTCAGATTTGTCAAGTCTGCAATCGAAAGTTGATATTATTGAAGATCTCAATATGATCTCAAACATTTCTCATCAAATTTACCCAAATCCAGATTATTTGACCTCTACAATCGCCATTCATTTTACACCTCCATACTTTTCATGCATTTCAACAATTCTACTCTCAGTTTTATTTCTCCTAAGCAATTTGAGGAGAAACATCTCCAAATCTCCTGATTTATAAAAGAGTAACATCTGAGCAATACAATTTTGTTTTTCTTCACGTAATCCAATCATGAGTTGATGTTTTTTGGTGGTATTGTCATTCACATGAGAGATTGTGTGCTTTGTGACTGGTTTGGAGAAACGACTGTTTGCTTTATGACAGCTGCTGTTGAATTAGAGCCGTGTTCGGCGGTGCACCCTCAGACTGAAGATTCTGGAGGTCTCTCTCTCTCTTTCTGTCTCGGCTGTCTGTCACGGAGGGATGACTTCTCCATCTGCTCACTAAATCTGTGGGGTAAAAAGGCAGAGTAGAAATTGGCTTCCTTTGATGGCGGTGTGACACACGAAATGGCTTCTTTTGTAAGATTCCTGGGTGTCAGACGCTGCCACGTTTTTTTCCGGCCCACCCTTGTTTGACTGTTAAACTCATGTGGTGTTCAAGTTAAACTGCTGGGATCAAACCTTGACTATAAATTGGCCTCAGAGTGATGCAACTCTACATAAATATTCATGCATTTCTTCGAAACTGGAGTGCAAATACACAATGAAAAAAATTGGTAAAAAGCCAATTTGGTTTCATTTTAAATACATTTATGCATTTGGCAGACACTTTTATCCAAAGCGACTTACATTGCATTATACTATACATTTATAGTATAATTATATTATATTATCATATTATTGCGCTTTAATTTGTACAGTTTCTTTACAGTATGAAGTTTAAGATGCTGTATATGAAAATCACATACATTTTTTACATCGACGTTACTAACAAAAAAATATGTCCACACATTTATCCATTTCGGTATTATTACTTATTAGCAGAAATTACAAGGTACTGGCATAACACTGCGCTCAAACAAGAGTTTAACCAAACAGTTACTAAAAATGAGTCGTCCGAAACTTCAGAAGTGTACATTTGATCTTTTTTGTCTTTTATGACTAATACTGTCTTCACGAACCAAGTTCCAGACGTAGTCACCCATCATCGCTTCATCCCACCTTCCCTGTGCTACAGACATTTCTAGAAATGTCTGACAGTGACCATTGGAAAATAGTTTTTAAACTACATGAATATTTACGCAGTTTTTGTTTATTTGCAATATACCGATATATCGAATGACTTAAGCTCAAAATTTACTTGAGCTAAATATGCACTAAAACATTGATGCTATTCATGAAAATAAATATTACCACAATAATTAGCTCCACAGGATTGTACAAGAACTATAAAAATTTGTTACACTGTGATATTAAATTATAGTAGATGTTATGAATTGGATTGTTCGATGCTTATCGTGTCGTCTGTCTGCCTACCTGTCCGACTGTATTCATCGAAATTAAAGATTCTCCCTCATGTCTTTCAAAACCTTTATATGACTCTTTCTTCTGTGGAACACAAAAGAAGATATTCTGAGGAATGTCTCAGTGGTTTTGTGCCCATTTGATGGAAGTCAATGGGGTCCGATGTGGTTTGGTTATCAACATTCTTCAAAATATCTTCTTTGTGTTCTGCGGAAGAAAGAAAGTCATACAGGTTTGGAATGACATGCGGAAAATAAAAAGATGACGGTATTTTCATTTTTGGGTGAACTTTCTCTTTCATAAATGTTCGATGCATATGTGATATGTACATTAAATGTAATTGCCTTATAGTAAAACACACGAAAGCGACAGTATGTGTCATTTGTCATATTGCTGCGGTGGTTGGGAGCGAAACGCAGCTCAAGGTCGTGCATTATGGGGATTTTATCACAGCCTCTCACGGCTTATTGTTTTATTTTCCCATCAGAGAAAATCTCCTGCAGCTACGAGTCGTAATTAAGATCCTGGAGAGACTTCATTTCATTTCCAGCTCTAGTCTATTTCTAGCCCGGCTCTTCATCGAGCCAGGGAACATCATCCGGACTGTTCAAAGTCAGAGCGGAGAAACTCATTGAAAGAAGCCGCACGGTCACCACATGACACTGTTGCCCCCCAGTGTGAATCCGCATCTCCATGTCAACATTACTGTACTGATCAAGTCAAAAAGAATGAAATTGTGCATTTATGACCTCACCATAATACTGTGTTTTTTCTTGTTTTCTAAGCTTTACATATGTGTGTGCGTGCGTGCGTGCGTGTGTGTGTGCGTGTGTGTGTGTGTGTGTGTTGAAACAACCCCCAGTAAAAATACACTGTAGTATACAGTAGTATTTACTGTAGTAAATTGTAGTATACTAAAGAAAATTATAGCAATCACTACACCTTGTTGATGTACACTACAGTATTTTGTATTAACTATAGTGAATTGATAAACTGTGGTAAATACTGCATTGTACTTTAAAGGGGTCATATGGCGCGAATAATTTTTCTGTGTCTTTGGTGTGTTATAAGTTGCCCATGCATGTATGAGACATGTAGTAAAATTGCAATAATTAAAGTGTCGGAACAAAAGATGCATTCTATTTAAAAGCGAATGCTCACCCAGACCTGCCTGAAACGCCTCGTGTAACCACACCCCCACAAATCTACGTCAGTTCGTCATATAATTAGACTAAGACCGCCCAAATGTATACGCAAGTAAGGTGGGCGTACCTGTCAGTACAATTGAAGAGGAACCTGATGTTCCAAATATGGTAAGAGGCGTTACATTTCCGTCACACGCTTGCAGTATTCGACCAATCACTACGCACTGGTGAACTGGCCAATCATAGCACACCTCGCTTTTCAGAGCCATGAGCTTTTGTAAATAATCTGCGTGTTTTAGAGAGGCGGGGCAAAGAGGAGATACAAACATGCACGGTGTGTGGAAAATACGGCGTTTTTGATCCTTAAATCGTGTTTACACATTGCATTACATCTAAAACAAACCATAATATTCGTTTTAGCCGTGTCACATGACCCCTTTAATATTTACTATAAGGTTCAAAAACACAATAGTATCTTAGAATTTTACTATAGTAAATGCTAACGTATTCTACCATATTTATTTTAACATGCATTCAACTTTTTGTAGCTTGATGATGTATTTTTATAGATGGTGGTGATGAGGAGTGCTATGTGCGTAGTAAGTATACATTATTGTAAGTATACATTGTCATGGTACGACCACCTGCATCATTCACTTTTGTTGAGTTTGTTTGATTTTCTGCCTCTCTCCAAACAATGATGTAAAAACAACGCAGACATCAAGGTTTCTTTCTTCCAGCTTCTCTTTTAGGGTTTGCTATCATCCACGTTGGTTACCATGGGGACGGTCCAGCAGTCCATCTCCATCTGCATTCAGTGCATCCGGTGACCCGTGCAGACGGCTGGAAGACACGTTCTCCGTGAAACTGATGTATGGTGCACAGTGACGTGCTGTCATAACAGACAATGAAGTCTGTCTGGGAAAATACTCAACATTATTCATTCCTGAGTTTCAAAACGACACGGGACTTCAGGACTGCCATCTGCAGTTTGAGTGTTGAACAGTTTTGACGTTTTCTGTTAAAATACATATTTTATTATGGATTGTACCATTATATTTCAAATTATTTTTTATATTCATTTACTTAAAACAACAAAATGAATGAAATGTATTACATTGCATGTTTCTCTGGGGTAGTGAAGCATGGCCACACTTTTGACTGAAATCTGGTCCACGTTAAACTGAGTTTTTATTGCGCTGGATTAGTTTTGAATTATTTACACAGACATAGTGTTGGTCTTTTAGTATATTGACAGTATTCTGAGATTCTTTTTGTTTGTTTTTGTAATTTTATTAATAGTCTTAGGCCCGGTTTCACAGACAAGGCTTAGTTTAAGCCAGGACTATGTCTTAGTTAAATTAGGATATTTAAGTCCCTTTAATAAAATGCCTTAGATAAACGCATTACTGTTGTTCATCTTTAGACAAAACAATGTTACTGATATATTTAAAGATATGGCAGGGCAAATTATTTTCAGCTCAAACATTCATTTTAGTCTTGGACTAGTCTTAGACTAGACTTAGTTTTGCTATTTATGTTTATTTTATTTTATTTTATTTTAGGTTTACTTTAGTTTGTATTTATCTTCAGTTAATAATTTTTGGTTCTTTAATTTCAACAGTTTATGACCAAGGCAACGTTTCTAACTTTTGTTCAGTTTAAAGGAACAGTTCACCCAAAAATGAAACTTCTGTCTTCATTTACTCACGCTCATGTTCCAAATCTGTATACATTTCTTTGTTATTATAAACACAGAGAAAGATATTCGGAAGAATGTTTTTAACCAAACAGTTATTGGCCACCATTGACTAACATAGGAAGTTTTTTTATGAATGTCTTTGTTCTGTTGAACACAAAAGAAGATATTTTGAAGAATGTAGGACAGCAAACAGTTCTGGGGCACTTTTGACTACCATTGTCATTTTGCCTTCCATGGTAGTCAATGGTGGCCAAGAACTGTTTGCTTACAAGCATTCTGCCAAATATCTTTCTCTGCGTTCATCAGAACAAAGAAATTCTACAGATTTGGAACAACTCGAGGATGAGTAAATGATGACAGAGTCTTCATTTTTTGGTGAACTATCCCTTTAAGTTTTCTATACAGTATATACGCCTACTTTATTGTATTTCAATTACCAGAAATATTTAATAGTATACGATTTTAACAACAATACCCCGCCAGTTCAGTGGCACGTGACTTCTTGATCAAGGTGCACAGATCAGCGCTTGTTGGGTTTAAAGTACAATCTTTCAGTGTCCATGCAGGTCTTTTGCCACTGTAGGCACAGTATAAGTAAACCCCAAACAAAAATCAACAATGAACCTCAGAAAATATTATCAGAAGTCCTATGTTCACATGCAACAGAAGCTGGCAAGTCACAGAGTGGAAAGTTTACTTTCTAACGGAAAGCAGCTTACATCTATGATTTAAAGAATACAAACTGTTCATACGTGAGGTCCCTCGACAGAGTTTGATGAATAGAAGACTTTGGCGTGAGGAAAAAGAGCCCATTCAAGCTGAGCGGAAGACCTTCGGTGCAGAGAAACTGTGTTCTGTACAGTTGGCAAATAGATCTTATTCCTCTCCGGCCCTGGGAGGTTGCCAGAGGCCGGCGTTCAGGAAGAATGAAGGGAGACGGGAATACTGAAAGGAGCACTTGTTTAAAACAGAAATCCATAACTTATAAACACTTGAAGTGGCCGGTATAAGCAGCATCAGTATGAGCCTGAAAGTTGAATATTATTAAGATATAAAAAGACACATTTTAAGTTTTCTGCTCAAGTATGTAAGCCTGTAGCTATTAGGAGGAGATCCATTGAAATTTTTGCACAAGTGATTATTTTAAGACCAATATCTGATCATAAAATGAACATTACAAAGTTAATGTTGTGTGCAGTGGAAATATTCTGCATACATTGAAAATCTGCCCTGCGAAAATGAATGCTTCGTGGTTCATCCCAAATTAGTAAAATGGATCCTACACATTTGCATAATATGATGCCACACCCGGTCAACCAAACCCTGTAATGAAACAAAAACGTTACTTAAAGGTTATCTTAATTGTGGTGCATAGAGCTAGCAACGGAGGTCAAAGCAGATCTTTTTAGAGAAACCTCTGATAGAAAGAACAAATATTGATTCATGTTTTATGTCATATTACATTCATATTCTACGTGCGCAGGAAGATTTCAACGGCAGTCCGGGTGTAATTGGTCCCTGGAGAGGAAACATCCGCTCACGCGCGCTCTCTCTCTCTCTCTCTCTCTCTCTCTCTCTCTCTCGCGACCGACCGACAGTTGTATGAAGTCCTGTCCTGCCCTCTCGTAGCACTCACCTCAGATATGGGACAGCTCAAGCCACAAGTTTTGCTCATATGCTGCTTTTTATTAACGTGTTACGCAGCAGAAAAGTTTAAAACCAGAGGTCTGCGGCAGAAGGATGGAGATTATGTGGAGAAAGTAAGACAGAATTTATTAACTTTTCTTTATTCAGACAAAGGACATCATAACGCTTATCCATACAACATGGCATGTTTTTATTTAAAACCAAGTGTATGTACTGGATAATGTACAGGCAGCCGGTTGTTATCGCAAAAATAAGCCCCGACAGTGTGATCGGGTATCTTGTATCGCACTGAAGGGGTTTATTTGGCGATAACAGCCGTCTGCTTGTACATTATCCTGCTTATTACACGGCTACTTGCCACATGAGAAGAAAAACTGGACATGAAATGTGAATTTGAAATATTTTATTAGCTCATTTTTACCGAATGCAGACCTTCCGCGAGGAAAAGCCTTTACTTTGATTTTAAGGTAAGATCGACGTTCAAATGTCACGAACAGGCGAATTGGTTTAATCATTTGTAAATATAATGTCATATATGTTATTAAAAGACATATTTATAATTAATTTGTAAAAAAATATCTAAATTATTTGCTGCATCCGGGTTACCACTTGTTATTAATTTTGAGCGTTTGTTATCTGGGAATAACGGTCGTGGGCTCTCACTAAATCCTTGGTGTTTCAAGGTCTGACGTCATCACGCAACCGTGTTTTTTTTGGCAAGTTTAACAATCATAGGTAGTTTAGATGGTTAGAGTTAGGTTAGGGTTAGGGTAAAGGTTTCGTAAGACTCGAAACGCCAAGGATTTAGCGCAAACTTCGTGACTGGCCAATAAGAATCAAGCATTGCAACGAGCGGTGTAATGATTAAGTTGAAAGTATTGCTCAGTGGTTGCTCTTTCGTATCTCAAAAGTCTCATTTACTGTTTCTGTTAAGTACAGCATCGGTTTTATCTCACATGTCTTTGCTAAAATTATTTAGAAAAAATATAATAAAAACTTTTTTATAATCAAAAGATTTATTTTGAGATCTTGTTTGCCTTGGAAAATCTAAGCACATTGTGAGACATTGGTGAGATCTCCTCTATGACTGTAGATGAGACATGTATGTGAGACATATGGAAATGTGCATCCGTCTATTTCTCCCAAAATTGCTTAGATGACTTCAATTTTCAACTTAAAAGTCAGTTGTTAAAACAAGAGTATGGAGGTGTTATTTTTGGTAGAGGTAAAATAATCTGGATTTGGTGAGAATGTGATGAGAAATGTTAGAGATCACATTCAATAATATCAACTTTTGATTGCAGACTTGACAAATCTGAGCTCAGTTTGAGACATTGTTGACATCTCCTCTGAAACTCTAATGACAGAGACATTTGTGTGATTTCTGACTCTTTTTTTTTTTTTAGGAGAAACATCTGAGACTTAAGCAAGATTGTCTGTTTGCTCTCCATTTAATTTCATTTATGTCTAAAAGAAACAACTGAGACATTAAAGAGATCTCATCTGTGAGTTTTCGCGTATTTTATTTATTTTTGTAACTTTTATTACTTTCTCATAAAAGAAATCTGAGGCTTTAAACATCATTTAATCTAATTTAATCTGGGAGCAACAATTGGGAAATAAACGAGTTCTCATTTGAAATGTTTCTTTACACAGTACATGGAGAAGTGCATCTTCTGTGCAGAAGTTGTAAAAACTCTCTGGTTTTATTAACCACGTTTTTATTTCAACCAGTCTGAAGCAATTCACGAAATGGTCAGATATTTATGAGCGCACAGATATACGAGTGACTGTAAATATAACTGGCTGCTTCAGATATGAGGATCGATTCACAGATCAATGTCATAACTGTGATTTCCCACAGTTGGTGCAAGTTTGCCGTATCGACTAAACTCTTTATATTGAACAATGTCAGATTCATTTTTGCAGACGCGAGACAAGTATGAGTCACGGGGTCCTGTTAACCAAGCGATGACAGATTGATTCCTAAAAAAGATGTGACCGATTTGTTTAAATTCTACAAAGTCCACTAAGAGTTCACTGCAGAAAATGAACTAGAACGAAATATTAGATACCTTCCATCGGGAGTAAACAAACACACGTACAGTATTTACAGTAGTTTTATTCTGAGAATACAGGATAATCTGTTACTTACAGATTACATTTACTAAACAAACACACGTACAGTATTTACAGTAGTTTTATTCTGAGAATACAGGATAATCTGTTCGCCTCGTTCCATAAAACCTGTTTAGATATTTGCCTGTGTATAAATCTGTCTAAACTTTTAGGCAAAATTTACAGTAAAGTATACAATGGAGCGCATTGAGTGATATCCCACAATGCATTGCGCTCAACT